>NW_012115278.1:2924027-2952473 GCF_000951035.1 Colobus angolensis palliatus | reverse complement strand
TTTTTTTTTTTTCTTTTTTTTTTTTTTTTTTTTAGAAATAGAGTCTCATTGTCACACAGACTAGATGGCAGTGGTGCAATCAGAGCTCACTGGAGTCTTTAACTCCTGGGCTCAAGCAATCCTCCTGCCTCAACCTTCCAAATATTTGAGACTACAGGGGCATGCCACCATGGCCAGCTAATTAAAAAAAAATTATTACATTTTTTATTTTTTTGAGAGAGAGTCTCACTCCGTTGACCAGGCTGCAGTGCAGTGGCGCTATCATGACTCACTGCCGCCTCAACGTCCTAAGGCTCAGGTGCTCCTCCCCACTCAACCTCCTGAGCAGCCAGGACTACAGGTGCACACCACCACGCCCAGGCCCAGGTAACTTTTCTGTTTTTTGAGGAGACAGGGTTTCGCCATGTTGTCCAGACTTGTCTCAAACCGAACTCCTGGGTTCAAGTGATCCTCCTACCTTGGCCTCCGGAAGCCCTGGGATTACAGGCGTGAGCTACTAAGCCCGCCTGTTTTTATTCCTTAATTGTGTGATTACTACATGTTCTAATTTCTGTTAGTGAACTTGATACCTTAGTGTTAAATCAATAACCTTCTACGTAAGTTAACATCCAAGGAGCCCTCACCTTACAGGCAGTGGGTTTTGCACCTCATGTGACACATGGTTTACTTTCCTTTTTCTTTCATTTTTTTTTTTCCTGATATCAGTGTTTTATTAAACAAGAATAAAATGTTCTTTGGGGATAAATAGTGCTTGAGGAGGGAGAGGCCTGGCTTTTCGTTTCTTTTCTGAAAGTGAGGGACAACGCATCCTAGGCCAAGTCCCTCTGGGCCTCGTTTGTTCCAGAGGGTAAAGCGACTACTCGGTAAGATGCTGGCTATGGCCAAAGGGACAACGTGCCTGCCAGGAAGTGGGGAGCGCTGCTCTGTCCCCATTTCTCAGGGTCACAGGGGGATCTGCTGGTCAGGAGAGCTATGTGCCCGCCACTTGAGGAAGCAGAGGTCCGGTGAACGCACTGGCTGAAAATGGCAGCCAACTGCCCCGCATAGTGCCCGTTTGCTGGGGGAAGCACCAGGGGCTCCTCTGAAGCCCAGGGCATCCGGATGGTGGCCCACAAGGTGCCACTGCATGTTGGCTCAGGCCGGGAGTGGGAGCTGTGCAGGGTTCTCCTCTCCACACATCACTTTGGCCAGCTTGCCCAGGGCCCAGCCAGTGTCCCGCGTCAGCAGGGGCCACATCGTCTCTCAAGCTGGATGAGGACACTGCGGTCCCACCCCCTCCACGGAGTGGCCGCGATTTGCTTTGGCCTGGACCAAGCTCGCTGACAGCACCAAGCTCACGTCATCCTCCCTGACCACGCTTAGTCCCTGAGAGCACGTTGTCCGTGTCAGCAGCACCCGACCCTGTCCCTTGAGTTCCTGGATGCTGGGGTGAGAGGTGTGGGCGTGTGCCCTGACAGTCCCCTGAGGGCATTGCCAGGGCGCCTGCATGTCCACACCCAGGAGTGCCGGGTCCTCATGCCTGGGCGCTCTATTCTCACCCCTCCATCAGCTCAGGGCCCTACTGACCTTCAGCCCCTCTCGGCCCTGGCCTCAACCCTTTGCCTATTTGTGTGAACTCAGGCCTGCCTGGCCCATCCCAGCACCAAATGCATCCACGTTGCCATTTCTGTGCCTGTGCCTGCCTGCAGGACACATCCAGAGAAATACATACACAAAAGTGGCCATCATTTCCAAAGGGAGCCCCTGATCTGCCGATCGTCTTAGTCACAGGCTCTGGGCCTCTCCTCTGGGCTGCTCCTCCTCCCCGGGAAGCTCCGGCCATGTGGAGTCTGTCCTCAGGGCTCCCTTGACAGGGCTCCCTCTCCATCCACAGCAGCCCACAGGCACTTCTTCTGGGCACCAGCTCTCTCAGCAGCCTATTCTAATGGAAGACTTCTCGAAGACCAGGGCAGGCGGAGGGCGCCTGTTAGAGGGCAGCTGCCAACTCCAGATGCATTTTACTAGACAGGCTGCAAAGTCCCTCACACCGTTCCTGGACGGTGCCTCAACAGCCTGGTGGTGGGTAGGGAACCAGGGTTCCACGCTTGCCTCTTCATCCCTCTGGGTGGAAGGCAGGTGGGAAGCGTAGACGGAATAAGCAACCCAAACGCCCAGCATTTCTCGCTCAGATTCTTCTTCAGACAGGAATGAAAAACATCATAAATCTTGATCTACAGGTAAACTTATTCAGACTTTGTAAGTAAAATCTTCAGACTAAACAATCGGCAGCCCACCCTAGGCACGGGCTCCGATTCTGCTGCTTTCCCATCTCCACGCAGGGTTCGGGGGCTCCAATTCTGCTACCTGCGGGGCGGGTGTCCGGGAAGCGAAGGCACCTGTGCTTTAGTTTATGGCACTGTCACAGGAAGGACAAGAGGAGACAGCTTTCAGGTATATCTGTTGTTTTCATTGTTACATCTGTTACATTGTGATTATTTTAAATCAGTCAACAGAATTAAGATAATTCAGTTAGGAAGAACCAATTGTTTGATTATTAATCACCAAATAAATGCGATGACCACACCGTGGAGGAAGGAAGAAAGAACCCTAGTCTTTGTCAGAGTAGCAGAATCAGGTGGAAGCTTCCAAGGAGGGTGAAGACTCCTCTCACCCCAGGCAGTGGGTGGCAAAAGAGGCATCACCATTCCCAGCAACTGAGTGACCATGTTCAGCTCCCCTCCTGGAAGGAAACCTACAGTCCCATTAAATAATGCTTCCTACAGAAACGGCTACGAAATGCCTAGCCTTCTGAATGAAAGAGGAGCTCCATTAAGCTCACAAACAGCACTGCCAGAATGATATATGGAATACACTAACGTTATCCTACATGCACAGAATGCAAGAAGGCTTCACTTGCAGGGATGTGAAAATAATCAAATCTGTTACTTCTTAACCTTTCCATCTTAAATACCTGAGAGATCAAATACATTCTCATCATAAGCCATGACTGTGGCGATTCCTTGCTAGATCAGTGAAAAGCATTGCAAGAAGAACCTGTTGAAATCCAGTCAACTCACGTTCAGGTGAGGAAACAGAGGCACAGAAAGGCTGCCTTGCATGACGTCACCCTGGGCTTTAACACTGACAACTCGAGGCTACCCCATAGCCAGCACTGCCAGTGCAAGTGACAGAAAGGGCAGGCCCAGGTGAGGACCTGCTTCCTGGGTAGCTGTGAGGGTCAAGTAGCACTAGACATTATTTAGGTTCTCAAAGAACCACTTCCTACGCAGCTGGTAAGGCTGGCTAACACTACTCAGTATTTCAGGCCTTCTAAGAAAATGGTTCTGCACTTAGAGAAACTAAAATCTAGATTTAAATTTACAGCTTGGTGAAAACATGATCTTTTTCTTTGAAAAATGTTTTCCTTCTTAGGTGCTGGCACACACGGAGGGCACCAGGGATGCAAACATGCGGCACTGCCAAACCCCTGGCCTTGGCAAGGCCCATACTGCTGTGTAGGGAGCAACCTGGGAGGATGGAGGCCACTCGGAGCTCAGTCCACGGCCTCCACGTACCCCGCCTGATACTTCCTCAGAGCGCAGTTCACACCCTCTGGGTACCCCACCCAAGTGCCTGGCTTCTCACCTGCACCTTCCCCTCTCCAGCTCCAATGGGAGAAACGGACTAAAGGGAAGGCAGACATACAGTGTGAAGGAACAGCCCACCTTACACCCAGACGGATTCTGAAATTAATCTCAAAGAAACGATCCAAAATATAGAAGAGATGGTAGAGGCAAGTGTTCTGTAACACGGAAAGGGGGGCAATCAGTGTGCCTGCAATGAGGATGTGGGTCAGGCGGGTCGGGGCAGCACTCACTGGGTTCACTGGAGTGTTGCCCAGCAGGGGAGGCAAGAGCACAGTGAGCGTGAAGTGTGGCACAGGGGACAGGGTACTGGACACCTTTCCATACCTATCCATCTGTCTGTCTAGCATCATCATCTGCACATCTAGTATTTTAAACATTTTTGCAAACCCTGCAGAAATGCAAGAAGTGGCTGTGTTAGGGTAGTAAGATTGTGAATCTTTTAAATATTATTTTCTTCCTATTCTATTTTTTTTTTTTTTTTGTAATGCCTTTCTGAAGCCGGCCCAATTGTCCCACAGAAAAATTTATGGGTTTTTAAGTAAACATAGAAATTGACTCTCTGGTCTTAAAACTTGAAGCTTACATTTGCCTCATCTGAGTTCCTTCCTCAGGAAACCCACTCTCTAGCAAAGAACTGAAACTCATCGGACTGCCCTGTCCAGGCAATGAGACACCAGATCCTTCATCCATCGTGATTGCTTCCTTACCCCTCCCCTAATTGCTTCCCCACCCCTACACATAGCTACATCCCTTCCCCAGGATTTATATATAAGCCCCCAATTTTAGTGGTGGAGAAGATGGATTTGAGACTCATTATCTCTGTTAGAATCACCTGAATATAAAGCCTTCCTCCCTGGCAATACTTGTTGTCTCAGCGATTGGCTTTCTGTGCAGCAAGCAAGGGACCTAGACAGAGTCCTTGGCCTTTTGGTAACATTGCCATTATTTCAGTAGGAAAAAAAATTCTAATTATCAACTGCTCTCAGATTTTGACACAATAAACAAAATGTTACATTTGTTGATAAGAGAATTTCATCAGGGCTGACCCACATTAATATTGGATTAAAATGAAATGCTATAAAGATACAAATGGATGTTGCATCTTTAAATTATTCACAGCCCCACTTTTCATCCTTTTAAAACGGATGAACCATGACTTTGGATTATACCATATCTATCCTCAGAAAAGTAAATAAGAATCAACAAAAACATGTGAACAAAGGAAGAAGTGGGGGAATCTCTTACGCTTGAAAGTTGATTGTTTTCATTCCACTCTGGCCTCTGGGTGTTCAAGTATGGCCAGAATTCTGAAGTGAGACTGTGTGGAGAATTAAGGCATGGCCACTCTGTTTGTTCCAGGGCTGTGGGGAGCCATTCCCAGGAGAGTGCCCCTGCTGGACTGCAGCCAGTGGTCTCCCAGGAACACCGCAGTGGCCGTGGCTGGAATCCGAGGACCATGATCTCTGGTTTGTAATGGGTCATGTACAGCATCTAATGCAATGTAAGAATTCACTCCAAGATTTCTTAAGGTCTTAATCATATTCATGGGCACAGAGCTCCTCTCTTGGGGTTATGCATTCTGTTCTTTGCCATTTCTAGTTCTTAGGTCATTGTTTACACTGAGAGATGACTAAGTTCCTGCAGTATGCACCCATGACTCAAGTACCTGAATCGAAGTACTTGGAATCCAAAGTCCATGTCCTCTACTAATTCACTTTAGAAAATAAGGAGTTTGCTTGTGGATCTTTTGCAGAAAGTTCCAGCATGAAGTCCAAGGTTCAAGAGGAATCATATTAATAGTAATTATAGCTAATACTTATTTGGTATTAAGTCTCTCTCAGGTACTCTTCTAAGTTAGCACTTGGGATCCCTGTAAAACAACTTCTCCTGTTCCCCGATCTTGCGTGTGGGTGCACTGCTGCCTCAGATGGCATCGCCAGTCAGTGATGGAGCCAGCATTCAAGCCTGTGCAGCTGGCTGGGGCATCTCTGGCCGCTGACCCTCAACGGTGAAAGAGGAGAGGAGTGATTCCACCCAGATGTAGCACTCACAAAGCAGAGAGCCATTTGGGGCATCTTCTGTGGAAGAACGTGCTAGAGATTCAAGGAACTAAGGTTCTCCAGGAAGAAAATGAGGAGGGAAGAGATAATAGGATTGAGGGAAATTTGCCTTTTGAAAGGCAGAAAGAATATATTAAAGATTTTTAAAAATAATGTAGAACTTCAACTCAGGAAAACCAAAAGTACCTGCTATTCTCAAACTAAATGGATTTCAATCATGTCACTCATTTGGGGACAATCATACAAACTCCTAGTGTGCGGCTTTGCCAAAAAAATATAGACAGAAAACAGCATCTTCATCATCTTTATTTGCCATCTGGATGAGCAAGGTTGCTTTGTTGACCTTAAATTTTGAGTTCTTGAGAAACACAGCGAAGAAACATTTTATGAAACTAAAACAGGCACATACAGGAGAAATTATTAAGGGCCATTTGACATTCTAGGAAACAGTGACTTGGCTGTAACAAGACAAAATTCACAAAGACAACTGGAAATATGATTTAGATAAAATGTTTGACAGGTAAGCCATGGGAGCCCCCACAGCCTTTGCACCCCGAGGGACTCTCCATGTCTCTCTGAAAGACCACCTTGAGAATGGCATCATTTTAAACAGGCTCATTTTCTGGGTATTTTCAAACTAAAAATTAGCACCCATGCAGTCTACCTGAGTTTAGCTTGTGGTTGTTGATCATCTTTGTTTTCTAATTTCCTTAACTCTTTTTCAAATAATGTAGTTATCAATAGTTGTGTCATTTAAAGATAGAAAGTACAGGAACATAAACTAATAACGCATGGAGAACTGGCTGGATTCGCACTCTTTTGCAAGCAGATGGCAAGAGAAGAAAACCTTGCTCCACCAGGCCAGCACATTGCCCATCAAGGAGCATAGCAAGTGTCTCCGATAAAGGTCACTGAAGAAAGGAGAAGCATCACGCTTCTGCCTCTCTCAACAAGTCGATCTCTCTCAAATGTCTCATAAGATTTTAATCATCTGCTTTGTAAAATGCCCCATCTAGTTATAGCGTGTTCTGATTCCCCTTAATCCTATAAGCTTGAGCAGTTTCCTACCTGAATGCCATTTATTAAGGACACCATAATATTTGTTGAGTAAAAGACAGAAAAAAGAAAGAAAAGAAAAAAGAAACAATTCCAGGTTCATCCAATGGAAAGGCTGAATAACGCTTTGCCTTATTTGTCTAAAGATTGACCTGAATACTTGATCTCCGATTTCTGATTACAGTTAATGAAGATGATGAAACAGGGCAGAGATCCCCCTTAGGGCCCTGCCACCCCACCCTCGGCACGGAAATAAAGGAAAAATCTTGAGTCCCCAAGTCCTGAGTCCCTTCCAGGGAAATTCCAGTTGCCCAGTGACCCCAGAGAAGTAAAGGGGCTACCCAATAGGCAAGAAGACAGTAGGAACTTAAACAACAGTCTCCAAACAGGTCAGAGCTGCAGATGTTCTAGGGACTCTACAGAACATCTTAGCATATGTTCTTGAGTTGTTTTTCAGAAACCCAGGCTCCTACCAGATGGAAAATGCCCACTGCCATCACACAGCCCTCAGATAAGGGGGAAATGGGACTGAACTCTGACCATGTTCTCTGTTCTAAATTTCTTCCTGAGGAGCCTAAAGAAGGTCATGCCTACCGGCGATCACTCTTGCTAAACCCATCACTCTGCCCCAGCACACTGTGGCTTACCCTGGTGACCTGACTCTGGTATGACACCACATGACAATCACCAGGGTTCCTTATCCTAACGACCTGATGTTAAGGTCAGTCCTTAACATTCCTTTCTGCTGACTGCAGATATTTGAGACAAAGCCTTGGTTCCTCAACCAACTGTAAATAAAATAATCTCCATCTATCTATGACCCATAAACTCCCACTTCAAGATATCCCACCTTTTTGGGCCAAACTGATGTATAACCTCCATGTATTGATGTACAATTTTCCCTGTAACTTCTGCTTTCCTGAAATGCACCCCACCTTTAAAAACTCTTGCTTGTAAGCCATCAAGGAGGTCAGGTGAAGTGTTGGGTGCCCTGCGATAAAAGCCTCTCTCTTGCAGCAAATCCCAGTGACAGTGTCTGGTCTTGTCTGTGTGCTTGGCAAGCCGAACTAAGTTCAGTTTGGTGACAAGAAGAAGCATCCCCTACTAAGCAGTAAAATGACCACCCTCCTCTACTGCTGGTGAAGAATAAGGAGTCGTTCTTATGAAAAACAGTTGCACAAGTCCCTGCAAATACAGACACTGATCTAATTAATGCATTTCTGAAAACACGTGTTAAGTAAATCATACTAATTGTAGGCAGATGTTTTATAGGCAAGGCAAGGAGGGAACAGGCATTCAGTTTTCTGGACTCTGTAACCACTGATGCTCCAGTCCCTGGTGGCACTCCCCATTAGGCAAACCCAACAGTGGTCAGCCAGCAAGAGTCCGGGGGCTGCAGCTGGCAGGAGGGGCGTTGTCTGCCTGGTGGGCACAGAGGTGCTGGGCACAGGTGGGGAGGATTGAGGAGGGTGTGGACAGAGGGCAGGGATGCTGCATCCAGGGCCACAGGATCCACGGATACGAGCACTGTCCTCATCCTTCCTCCCCTGAGCTGCCCCATCACAGGTGCAGGAGCTGGAATGTGGGGTGGGAAGACACAGACCCACAGAATGTCTCTGTCTCACTCAGTTCCACAACTTAAAAACCATAAAGGGAATGGAGGTTCTCTTACCCAGACCTTATTTGACTCAGAGCAAGGGAGGGATTTAGCCCAAATTGGACTCTGCCTACCTTGGAGGAGAACAAGCAATGGTCCCAAACTAAAACCCAGCCCACCCGAGGCCAGCCCACCCCGAGGCCAGCCTGCCCCAAGGCCAGGAGCACTGCACACATGAAAACACTGGCTTCTTCCTTGTGTAGCGCAATAGAAATAGAAAATAATATGGCTCAGGGTCCCCTTGGGCCTCCATGGTCCCTGAAGGGACTTGAAATCTGCGAGAGAGAATGATAAATAGCCAAGAGACAGCATATCAAAGACTCTGGAGTCTCAGGGGAGGGAGCTAGGACTTGGGGCTGCAGCCAGAGAAGGCCAGGACAGAGTACGCGTGGTTGCACTGGGAGACTGGTGGAGAGAACGCTTGCCCGCCCAGACCCCGGCATGGCCAGGGTTGTCAGGGAGAGAGAAGACCACAGGGTTTGCATCCATTTGTTCATTTCCTCATTACTCTGTGATTCCCAACAATGGAAGCTAACTTCCTCTCCGTGTGTGAACACGAATGGATGCAGAGCCTTTATCATACTATGTGGTGGGGAAAGGCAGACTCCTCTGGAAGGTGACCTGGCCACGGTCACCACTCATTACCATCAGTTGCAGTGGTTCAAACTCAATGACGTCTGACTCCTGAGCACTGTGCTAAACCTCACTTCCTTACGCGAAAAACCCAGCAGGTAAGATTTGCACTGAGGGTAGGAATGCGATGTGAGAATCAGCCTCAGCAGGGACAGGAGGCATCCAGCCAGGACACCATACTCAACTGAGTCAGACAGATGGGAACCAAGTGGAGACACTGAGCAACTGAAACACAAGCAGCAGCAGCCCTGGGACATAAGCCTCCATCAATGCCGAGTGAAGTGGTTCAGAAGACATCACCCCAAAATGTGTCACTTTGGGATGTGGATTATTTTGTGCAAAAGGTCGCTGAGAATCAACAAGTGCAGAAAGACGCCTTCTCGGAATTCCCCTGTTCTGAGGAAGAGCACAAAATTCTGAGAAATGAGGATTGCCATAAATCCTCTCTTAAGGGAGTTTTAAGCCACGAGTAAGACAGAACGTTGACAACAGGGCAGGGTGCTTTTGTCATACCTGTGACTCTAACACTTTGGGGGGCTGAGACTGGACAGCCTGGGCAACATGGTGAGACCCCATCTTTAACAAATATTAAACATAAAAAAAAATTAGGCAGCCATGGTAGCACACGTCTGTAGGTAGTCCCAGCTGTTTGGGAGGCTGAGGTGGGAGGATCACTTGAGCCTGGAGAGTGCAGGCTACAGGCAGCTGTGACTGCCACGTGGCACTCCAGCCTGGGTGACAGCGCGGGAAACTCCCCCACAGTTCAGAGGGGTGGGGAGGTTCCCAAGTTCAGGTCACCTCCGAAGGCGACAGACTGGCCCTGGTTCTCTCCCGCCTCTCTACCCTGTCCCTGCGGCAGGTCTGCAGTCCACCCTTCTCCCCTCTATAACCTGCTCAGGGAGAGGCAGGACAGCCGTCCCGCTGGGAGGAAGGCACCTGTGGCGACTTGGCCTGTGTCTAACCCCAGGGGGTGCCCACACAGGGCCCTGCAAGGAGAGAACAGCCAAACCCTCTTTTGGACACTACGTGTGTCTATGTTGAGAGTAGAATGTTTTGCTTTCCTTCATCCCTGTGTGTGTGCCAGTGACTCAAATCACAGTTAGAGTGCACTTTACTATGATACTTGTTGATTTGTAAAATACAAAGCACTATATGGAGTAAGAAGGGGTGAGATGCAAAATTTTTAAAGACCCTAAGGCCACAGCACAGAGCAGGATCCTGGAGGCTCCCTGCTGGGCTGGGCAGAGCTTTCATTTCTAGAACCTGGGGCAGATCCCGGAGGACCATAAAGATGGACAAGACCATCAGAAGGTCCCATGTAGGGCCAGGAAGCCAGGGCAGGAAGCCAGGGCAGTGGGGCCTGTGTCTCAGAATCATGATACCCACTGGTTGGTAAAAAGAAACAGAGAGACATCAAGCCCCCCGTCAGGCACCCAGAGCAGCGCTGGCTGGGGTTTCACTTCCAGTCCACTGATTATATTACAAAGGGCCAGAGCAGACACTCAAAAATTCCTTAACTGAAATGAACTGGTCAGAAATAACGGCAAGTTTAAAGCCTGGAAGATCACACTGGTAGAGACAGAAAAGGCATTCATCACAGCATGAGCTCCGCTTTGAGTCCCATTGAAATCTGGTGACAAACAACTGATTCCCGGAGGGTGTTTCAGAAATGTGTGGTGGATTTGCCTTGGAAACACACGGATGGAGGTAAATGTCAGAAGCAGCTGAGGACGCTTTGCCTCTGCACTGCTCCCAGGGCAGCGGCCCTGTCTTGCAGGTGTAGCTGTGGAATGCCCACCCCCTCTCCACTCCCAGCAGCTCTGCAGAGTGAACCCTGTGCGCAGAGGTGCTGGGCTGGGCTCGCTGCCTCTTTCCCGTGTCCACTGTCTCTAACGGTTACCACCTGTGGCAGATCCTCCCTTTTATTTTTAAAAAGCTAGGTACACTGCATCTTCGCTCATCGATCTGTCACTGACTCCGTTACCTGATTCGCATTTTCCACCTGAGTTTGCAGAGGGCCCTGCACCCAAATTTGGTCTGCAAAGCGCACAGAGGCAGCCCGGGCTCCACCTCCTCCGTTCTCGCCGTGTACTCTGCTCCGGGCAACATGCTGCACCTGAGCAAATACTCCATTAGAACATCAGTGAGGCAGAGATCTTTGCAGAGGCTCCTCGAGAGCATCAGGTTTATCCCAGCCAATTCCTTCCATTCATTAATCGACACATAAATGGGACTGAAGCCACCCTTCGCCTCTTCTGGGCCAGCAAGCACAGCTCAGAAAACGACATGTGGATGGATTATTTGTAATGTGCACAACTAATAATAGGTAACAACACGCACATATTCATCAGTGCCCAAAGAACTACTTGGAGAGAGAGGACATGGCTTAGTCGAATCCATCCCTGGGATTACAAAGGCACGGCAAAGCGTACGGCCTCACACAGGGCCACTGCCCACACTCATCCAGCACAGACTGGCACAGGGCCACTGCCCACACTCATCCAGCACAGACTGGCACAGGGTCACTGCCCACATTCATCCAGCACAGACTGGTCGCTGCATGACCCACACCCGACTCAAGCAATCGGAATGCCCTGGTCTTCATCCTGTCACTCATACCTGAGAAGTGGACTTCAAGCCTCTCATGCAAGTTTTGCAAATGTGTTTAATAACGGGTTCAGCTAAGAAGAGGAAAACTGAGCCTTTGCCAGCTAATAATAACAAAGGGGTCTTAGGATCCTTGCAATGTTCAGAAAGAGGTTAGAAGAATCTACTAAGGTTAGATGTAAAACCTAAGCTGGGTCAGAGCTTGCAGACAGTGTAACTGCAGGGTAGCACAGATAAGGTTAAATGGCAAGAATGGGGTGTGTCTGGGAGACCCCTTCCTTCTCTCCAATCCTGGCCCTTAGGAAATGCACTGGAAAGCACATGAGGAGGGCTTGCCAAGGGAGATGCAACATGTTTCTGAGGGCAGCAAAGTCAGAGCACCCAAAAGTTATCAAGAGGAAGAGAAGCCAGGGAGCTCAGGGGCTGTGGGGGCAAGGGGCCCCCGTCACCCTGCCAAGAGCCTTCCTGACTCCTCTTCCTCCTCCGGAGTTCTCACCAGGGGCCCCCGTCACCCTGCCAAGAGCCTTCCTGACTCCTCTTCCTCCAGAGTTCTCACCAGGGGCCGCAAGGAGTTGTCTAAAACCTACCAGCTGCTTCTTTTAAAAGGCGTATTGGAGGAATATGACATAGAGTAAAAATTAGCTAAGAAACTGGCAGACTTATCTAGGACAAAAGAAAAAGAGAGGAAGGCAATGGGAATAAATGCAACACAAACCTGTGAGCTGGCCATGCATTTACACAATTCCAGCGATGATACTAGCAGCCTTAGGGTTCCATGCAACTTATTGTAATAGCTAATCACAGGTTTTGGACCTTTTGGGTTTTGTGACATTTCAGTTTGTTTTCCCAAGAACAGACTGGCAGAGAAGGAGCTTTACTCTCCCTGAAGCTCTCCAAAGAAGGAGATGAGTCTCACCTTGCCAGCAGGGCCTGCACACTCAACACCCTGCAATGTTGTTTCCACACCAGTGACCAGGATTCTCAAAAGCTCTTTGATGAACTGAGTCAAGTCTCCTACCAAAACAAAAATGTGGATGTGAGGGTTTCAGTTAGATTTGTGGCTAAATCTGTTCAGAAATTTTTGAATTAAAGGAAGCTAGTTAAGAAGATGAGGCACCTGCATTTAACCTTCGAATTCATTTAGAAATGTATAGAAAGAAAGGTATAGAAAGTACACAGAAGTTTTTTAAATAACAAGATTCAGCTTTTTTCTTCATATGGAGTTTACCCAAAACTGAAAAGTTAAGTCAGTGGCTATCGCCCTAAATGCCTACATTGTTTTCGTTTGAGTATTTAACCGTAAACCTCACCTTTAGAAAAAGGGACCAGGGCTCAGGAGGAGAGGAGGATCTACCCCCAGCAAACTCGACGCGGCCACCATGGCCATTATAGGGGCCTTGTTGGCATCTCACAGCCATGTCCTTAAGTAAGAAGCCTTGCATCTAATCAGAATGTTCATTTCACATTCCATGGTTAAAAACACTGCTGTTGCTATGACTACCATTACTAGATAACTAGCACCCCCCACCTGTTTAACAATAATGATGCCTTTTGTCTTCACAGCAACCCTACAGACTGAATCCTGACATTGAGCCCATCAGAGGTAAGTTGGCTCCGAGAGGTGAGGTGACCTCTCCAGACTGCCTCAGTTAGCAAGATGGAGGCTCAATCACACATCTTAGTGATGCCAAAGTCTGTGATTTTACCTTCTAAAAAATACTTTCTACTTCACCAAATCAGTGGTCAATACTAGACTGTTTCCTTGGAAGCACTCCATAACAAACTTTGGAAACTCTGAGCTTCCCCCTTCGCGGAAACTCACCTCCAATCCCAGGTTGCAAACAAGCAAACATGCCCCCTCCACAATCCTGCCTGTGCAGCTTTCACCACAGAGTGCGGGGCTGGCCATGTGGAGCAGTCGAGTTGGAAGGCCAGTACAGTGGTGAGACCTGACCGGGTTGAAACAAAGTTCCAAAAGGTGCTCACCCTCTGAGCTTTGGAAATACAACGTCACGGGAATGATTTCCTTTAAGAAGCTCTGTGCGTAAGTGTTACAGTTTATGGGAGGCCATTGTTTTGGATGCGCCCCTGCACCAGGCCCTGGCATCTCAGAACAAACCAGGATGGCCTCACTCATGTTCTACATAATCCAAATGAACTTTGAAACAGGCCAGCTTTCAAAAATCCCCAAGAGGTTCTAGTTCATCTGAGTTAACGTAATAACGAGGTCCCCTGCGTTTTAACGCCGTGAGGAAAGTAACTGGAATGACCAGTCCCCTCTTTGTTCCCGGTTTCTGCTTTCTTCAGCCCTTTTGTGCCTAGGCAGCCAACCTCATCAGCTCAGTTCATCTGAACACTCACTCTGTTTTACAGAATGAGGAGCTTCCCAACTCTGGAATTGCAAATAAAATCCAGTTAATCTTTAAACTAAATTGATGGTAATTCTCTTTTGACACCACCACGAAGAGAAGCTGAAATTATGTGAAGCCTCCCACTAGTGGTGACTAGTCATCTCTTGTCCTACGCCACGCAGTTGTACTTCTCCTCCCTTTCGTCACTGAGGTGTTTGAGATACCTCCTCCCCGGTGGTCCTTAGACACTACTGCTTCCGTAATCACTTGTCTTCCCATGCTGGTCCTGGGAAGACAGGTGTATACAGTTACACTGATTTGTTTTCTCTGGACTTGACATCAGCTTGAAAACAACTGCAGTTTATAGACCAATTTTCCTTTCATCCCTTGGGTCTAGCCACCATAGCCTCTGCTCTATTTTTCAAAGGAATCAGAGCCAAAACTGAAGGGATATTTTCCGAGTCTAATAAGAAATTCTTCTTCACCGCAGCTGGGTCGGCCTCCAGGCTCTTATAGCTGCCCCTCGGGTGATCTGCGACAGCAAAGCAAAACTAGTTTCTCAGGGGCTGGGGGGCTAGGCACGGTAACTCATCTAGAAATAAGTCAGATGTGGTTCCACCCTCTAGGAGAATATACTCAACGTAGTAGTTTTTGCAGATAAACGATAGTAATTCATGCAAGCTCATGACTATATAGTAAGTCCTGCAGAAAAGCGCAACTCGAGGTGGGAGGATGGAACAGGCTCCACAGAGGGGTGGACTTGGACGTGGATAACTTTTATCACACTGCACAGAATGCTTAGGGGTGTTTAGCGGGCTAATCTAGCTAGCCTCAAAAAAGTTGTAATTCTAAATTGTACTATCAATTCAGTAAAAGGAAAACCATTTTAGCTTAAGCTGTTAGTCATTCTGCAATGTATCTGTGGATAGCTGCAGAGCAATAGTCCTCAAACTTAATTCAGCATAACTATAATATAAAAGGATACATTCTTAAAAACTGTATGTGGTTTAGGAGTATTTAAACTCAGTAACTCTAAAGCGTGTTTGTTTTTAGGATGGGGTGGTTCCATGCTTCACGGATGACTTGTTTCCTGAGGAGTCCTTCTGTCTCACATCAAATGTCCTGTTGTCTTGTTGATTCCACTGTAAATGGCTTCACAGTTCCTGCTTAATGTTTCATTTCTATAATGATGTTTTGTAGGTTGTTAAATAATAAATCATGGCGCTGGTTCTGTGATCTAGCAACAGAGTGGATAAGAGCAGGAAATCTAGAGGCAGATCCACTCCTGGAGGGCCTTGGATGGGATCCAGGACACACTCGTGTGATGAGGACATTCAAGATGCTGCCCTGCCAAGCAGCGGTGTTTCCTCATTGGTTCACTCCTTTCCCTATCTTTTTCTACCTCTAGCTCCCACAATAACAAAAATCTACTCCCTTGCAGGCTAAGACATGCTCTGAGAATTCTGATATTTCTCTACCCCCTCTTTTATTTCTACTTTCTGGAAAATAGTAAAATGGTCCTTAAGGAGACACCTTAATTGTGTATCTTCTAAGAAATCTGGAGAGAACTACGTAGAGAGGAAATGGAGAAAACATTTCCCGGAAACAGGCCTTCTGGTCCACTCTAACTACCCTTGTCAACCAAAGTGCTCCCACAGCGCCAGCCCACTTGGATCCTCCCAGGGGCGGCTGTGTTCCCAAAGGGGCATCCTGGAACCTTCACGGGCTGTTCCTTTCAGAGCTGTGGGAACGCCGCACCTCCCACCCTGCGGCTGCTGACACCTGACTTCCCAAATGGCAGTGTTTAAACATTCACCACAAACCATCACTGAGTGCATGTTCTGCTGCCGCATACACTCTGGGAATACACACTAGTCTCCATGTATCGGGGCAGCAGGCGTGGTGTCCGTCAGGGTGGGCAATGCTCTGGAAGGGTAATTGTGTTTCAATTTGGGGTTGTCATGTGAGCACATGTGTGCACATGCGTATGTGTGTGCACGCAGGTGTGCGTGTGGGACAGAGAGAGAATGCACACACTGCAGGCAGCTCAAAGCCGGGAGGACAATAGCAGGATGTGCCCTTGAAAACTGCATGAGTCAAAAAGAGAAAATCTCCCACATGCGGGAAAATGTGCTCATGAATACTCACCTAAACTCACTTATTTTAGCATCTGTAAAACACAGACTGTGCATGTGGTCTGAAACACAAGAGATAAACGTTCCAAAGGAGTTCCAGGTGTTCTCAGTGCTGAGGAGGAATGGGGGCCCTTTTCGCTGAGGTGGCTACCTGTCCACATTCACCTGAGCCTTGGAGGTCCCTTCAAAGGAAGGCCACCTCCTTTGGAAACTTTCAGCATCCTGCTTCAACACCCCATAGCTATGGTCCAAACTGTGTCCCCCCCAAATCCATATGTTGAAATCCTAACCCCCCCCCAAAGTGACTGACTTTGGAGGTGAAGCCCTTAAAAAGGTAATCTGGGTTAAATGAGGTCATCAGGGTGGGCCCCGACCCTATATAACTGATGTCCTTATGAGAAGGAGATCGGGACATGCAGAGGTACGCCAGGGATGCACCTGCGTGTGAGGACACAGCAGGAAGGTGGCTGTCTGCAGGCCAAGGAGAAAGGCCTCAGAAGACACCAATCCGGCTGACATCTAGATCTGGGACTTCCTGCCTCCAGCACTGTGAAACAGGAGATGTGTGCTGTTGGAGCCCCCAGTCTGTGGCATTCTCTTACAGCTGCCCCAGTCACCAGCCAATGCCCCCTCCCAGGGTTCCTGTGGCCTTGCTTTGGTGGTCTCCAGAGACAGCTGCCCTGTGTAAGACCGGGGAGGCCCGCCCACCTGGGCATGGCCCAGCATCCAAGGGAACGGGCTCATGTGTGGTGCCCCTGCTGGGTGCTGGGGCCATTCCTTATCTTGAGGGAAGCCCTGACCCAGGTTTCTGGCCTCAGAGGCTTCTTCCTCTTACATTGCTTGTGTAGACCAAAACCGTTAAGAAGTATCGGCCGGGCCAGGCCGGGCGTGGTGGCTCAAGCCTGTAATCCCAGCACTTTGGGAGGCCGAGACGGGCGGATCACAAGGTCAGGAGATCGAGACCATCCTGGCTAACACGGTGAAACTCCATCTCTACTAAAAAAAAAAAAAAAAAAAAACTAGCCGGGCGAGGTGGCGGGCGCTTGTGGTCCCAGCTGCTCGGGAGGCTGAGGCAGGAGAATGGCGTGAACCCGGGAGGCGGAGCTTGCAGTGAGCTGAGATCCGGCCACTGCACTCCAGCCTGGGTGACAGAGCAAGACTCCGTCTCAAAAAAAAAAAAAAAAGAAGTATCGGCCAGGCCAAGATCGTGCCACTGCACTCCAGTCTGGGCAACAGAGGGAGACTCCATCTCAAAAAAAAAAGGAAGAAAGGAAAGAAAGGAAGAAAGGAAGGGAGGGAGGGAGGAAACAGAAAAAAGAAAAGAAAAAAGAAAAAGAAAAAAGAAAAGCAAGAGAAAGAGCATTTCTAGTGCTTAAGAACACTGCTTCCCATTGCCCAGAAAGGGGCCTCATCTGCGTGTTGCTCAAAACCACTCTGTTTGGCCTGGCAGGCCTGAACTCCTTCTTTGGACGACAGGACTCTCCATTCTGTTTTGGGCAGCATGTGGGTGCTGTGAGTGATGGCCAGTGATCAGGACAATGATACAAATGTTCCAAAGTCCCTCCCAGACACGGATCTCCGTTGCAGCCACGGTAAGCTGTGCGCGCTCTGAGCAGCCTTGCTGGCCTCTGTCTGCATTTGTATGTGGGGAGGAAGCATCAGCAACAAGGCCCGCCCGGCTCAGGCATCAATGGCTCTGAACCGGGGTGAGTTTCCAGTCTTCTTTTTTCTTCAGTCTCTTTGTATGCAGATGTGGAATTGTATGTGTAGCCAGGGTTACTCTGCAGTGTCCTCCAAACATTCAGATCAGATTACATTAGTTTCTTTGCGCAGAATCAGTCTGTGGCTTCCCACTGACCTCTAGATTAATTTCTGGCTCTTAGCAGCACTCATTCATTCATTCACTTCACACACATTGATCTCCTGTGATGTGCCAGGCATTCGTTTATTTGGCAGGAAACCTTCAGTGAGTTAAAAAGGACAAAAGGGCCTGCCAGACTCCCCCTTGCTGGCTCCTGCTCAGCGTGCCCGGCCCTTGCGAAATGCTCCATGAAGGATCTCAATGACCTGCTCTCAGACAGCAGTGGCTGCTACAGCCTCCCAGGCCAGCCCTGCAGTGAGGTCACCCTGAGGATTTACATGGGCAACACATCCGTGGCTCGGGATATCCCCAAGCTTCAGAAACTGGGCATTATTCATGTCCTGAACGCCACTGAGGGCAGGTCTTTCACGCACATAAAAAATGCCAACTTCTCTAAGGGCTATGGCATCGCCTACCTGGGCATCAAGGCCAAAGAAGTGCAGGAGTTCAACCTCAGCACCTACTCTGAAAGGGCTACAGACTTCACTGACCAGGCCTTGGCTCAAAAGAATGGTCAGGTGCTCCTCCAGTGCTGGGACGTTATGGCCATCTCCAGCTCTAGTTATCAGGTACCTCATGATGTGTCAGAAGTTGGACATCAAGTCCATCCTGAGTATCATGAGGCACAACTATGAGATCAGCCCCAGTGATAGGTTCCTGGCTCAGCTTTGCCATCTCGATGACAAACTAGCCAAGGAGCAGAAGGTGAAACCCTGGGGTACCCCTACCACCTTTGCTCAAGAGGTTCAGTGGCAGAGGCCCTGGTTGAAGGTATCCCATCCCTGATCCCAGCATCACAAGGCACTTGCCCTCAGGTCTGTCGCAACAAGTCCTGGGCCACTTCCCTACATGAAGCTTGCTAAGGAGAGCATCCTTGCTCCCTGGTTGTCCTGTTTCTGTAACTTACGATGTCTTTTCCCTAAAGTGGAGACTCAGAGAGGGAACTCCTATAGCCTGCATGATTCTCAGTGGCTCAGGGCAGGAGGTCTGCAGAAATGCAAGGCCTGGAATGTGCACAGGGGCCCCTCATGATTGCCCTTCCCAAGCCCTTGGATACTCTCCTGAGTGAAGACCTCAGCACCTTGAGCACTAGCAAAGGAGCTGTGCAAACACAGGCTGCTCTTCTTACCACATCTGTGCCCCCGGTGCCCCCACAGCCGTCCACGTGCTGTGCAGAGATATTGCTGTCGCATCATAAGATCTGAAGCTTGTCCACTGACGATCCATCAGTTGTCAGTGGACAGAATTTTCCACTAGAGTCTGTATTTTAATTATCTCCTTAGGATTAATGGTACCTACACAAAGAAGCCCTGAGGTGGGCAACACATTTTCCTGGAGGACTCTCCTGAATTTGTAGAGCTTTCAAAATGTGAATCTTTGGAAGGCTTGAGTTCAGAATCCACTGCTTTGGAATATTTCCCTTGGACCTATCTCAGTTACTTCGTTTGTGAGAAAAGCTATGTCTTGGACATGGTTATGCTTTTCCTTTTTAGAAAACAAGGTGTTGAAGTCCAGCCTATTTAAAAACCCCATCATTTGCAAAATTACAAGGGTTTTGTGCTGAATTACAGTGTTGGTGAAGCACTCATGCTAGGTGCTTTGCTTCCTGGTTGCTGGTCCAAGAACAGAAGGAGGAGATAAACCACTGATACTATAAAGCAACTACACAATCAAGTCTACATAACCAGCAGCTAACAACATGATGATGGGCTCAAATCTGCACATGTTGTTATTAATCTTAAACGTAAATGGGCTAAACACCCCACTCAAAAGGCACAGTGTGGCATCTTTGATAAAGAAGCAAAAGCCAAATTCAAGAGGTCTCTCACATACAGTGACACCCATAGGCTCGAAATAAAGGGATGAAGAAAAATCTATCAGACAAACAGAAAATGAAAAAAGAGCACAGTTCCTATTCTTATTTCAGACAAAACAGACTTTAAACCAACAATGATCAAAAGGACAAAGAAGGGTATTACCTAATAATAAAGGGTTCCATTCAATAAAAACACTTAACTATCCTAAATATATATGCACCCAAAACTGGAGCACCCAGACTCATAAAACAAGTTTGTAGAGACTAACAAAATCACTTAGATAATCGCACAAAATAATAGTGAAATAATTCAACCCCCAACTGACAGTATTAGACCTATAATCAAGGCAGAATACTAACGAAGATACTCGGGATAAAAATTCAACACTTGATCAAATGGACCTAAAAGACATGTACAGAACACTGCAGCCAATAACAGAATATACATTCTTCTCATATGCACACGCCACATACTCTAAAATTTACCATATGCTAAACCCATAAAGCAATTCTCAACAAATTCCAAAAAACAAAATCATACCAGCCACACTTTCAGACCACATCACAATAAAAATAGAAATAAATACCAAGAAAGTCTCTCAAAACCATACAATTAGATGGAAATTAAATAATCTGCCCCGGAATGACTTTCGGGTAAAGAAGGAAATTAAGACAGAAATCAAGACATTCTTTGAAACTAATGAAAACAAAAATACAACATGCCAGATATCTGGGACGCAGCTAAAGCACTGTTAAGAGGAAAGTTGATAGTGCTAAATGTGCACATCAGAAAGTTAGAAAGATCTCAAATTAACAACCTAACATCACACCTAGAGGGACTAGAAAAACAAGAGTAAACCAATTCCAAAGCTAGCAGAAGACAGGAAATAACCAAAGTCAGAGCTGCAATGAACGAAATGGGGTGACAGAAACCTTACAAAAGATCGATAAAAATAAAAGGTGGTTCTTTGAAAGAATAAGTAACATTGACAGACAAGTAGCTAGACTAATTTTTAAAAAGAGACGATCCAAAAACACACAATCAGAAATGACAAAGGAGACATTACCACCAAGCATAAAGAAATTCAAAACACCCTCAGAGTCTGTTATGAACACCTCTATGTACACAAACTAGGAAATCTGGAAGAAATGGATACATTCCTGGACACAGATAACCTCCCAAGATTGAACCAAGAAGAAAGTGAAACCTGAATTGACCAATAACAAGTTCCCAAATTGAATCAGTCATAAAAAAACAAAACAAAACAAAACAAAAAAACCCCTACCAACCAGGAAAAGCCCTGGTGCAAGTGAATTCAGAGCTGAATTCTACCAGATATATAAAGAATAGCTTATACCAATTCTATGGAAATTATTCCAAACAAATCAAGGAGGAAGGATTCCTAACTCATTATATGAGGTCAGCATCATTCTGATACCAAAACCAGGCAGAGATACAGCAACAACAACAAAAAGAACACTTCAGGCCAATACACCTGATGAACATAGATGAAAAATCTTCAACAAAATACTAGCAAACCGAATTCAGTAGCACATCAAAAAGCGAATCCTCTACAATCAAGTATGCTTTATTCCTGGGATGCAACATTGCTTCAACATATGCAAATCAATAAATGTGATTCATCACATAAACAGAACTAAAAACAAAAAGCACATGATCATCTCAATAGAGACAGAAAAAAACCTTCTGTAAAATTCAACGTCCCTTCTTGTTAAAAATCCTGAACAAACTAGGCATTGAAAGAACATATCTCAAAATAATAAGAGCCATCTATGACAAATCCACAGCCAAAATCATACCGAATGGGTAAAAGCTGGAATCAATCCTCTTGAAAACCAGAACAAGACAAGGATGCCTTCTCTCACTGCTGCTATTCAACATAGTACTGGAAGTGCCAGAAAGAGCAATCAGGCAAGAGAAAGAAATAAAAGGCCTAGAAGAAAAAAAAAAAAAAAAAAAGACACACAAATAGGAAGAAAAAAAGTTGAACTATCATTTTCACAGACTATATGATTCTATACCTAGAAAATGCCATCGTTTCTGCCCAAAGACTCCTAGATCTGATAAACAACTTAATCAAAGTTTCCGGATACAAAACTCAATGCACAAAAAATCAGTAGCATTTCTACACACCAATAACACTCATGCTGAGAGCCAAATAAAGAGTGCAATCTCATTCACAATGGCCACAAAAAGAATGACATACGCAGAAATACAGCTGGATAGGGAGGTGAAAGATCTCTACAATGAGAATTATAAAACACTGGTGAAAGAAATCAGAGATGACACAAACAAATGAAAAAACATTTTATGCTCATGGATAGGAAGAATCAATATTGTTAAAATGGCTATACTGCCAAAGCAATTTACAGATTCAATGCCATTCCTATCAAACTACCAATAACATTTTTTTTCACAGAATTAGAAAAAACAATTCTAAAATTCATTTGGAACTGAAAAAGAGTCTGAATAGCCAAAGCAATCCTAAGCAAAAAGAACAAAGCTGGAAGCATCACACTACCACTCCAAACTATACTATAACTCTAAGTGAAGCAGCGTGGTACTGGTACAAAAACAGACAGACCAATGCAACAGGTTAGAGAACCCAGAAATAAAGCTGCACACCTACAACCATCTGATCTTCAACAAAGCTGACAATAACAAGCAATAGGGAAAGTACTCTCTATTCAACAAATGGTGCTGGGATGACTGGCTAGCCACATGCAGAAGATTGAAACTGGATCCCTTTGTTTCACCACATATAAAAATCAACTCAAGATGGATTAAAGACTTAAATGTAAAACCCAAAACTATGTAAACTCTAGAAGAAAACCCAAGAAACACTACTGGATATGGACTGTGGCAAAGACTTCATGACAAAGACTTGAAAAGCAATTGCGACAAAAACAAAAATGGTCAAGTGAGACTTAACAAAACTAAAGAGTTTATGCACAGCAAAAGAAACTACCAACAGAGTAAACAGACAACCTACACAATGAGAAAAAATATTCACAAACTATACACCTGACAAAGGCCAAACTTTCAGAAGCTTAAGTTCCTTAATAAGGAACTTAATCAAATCAACAAGAAAAAAAAAAAAAAGACTCCATTAAAAAATATTCAAAGGATATGAACAGACACCTCTCAAAAGAAGACATGCACGCAGCCAACAAGCATATAGAAAAAATGCTCAGTATCACTACTTGTTAGGGAAATGCAAATCAAAACCACAATGAGATACCAAGTCACACCCGTCAGAATGGCCGTTATTAAAAAGTCAAAAAAGCAACAGATGCTGATGACGTTGCGAGGAAAAGAGAACACATGCTACTGGGAAACGTAAATTAGTTCAGGCACTGTAGAGAGCTTTCTGGAGATTTCTCAAATAACTTAAAACAGATTATCATTCGACCCAACAATCCCATTACTGGGTATAGACCCAAAGAGAAATAAATCATTCTACCATAAAGATACATGCATGTGCTTGTTCATCACAGCACTACTCACAATGCCAAAAACATGGAGTCAACCTAGATGCTTAACAGTGGACTGGATGAAGAAAAAGTGCTACGTACATATCATGGAATACCTGCAGCTATGAAATCATGTCCTTTGCAGCAACATGGATGGAGCTGGGGGCCATTATCCTAAGTGAGTTGACTCAGGAACAGAAAACTCAATACTGCATGTTCTCACTTAGAAGTGGGAGCTACACATTGAGAACACATGGACACAAAGAAGGGAACCACAGACACTGGGGCTTACTTGAGGGTGGAGGGTGGAGGAGGGTGAGAAGTGGAAAACTACCGGTTGGGTACTATACTGATTCCTTGGGTGACAAAATTATTTGTACACCAAATCCCTGTAACATGCAATTTACCCACGTAACAAACCTGCACATGTACCCTTTGAACCTAAAAGCTGGAAAGGTAAAACAGTCCCATGTAGATTAAAGACTCAGTGGTAAAAAGTTAGAACAATAAATACTTCGGAAGATAACCTAGTAGAAGTACTGTGTAACCCTTAGGAGAGGGACATCCTATTAGTCAAGACAGGATATATGTCTTGAAGGGAACGAACATACGGAGGGAAATGAACATATTTTACCACATTAAAAACTAAAAATTGTGTATGATCATAAAGGAAATGAGAGACTGAGGAAATAACTTCACAAAATACATAACAGATAAAGAGTAAATATTCATAATAGTCAAAGAGCATTTCCTCGATAATAAAACCATATAAAAGAGAAAAGAGGTATATAGGTAAGAATATGATATGCAATTCATAGAAGATGAATTCAAATGACCAGTTAACATAAGAAATAACGCTGAACCTAAGAAGCCAAAAAATGCAAAATAAAGCAATAACAAGACACCAGTTTTTCACTGATAAAACTGGAACATCTTAAAATAAGAATGCCAACTGCTGGTGCAGATGTGGGGAAATGGTCACATTTATACAGTGCAGGTGGGAATGTGAATTACCACATCTCTCCTGGAAAGCAACCTGCCAATCTATTCAAATTGACAAATGTGCTTCCGGCCAGCAATGCAAATGCCATAAATACCTTCGACAGAGACACACAGTATAATACAAAGATGTTTCATGTAGCATTATTGGCCCTCTTGGAGAAGAGAAAGTTAGAAGATGGAAGCAGAGAGGAGATGGGGAAAGGAAGTAAAAAGGTGATAGCAAAATGAAAACTGTCGATGAAATGATGCTGAATATACTTGTATGATGGTATTCGTGTATATTTGTGTTTACATTTTTGCTCTTTTAATGAATTAAACTCACCACAAACTTGTCTATTTTACAGAAATCAGCTCTCAGATTTTCTGTTTCCTGATATGCAAATTGCTACTTTTAACTTCATGCTTACTCTCTGCCATTCAATTTAATTTGGTATATTCTGTATCATTTTAACACATAATATCACATTTTTATCTGTATCTAAATTATTTACTTTTATATCTACAATTATTTAAAATTATAAGTTGATTATTATTCCAACTCTAAACAGCACTAAAAGGGGAATAAAAGGATAAAAGACCAGAGATCCACATGCTCTGTGATCTAAACCCCACGTGGCTTGCCTGAAGCCAGGTCCTACACACACTACAGGGATGCCACCTAATAGCGCCTCCTCTTTGGACTAATCCAGCTCTCAAGGTGTCAGTGTTGCAGCCCCTTAATGGAAATCTCCGCGCTGCTTCTCCTCAGCGCATACTCCCTCCTCCTTCCCTCTCACTTTCTGCTCCTTTATTTCCCCCTGTTTTCCTCCTCATCCTCCTTTTCCTTCTCTTTCTCCCTCTCTCTTCTCTATTCTCTCTCTTCTCTCTCCTCTCTCCTCCCTCTCTCTGTGGTTCTCTCTCTCACACACACCTCCCCGCACTCCCATTGCCCCACTGGCATCGGATGTTGAGCTCTGTCTGCCAACCTCTGCTGAGTACCTGTTTGTCTAACTCTCTCCCTGACCTGTCCATACTTGAGGGTTGGGAAGCTGTGTCCTGCCGCTGAGTATTCCGAGGACTCAGCACACTCCCAGAACTCAACCGGTGCTCAACAGAGAACGGTTTCTTTTTAAAGTCTTCTTGAGAAATCAAAGCAGACACCGTTAGCCAAGCAGACAAGGGCTAAACACAAATATTCTGCTCTATTTGTTTCCCCCACTCTACATTTGTTCGGATTAATGGAGACTATTCCAGAGGCAGGGCATGGAGAAGGCTGAGTATCCGTACACAGAATGCAGACATGCTGTTCTTTGTGTCTCATGAAGTATGGATGAGCTAAAAAGCTGGAGACAGCTCAAAGCAGTCGGGAGGGTAGGCAGCCTCAATAAAAAATTTATAGTGAAGAAAATCTCGAGGCCTTAAATAAGGACTTCTGTCAGGAGTGAAGACTATATAACCCACAGGTAGCACACCTGGGCTTGAGTTCACTCTGAGGCCAGCTTTTGTGAGTAAAATGTTATTGGGACGTCATCATGCCCATCATTGCACATAAGCTACAGCGCTTTCACTGCTGGCCGTAGTAGGCGCCATAGACTGCTCCACATGTCTCAAGGATTTATTATCTGGCCCTTTACAGAAAAACTTTGCCAACCTCCTCCTTTAAGAGGTGAAAAGGGTCACTTTGCCTGTGCCAGAAAATGAGCTCTACGAAGGAGGGGTCTGTCCCTGCTGTATTCAGTAATGTGTCTGGGGCACCTGGAGAGGCGAGGTTGCACATAGCACCTAACATAGGGCAGGAACAGCCTGCATTCTTGATTCAAAGGCCCACCCTGGAAATACATAGATGATATTCTCATTTTACTTCATGTAAAACTCCCAAAAGGAAGCATGTATTTTAAGAGTGAAGAATGAAAAGGCAGTGTTTCTAATAGGGCTCATGGAATTCCACCTGTTATAGCCAGAAGATTTAGGGTGAGTGTGACAGCCATGCCTGCCCCCACGTAAACTAAATTTAAAGTTCACAGGTCAATAACTGTACATAGGCAATGTCAGTCAACAAACATTACTGGTCTATACCCACTGCAACTTATTTTAGTGGCCACAGAGCAGCTGGTAAACATTAATCCCACTTGTTGCTTTGCTTTACTTTTTGTTTGGAAGAGGCAGAGGCAAAGCTTTAGGATTCTGGAAAGAAAGGAAGGAAAGAAGGAAGGAGGAAGGGAGGGAGAAAGTAAGGGAGGAAGGAAAGGAGAAATCCAGGAAGAGAGGAATAGAGGGAGGAGGGAAGGGAGAGAGAGAAGGATGAAGGGAAAGAGAGAAGGATGAAGGGAAGAGAAATGGGTGAAGGGAAAGAGGGAAGGAAGGAAGGAGGGAGGAAGGAAGAAAGAAAAGACAAAACAAAATACAAACCAGACACAAAACTTCAAAGGGTAAGTTTCTTAGTCCATTTTGCATGGCTATAAGAAATATCTGAGACTGGGTAATTAATATGAAAAAAAGGTTTATTTGGTTTATGGTTCTACAAGGCATTGGCTTCTGCGTGGCATCTGCCTGGCATCTGCTTGGCTTCTGGTGAGGCCTTTGGGAAGCTTTTACTCATGGTGGAAAGGAAGGGGGAGCAGGCACATCACCTGGCGAGAGAGGGAGCAAGCAGACGCCAGGCTCTTCTCATTAACCAGCTCTCTCGTCAACTCACAGAACAAGAATTCACCAGTCACCACTGGGAGGACACCAAGCCCTTCACGAGGATCCACCTCCACGACCCAAACACCTCCCGCGAGGCCCCTGGGGATCACGTTCAGCTTGAGACTTGGAAGGGACCAATGTCCAAACTACCCCAGTGGCTACTTCACTCTGGGCCAGAGTCCTCACCCTCCCACCGGGGAACACATTCTCTTCCACTCGCGTTCCATCAAACGGGAATCCAGTTAACCCTAGCATTGAGAAATATTCCGGGAAATCTTGTTTTGTTGCAGTAAGGAACAAATTCATTTAAAAGAAAAGTACATCACTTCCAGGAGCAGACTCACAATGGCTATCCTAACAACACAATAAAAAACAGAGCAGTCTGCCAACATGTGGTTCCTTTGTTCCAGTAACCTTTGGCTCTATTTATCTTTAATTCTTTTGTTTTTAAATACTTAAGTTCTGGGATACGTGTACAGAACGTGAAGGTTTGTCACACAGGTATATATATGCTATGGTGGTTTGCTGCACCCACCAATGCATCACCTACATCAGGCATTTCTCCTAAAGCTGTCCCTCCCCTTGTCCCCCAACCCCTAAAAGGCCCCAGTGTGTGATATCCCCCTCTCTGTGCCCATATGTTCTCATTGTTCAACTCCCACTCATGAGTGAGAACATGCGATGTTTAGTTTTCTGTTCCTGTGTTAGTCTGTTAAGAATGATGGTTTCCAGCTTCATCCATGTCCCTGCAAAGGACATAAACTCATTCTTCCTATGGCTGCACAGTATTCCATGGTATATATGTGCCACATTTTATTTATCCAGTCTATCATTGATGGGCATTTGGGTTGGTTCCAAGTCTTTGCTATTGTGAATAGTGCTGCAATAAACATAGGTGTGCATGTATCTTTGTAGCAGAACGATTTATAATACTTTGGGTATATACCCAGTAATGGGATGGCTGGGTCAAATGGTATTTCTGCTTCTAGATCCTTGAGGAATCACCATGCATCACCACAATGGTTGAACTAATTTACCCTCCCACCAACAGTGTAAAAGTGTGCCTATTTCTCCACATCCTCTCCAGCATCTGTTGTTTCCTGACTTTTGAATGATCACCATTCTAACTGGCATGAGATGGTATCTCATTGTAGTTTGGATTTGCATTTCTCTAATGACCAGTGATGATGATCTTTTTTCATATGTCTTTTGGCTGCATAAATGTCTTCTTTTGATAAATATCTGTTCATATCCTTTGCCCACTTTTTGATGGGGTTGTTTTTCTCTTGTAAATTTGTTTAAATTCCTTGTAGATTCTGGATATTAGCCCTTTGTCAGATGGATAGATTGCAAAATTTTTCTCCCATTCTGTAGGTTACCTGTTCACTCTAATGATAGTTTCTTTGCTGTGCAGAAGCTCTTTAGTTTAATTAGATCCCATTTGTCAATTTTGGCTTTTGTTGCCATTGCTTTTGGTGTTTTA
>NW_012115278.1:2922168-2923646 GCF_000951035.1 Colobus angolensis palliatus | reverse complement strand
AAAAAAAAAAAAAAAAAAAAAAATGCAAGTGTGATGTTTACTTCTAAATGCACCGCTCAACATCACCCCAATCCTAAGCACATCAACCCTGAAGGTCACTGCCTCCAGGGCTGATGCAGTGGCTCTCTCATTCACATGGCACTGATGATATTAAAGGAAATGGAGTGGCTGCCTAAGTTGTGATGAAGAGCGCCATTAGTATTCTCAAAAAGCCCTTCTGTGAACACAAACCTCTTGCTCACATAACAGATCAAAAAGGCAAGTTGCATCGTGAAAGCTGCTTGGGGCAGAAGCGGATAGCTAACATTGAATTTTAAATGAAAAGTGTATTTCAGTCTTTGGTCTAGAGTTTTCATGTAAGTACAGATGCTCCTTGACTTCTGATGGAGATACATCCCGATAAATCCATCGTAAGTCCAAAGTATCAGGAATCCAAAATGCATTTAATACACCAATAAACCCAAGATTAAATTTAAAAAATCACAATTCAAACCCGCATAAATCAGGGCCTGTCTGTAGATACCTGGGAGGAACGAGAAGGATGGTACCATCCATTCCTTCTCACACCCTGTGCTTTTAACGTTGCAGAGTGTGACATCTGCTTTTTATTACTTAATAGCTGTGTGTTCTTGGGCTACTTGCTTCACCTCACTGGGCCTCACTCTAAAGCATGGCAATAACGCTAAATACTGGCAACAGCAGCAACCACATTACCTACTGAATGCTCACTGGGCACAGCACCTCATGCTGGGAGCTCTTACACATTACCTTCTTTAGGCTTCACAACAATCCTGAGGCTACTGCCCATATTTAGGAGGAAGAGCTATGGCCCAGATGGGATTTGCACCGGGGGCTGACAACTGCAGAGCCCGAAGTCTTAACCTCTTTGTGTCTGTTATTTCATTGGATTATTATGAAGATTAATTAAATGATGTCTGTTAGGACATAACACAGTACCTGCCGCAGAGGATCCAAGTAGGAATTATTATTAAATTACATAATAAAGTCTTCCTAAGGTTTTCACTTTAAAAGAGAAAAGGCAGAGAGGCAGTTTAGAGCATATTTTAGAAACAAGAGCCCTTAATTCCCTAGGGAGGAGGTTATACCTAATTTGATAGGCAATAGGAAGACACTTTGGCATTTTAAGCAGAGCAATGGCAAAGCGGAGCCCTGAGAGAGCTCCCAGCAGCTCACGGTGAGCACGGTTTGAGCAGACAGCAAGTTGGGCCGGGGCCTGGAGAGAAAGAGCAGGAGCAGGAGGGCTCTGGGAGGCTGAGGGGAGCGGGGAGCAAGGCCTTGGTGATGGAGGCTGAGGGGAGCACAGGAGCAAGGCCATGGTGATGGAGGCTGAGGGGAGCAGGGAGGAAGGTCTTGGTGATGGAGGCTGAGGGGAGCAGGGAGCAAGGCCTTGGTGATGGAGGCTGAGGGGAGCGGGGAGGAAGGTCTTGGTGATGGAGGCTGAGGGGAGCGGGGAGCAA
>NW_012115278.1:2824435-2921057 GCF_000951035.1 Colobus angolensis palliatus | reverse complement strand
ATACAAAAATTAGCTGGGTGTGGTGGTGCATGCCTGTAGTCCCAGCTACTCAGGAGGCTGAGGCAGGAGAATCGGTTGAACCTGGGAGGCAAAGGTTGCAATGAGCTGAGACTGCACCAGTGCACTCCAGCCTGGTGACAGTGAGGCGAGGCGAGACGAGACGAGACGAGACGAGAAGGAAGAAAGGGAGACAGAGAGACAGAGAGAGAGAGAGAGGGAAAGAGAAAGAGAGAGAGAGAGGGAGGGAGGGAAGGAGGGAGGGAGGGAAAGAGAAAGAAAAAACAAATTACTCATCATGTTCAGAACCAGAAAGTCACAAGATGTATGGAAAAGAAGATTGACAGATGCCAACATCAAGATGATACAGATGCGGAAATTGTTGGACAAGGATTTTAAAGCAGTTATCATAAAAATGCTTCAACAAGCAGTTATTCATCCTCTTGAAAGAAATTCCTAAAAGAAGAAAAAGCTCAGAAAATAACTAAATGAAAATTGTAGTAAAATACGGTAAACACAATTTTTAAAAACTCACTGAATGAGCTTAACAGTGAGGATGCCACAAGACAGACTGTATATAACTGAGGACAGATTAAAATGATTTTGCCTAATCTAAACCGCAAAAAGAAAGTAGATGGTAAAATAAATAAATAAATAAACAAACATTCTCAGGGAACTAATATGACAATTTCAAAAGAGTCAATTTTTATACTATCAGAATCTTGGAAGGAGAAGAGAGAGAGAGGATTGAAACACTATTGAAAGTACTGGAAGAAATAATGGCTGAAAACTTCTGAAACTTGGTCAAAGATGTAAGCCTACAGATTCAAGAGGCTAAACAAACCTCGAGTAAAATAAACCCAACAAAATCCATACCCAGAAATATCATCATAAAAAATAAGGTAAAAAAACTTAAAAACAACCAGAGAGAAATAACACATTGCATATAGTTTTTAAAAATGCAAATGATAACACACTTCTCATCTAAAACCATGAATGCTAGAAGGAAATTGGACAATATATTTCAAGTGCTGAAAGTAAAGAGCTGTCAACTATGAATTCTACATTCAGTAGAAATACCTCTAGAAATGAGGGACAAATAAAAACACTCTCAGCCAAAGAACTATCAAGCAAATTTGTGCCTAGGAAATATCCCTTAAGAAGTTGCTAAAGGAAGTTCTCTAAATTGAAAGGACATGACAATAAAGGAAGGTTTGGAACTTCAGAAAAGAAAGAGGAGTATGGAAATATGTAAGAGTAAGAATAAAAATATAATTGACACTCCATCTTTTCATGAGTTTCTTAAACAGTATTTGATGGTTGAATCATAACACCATCTGATGTTGTGCTCAGTGTATATATAGGAAATACCTAAGATAATTATATTCAAAAGGCAAGGAGAGACTAGGGAACTAAATGAAAGTAAAGTTTCCATACATTACTCAATGTGGTAAAACATTGAGACTGTTATAAGTTAATTATGTATGTATTTATTCCTACAGTAACCATGAAGAAAACCATACAAAACAAGATATTGAAAAACATTATAAATAAATTAAGATTAAATTCTAAAAACTACTCAAGTAATCCATGTGAAAACAAGTAAAAAGAAACACAGGAATGAGAGACAGAGAAAACAAATATTATAATGGCAACTAGAATGCTAGTATCTCCTAATATACTAATAATTACCTTAAATGTAAATGGCTTAAATAATGTCGAAGCTGAGAGCCAAATCAATATCACAATCCCATTTACAGTAGCCACAAAAAGAATAAAATATCTAGGAAAATAGCTAATTAGGGAGGGAATAGAGCTTTATAAGGAGAACAACAAAACACTGATGAAAGACATCAAAGATGACACAAACAAATGGACAAAGGAAAAATCAGTATCATTAAAACGGCCATACTGCTCAAAGCGATTTACCGATTCAACACTATTCCTATCAAACTACCAATGCTATTTTCTTCACAGAATTAGATAAATAATTCTAAAATTCATATGGAATCAAAAAAGAGCCTGAATAGTCAAAGCAATCCTAAGCAAAAATCACATCACCCAACTTTAAACTATACTACAAGAGGCTACAGTAACCAAAATGCATGGTACTGGTATGAAGACAGACTCACAGACCTATAGAACAGAAAACTAGGTGTTATTCTCTCACCTACAACCATTTAATCTTCGACAAAGCCAACAATAACAAGCAATAGAAAAAGGACTCTCTATTCAATAAATAATGCTGGGATAACTGGTCAGCCAACCACATGCAGCAGACTGAAACTGGACCCCTATTTATCACCATATATAAAAATCAACTCAAGATGGATTAAAGACTTAAATATAAGACCTCAAACTATAAAAATCCAACAGGAAAACCTAGGAAATGCCCTTCTCAATATTAGCCATGGCAAAGAATTGAATGGCTTAGTCCTGAAAAGCAATTGCAACAACAAAATAAAATTGACAAGTGAAACCTAATTAAAGACCTTCTGCATAGCAAGAGAAACTATCAAGGGAGTAAACAGACAACCTATGGAACGGGAGAAAATATCCACAAACTATACATCTGACAAAGGCTTGATATCCAGAATCTACAAGTAACTTAAACAAATCAACAAGCAAAAAACAAATAACCCCAGGAAAAAATTGGCAAAGGTTAAGAACAGACCCTTCTTAAAAGAAGACAGCAAACGTGAAAAAATGCTCAACATCGCTAGTAATCAAAGAAATGCAAATCAAAACCACAATGAGATACTATCTTATGCCAATCAGAATGACTTTTGTTAAAAAGTCAAAAAATAACAGATGTTAGCAAGGCTGCAGAGAAAAGGGAACATTGTTGGTGAAAATGTTAGTTCAGCCACTGTGAAGGGCAGTTTAGAGATTTCTCAAAGGACTAAAAACAGAACTACCATTATACCCAGCAATCCCATTATGGGATATATACCCAAAGGAAAATAAATCATTCTACGAAAAAGACATATGATGCACCCATATGTTTATCACAGCACTATTCACGATAGCAACGACAGGGAGTCAACTTACGTATCCATCAACATCTAGATTGGATAAAGAAAATGTGGTACATATATACCATATAATAATATGCAACCATAAAAAATAAACAGCATGGATGCAGCTGGAGATCATCATCCTAAGTGACCTAAGGCAGAAACAGAAAATCAAATACCACATGTTCTTACATATAAGTAAGAGGACACAGGGACGTATAGATGGGGTCAGCAGACTCTGGGGACTGCTAGAGGAGAGAGGGAGCGGGCCAAGGGCTGAAAAGCTACCTACTGGGTGCTGTGCTCACTACCTGGGTGACAGATTCATTCATACTCCAACCCAGCATGACACCATATACCTCTGTTATCAACCTGCACATGTATCCTGATTCTACAATAAAATTTGAAAAAAAAAAAAAAAAGATTTAAATACATTTAAAAGACACACCTTTCAAAAACCTTGATGGAACTGCATATTGTTTATAAGAAATTCACATCAAATTCAACAGCACAGAATCTTCACAGGGTAGGTAGATTGAAAGTAAAAGTATGAAAAAATATATAAAATTAATTTTAAGAAAAAGCAGTAGTGTCTATATTAATATTTCATGAAGTAGACTTCAGAGAAAAAAATTACTAGTGACACAAAAGGACATTAAATAATGATAAAAAGACTGTTCCACTAGGAATACATAACAATCTCAAATATGTATGTACCAAAGCATCAAAATACATGAAGCAAATACTAATAGGCCTAAATAAGAAAGATACAAACTTATAGCTATCATTGAGAACATCAAAACCTTACTTAAGCAACTGATAGAACCATTAGACAGAAAATTATCAAGAACATTAATCTGACCAACTCAATCCACCAACAGAATCTAATTGACATATACAGAAAACTCTACCCAATAACATTGGAATCCACATTTTCTCCCAACATATGTAAAATATTTACCAAGATATTCCATATCCTGCAGCATAAAATAAATCTCAAGAATTTTAAAATAATTGAAAACACATGAAGGAAGTATGTTCTTTGACTATAACAAGTCAAAAAAGAAATAAAGAAGAGAAAGACAAAAGGGAAGTATCCAAACACATGAAAATTAAATAACATACTTCAAAATAATCTATGGGTGAAGAACATATGTCAAAGGAAAAATTTTAAAAGTACACAGAACTGAATGAAAGTGAATACATAACATATCAAAACATGTGGGATGCAGCTAAAGCATTGTTGAGAGAGAAGTTCATAGATGCAAAGGCTTACATTAGGAAAGAGGAAAGGTCTCAAATCAATAATTTAAATTATTATGTCAAGCAACACGAAAAAGAACAGCAAAATAAACCTAAAGTCAGCAAAAGGAGGGAAATAATGAAAATAAGAACAAAAATTAATGAAACTGAAAACAGAAAACAATAGAGGAAAAATCAAAGAAACAAAATGCTGGTTCTTCAAGTCAATGCAAACAGTAAACATCTAGCAAGAATGACAAAGAAAAAAAAAGACACAAATCACCAAATATCAGGAGTGAAACAGAGGATCTTGCTACACCCCTCGCAGCCATTAAAAGGATAATGGTAGAGATCATAAAAAATATTACACTCAGAAATTTGCCAATTAAAAAGAAGTAGACCAATTCTTCAAAATCCACAAACTGCCAAAATTCAAACTACATTAAACACAACCTGTATGGTCCTCTAACCATTAAATAAATTGGATCTATAATTTAAAAGTTTCCTCAAAATAAGTGTTTGAACTCAGATGGTTTCACTGGAGAATTTTACCAAACATTTCAAAATTTATTAACAACAATTTTATACAATTTCTTCCATTATTTGTGTTTGCTGCTTTCTTTAAACTAAAAATTCTGCCTCCTCCACCACACAGCATAAGCTTCATGAGACCAATGACCATATCTATATTTTCAGTCGCCAGTGCAGAAGAGGAGAATATGCCACCCCAAAATCAGCTGTTTTGGCATAAAGATTACTCTGAACTGAAGGCAATCGAGAAGAATCCAGATACAGGAAAAACTCTCTGCCCTCTCCCTTTTTGCCTGAAAACAGGATGTAAATGTTCAGAAATGTCCCTGTTCCCCTTTCTGTCAGGGAGAGAAAAGGGTAACCACTGAAAACAACTTGATATCCTCTCAGCCTGGAGACAGCAGCAGAGGAATCTGCGTGACAAACCTTACCAGCCTTGATCTATCATTCGTTTCCCATTTGTTTTCATTCCCATAGTTTGCCATCCCTAACAATTCAAGGTCCTTTATCTTGGTCTTGTCACTTCTCTAAAACTTTATTGTTCATTGTGAAGATGTTATACAAGTTGGAGTTCTAAGCCACCTCAGTGACAATGACTCCTCCCTGGCTATCTCCCATGTGTATATGAAATACGCATGTTAATAAACTCCTGTTTGTTTTTCTCTTGTGAATGTCTTTCGTTACAGTAGTCCCCAGGTAAGAGTTAATTACTCAGAATGGTAGAAGGAAAGTGCCTGGCATAGAGTTAGCGATGAATAAATGTGAGGTGATGAATAACCATGCATAGGAAAATCCCTCAGAGAACATCTTAGAGTAATATGTGCAAACATATGCATTTAAAACACATAGATTAAATATATATTACATTTGTCTGGTTAATATACTTAAAATTGTTAACAGGGCTTGCCTGAAAGGAAAGGAACAAGATTATGTGGATGAGTAACAGAGGGAAAAATTCCTCTTGCATAATAGACCTCTCTGCTCTTTATACTTATTTTTAATTGGAACTGTATATTTGTGCATTACTTCTGCAACTCCACTGTTTGTTTTTTTAAATAATTCAAAGAAGAATATAATGCATGCTTCAATAGGCAAATAAAACAGCCTTCAACAGTTTTTTAAGGCCCAGTGCTATTTCAATCACCTCTTCACCCCCTTCACAATAATACTTTTGTTAATTAAATGTGCAGTGTGGTGGATGAAATCATGGAGTCTGGATCCAGGCTGCCCGGCTTTCAATCAGCTCCTGACGCAGCTATGCAACCTCAGGCAGGCTACTCCGTCACTCCTTCCCTCCTTTTTGACTGCCATCAGCTCATGGCCAGGAGCTAAACATAAGCTGCAAAGCCAAACCTAATGTTTTGTTTTATTTTCTCCTTTCCAGTTGTTCTTTGGCCCAGGGAGAGTAAGATAGCTTTTTTATATTGTATTCAGATACACAACAACATGATCAGATACACATTAGAAAGAAAATAAAGCATGTTTGTCACCCACTAAACTCTGGCTGATTATTTCACTGCCTGTTCATAGGAAAAAATATTGGAAAAAAAGCCATCTGTAAAATAATATTTCACAAATTAGACATCAAGGATTTAAAGAAAACAACCACCTAAGGGGCTCTTCTCGCTAAGATGAATTGATCAGTCTTCGTTGAAAGCTAAAAATTATACATAAAAGTAGAAGTTTTATGTTCTTGCTATTGTTTTCGCTCTATTTGGCTTGATCTCACCCTCAGACAACATCCTCAGCTATCAAAGGATGATTCTGCAGGTTTCCGGTAAACATTGGTTTCCCATTAGTGGCCTGCACCAGGAGCAGCTCATCTCGGCCAAATGGACATCCTGTTCATTAGGTCATTGAGCCTCCACACTGCCTGGCCCCCAGCAGAAGCCCTTTTCGATTCCCAGCAGCTGCAAATTCAGCGAGCGTACAGCACATCCAATGGAGCACTTGACTTCAGCACAAATCTCTTCGCTTGGTGGCCCTGTGGGGAGTGCTTTTCTATGCATCAGCCTCTCAGCTAAGCACCCCCTCCTGTCATCTCATTCAACTCTCAGGACCACACTGGGCACAGAGAATCATTACCTCCATTTTATAGATCAGGAACAGAAGCCCGGGGTGTCCAATTCTAAAGTCACTGCTTTCACATGGCAGGTTCACATTCAAACACAGTTGGCTTGATTTCCTGCTACATGCTCTTAAACATCATTTACAAAAATCATACAGCCCAGCCAAACCTGGACAATCCATGGATGGAGCTGCCAAAGTCTTTAGCATTTGAGAATAATTTCTTAGGTCCATGGCATTTTATCACCTGTAATTTTGAATAAATACTGCACACATTCGGATAACAACCTCACATGATGAGTGAGTGAGAGTGAATTACCTAGGTCCCAGCCACCCCTGCTTCCCAGGCACCTGCCTGCATTTCAGCATAGAACACAAGGCCTAAAACTCAGCTGGAGAAACTGCAGACAGTGCCTTCCACCAGACACTGTTATCCCCAGAGCCGATGTGAAATTGATGTCTTAGAACCTGCACCTTCCCTGGCTCCAGCACACCACTCTAACATCCGGGTGTACAATCAACTTGGATGCTTTCTACTTACTACTAACCCACAGTGGGGTTGCATTTTGTTTTCAGTTACATCCATATTACATTATTGTATTATATATAATATAGCATATTATAGTAGAAATTATATTATAGTATATGCTAGGTTACAGTGGTCTTTGGTAGTTTGAAGAATTCACAATGATTTCTCGTGTACAGAACTGGATGAGAAAGATCACTAAGTATCTGGTAGAGTTTGACGGGCATAAAAAAAAAAGCCTGGAAACATCTTAGCTATGACCTTACAATCTGAACATGACCAGAACTCCTCACTTCTGAGCGTTGGGATCTTTTGTTCATTGCTGTTTTCCTACCATCACTTACAGGAATGCTTGCATGCAGTAGCCACTCAAAGTGTGTGTATTAAGTGGAGGAATAAGTACTTGCCATAGATATATAGTAGAAAGAGAAACAACTGCTTCCACAAAGACATGGGCAGGATGTACGTGTAGAGTCAGATGGCTCTGCATATAGCATAGAACAAATAGAGTGAGAAATTCATTCAGATTGAAATCTTCAAACCTGTTTTCCAGGCCCTAACATCAGCCTGATGCCCTCAGTATGGTGGCTCTATGCAGCCATAAGTCGGTATTACCGCCTTCCCCATCTGCGTCATCCCCAGCCATTTGTATTAGGATAGAAATCTCATACAAATCTTACCCCAAAACAAGAGTCTTGGTGGAGCCTCTACCAAACAAAGGTGTGCATGGGTAAGAGAATTACCTCTTGTTTTTCTCTCCCTGGTGGCAAATCTCTAGAATGAAGGACTTTGGGGTTTGATAAGAGAGAGCCTGGGGAGTGCTGATTCTACATCCTCTGCAGACAATTAACCCTACTGCCTGCGCTCGTGGCAGCTCACACTGGTCCTTCCCCATGTAGAAAGTCTGCTTGCCACAAACTGCTCCTCCCCACAGGCGCCTGCGTGCAATGCCTCTGGCCCTGCGAGCTGGGAGCCACAGAGATTTCATGGACACATATTTATTCAAGGTCGGCCCTTCAACCCTTTAGGCCTTTATTGCCCTGTGCCATCTCATGAAGTTGTGAACTGCAGCCCTCCTAAGAAGTCAGCACAATTCAGCAGCTGAACGTAACACCCAAAGTGAGAGGGGATTTCAACCCTAAAATACTAAACCGGAACAATAATCCTGTGTTAGGTTGGTTACTCCAAGCCTCCAGCCCTAAGCAGACATAAGATAGACCCTTTTCAGTGACCACACGGGATATATATGCTGATAGTGACAAAATGTGAGTGGATAAGAGCATTAGTCGGTGGATTTAGGGCCAGGAGGTATCAAGTAGAAATTAGGAAAATAATGAGAGAAAATAGGTTTCTGTTCTTCGAGTATTGCTAGAGCTGACCTGGGGTGCACACATGTGCACACATGAACACACACACACACAGACACACACATGCTCGCAATGTGTAGGCTCACCGAGAAACAGACTCTGAGTCGGGGTAAATTTGAGTGAGTCAGGACAACACGGTTAGAGCAGTGAGTTGAGCCTGAGGGTACACACGGAGCAGCGTTTGTAGAGGGAAGCACAGCAGTCGGTGCCTCGTGATGAATCTGGTGCAAACACAGGGTAGGCGGAGAGTCCTGAGCGTGGCGATGGATGCACAACGTGACCTCGGGATGCAAACACACTGCCTCAAAGCACACGGCAGTCATAACCTGAAGAATTCCACAGTTGCTCTTCTTGTTCAATCTCGTTTTTTTCCCTTTAACTCAAGCCATTTGCCCATTGACTCTAGTTGCTATTGTGACCAGGATGTACATCTACTCCCTCTTCTACATCAGTGGTTTACAAACTTTACTCAGACCATGCTAACGCCCTTCAGAAAAAGTGTGTGTTCATGATGGGCAGGCTCAATTTATGTCTCTCACCCCCAGGGCCTGGACAACTTCTTGGTGAGCTCTGTGATTGGTAAAGCAAGTACAATGAGCCCCACGGTCTCCTGGGGAAGGCCGAGGCTCACAGAGATGTTCAATCAGGCAGTGGCTCTGCAGAAAGCCGTTCAGTCACTTCCACGTAACCGTGAGTGTGCAAAACACACTGCCAGAGAGAAGTGCTGCAGCTCTTCAGAGCCATGTCCAGCCTCATCTAGGAGGTGATGAACTGTGAATCAAGAGAACAATCTGGCAACAGGGCACAAACATTCAGCATATTTTATACACACAAGGTCCAAAAGGACCTCATTGTCTCTCTTCTACCCAGCTCTCCTCCCTTTAATCATTATAGTTTTCTTTTCCAAAGACCCAGTGCATCTTTGGCTTCCATCTTTACCACAGCATTCAAAATTCACACCATGAAAAGGCACAGAACAGATGGCAACAAATAGAGAATCAAACAAAACTTCTGAAGATACAAGATGAATGGACCTCTGGCAGGACAACAGAACTCCAGGGTTCTGTGTGTCTTTGTAGTCTGGAAATGAGTGAATTTTGAACAATTTGAAACTGGAAACTATACACTTGGGTAGTTCTTGCTTAAAGTTTTATACTCTACCAATGGGGAAAATGATAAATTTCTTAGAGTCAGACTAAGCATAAAGCCAGCAAAATTTTATCACAAAAATCAGAGGAAAATTTTATGCAAACAAGGTAAAATAAGCAATTACAAAACTGAGGGCATCATTATCAACAACAAAAAAAAGCACAACAGGCTTTATTCTGAATGTGGCCAGTGTGCTCTTCTTGCGGACACACTGATAAAGTGTGCATCGGCCACGTGTGGGAAATCGCTACAGCTGCTCCTGAGGGGAAGGCGGACTGCCATGCGGAGTGTGTTTGAAATGGCAAATCACAGCAGTGCATTGATGATAGGAGTAAGCAATATTTCTGATACAGGCATTGTTTTGAATTTCTGAAGAGAATGAAATTTTCATAATTTCTGACTTGTAAGCTTCCATGAGTTTTCTTTATTTGTTTTATTGGGGATAGAAAACAATACCCCAAAATGAAGGCCCCCAAAAGAAAAGTTTTTCTCTGACCTTCTCCTGCCCTCTTCTCAGTCCCATTCTCCTCTGAGACTGCCATAGAAATAAGAATCCGTCTTCCCCAAGGCAGGTCACAGAAACCAGAACCCGTTTTGCCACAAAGCCAGCCATAAACCCTAAAGAGTATTATGTCCCTATCCTTGGCTCTGCCCTATCTGTGTAAAACCTGGCCGTAAAGAAATCAGCTGCCCTACCTTGTTCGACTATAGGTCAACAGACCTCCACTCCAGAGAGAGGTCTACCTCATACCCAGAAAAGAGGAATACGTTTTCAGAGAACCCAAGAAGAATCTAGACCGATAGGCCTTGCTGTATTTTCCCACTCAGTCTGTGACCATTGGATCACACCCTTTTTGTTTAATCATATTTCTACACAACTGTCCACATTTCGTTGAAACTAATTATAAAAACAGACAATCTCCCCCATTCCTCTGGGTGTTCAGTCTGAAGGTTATTGTGTATACATGTTAAATAAATGTGTATGTCTTTTCTCCTATTAACCTTCCTTTTGTGAACCGACTTCTCAGCAAACCTTCAGAGAGCCAAAGAGAAAGCTCTGCCTTGGCCCCTACAGTTCATTTACCCAGAGAATTAAATGAGTCAATTACACTTATCACTTATGGAGAACCTGTGATATGCCAAACATGGCTTTCCATGATTTGTTGAAGCTAGTCTTTCCAGCACCCTTGCAGAGTTTTTGTCAAGAGATTAAAATGCACATCAGAGTTGTGAGGGAGCATCCCAGAACTAGTGAACTATAAAAACCAGTCAGACAAGCAGGTAGGTGTGACTCACACAACCAAACCACCAACTCTTTCCACACAATACTCCATTAGCCCAAGAGTTAATAACTTAGATACAGTTGACAAGAATTCTCTTCTTGACCAAACTTTAGTCAGGCTCCTGAACCTTTTCTCCAACAGGGCCCACCTGTGCACACCCCTGTTCAATCCAGTACTAACAGGCATCCTCCATTTGGGTATCTGACCCCCCTCGACACCTGATTGGGCTCCTCATCCACTGTCCCCCAGGGGATGTCTTGTCACCCTGGCCTGCTTCCTGTTAGGTGGGTTTGGGCAGGATCTCCCTTCCACTTGATGTTTCTTCTTAGTCATTTTTCCATCCTCTGACCACCACTCTGCTCACTGGCTATCCATTCCTACAGCCCATGCTGTGTCCAGAGTTGAGCCCAGTTCTATTCTGAGGCTTCTCTTCCCTTACTGCAATAGTCCTAAATAAAATCTGGTTTTATTGCTTTCACTACTGCCCAGCTCTGGTTTTCTTTGACACAGTCCCTGATGCTATTTTGCTACCTTATTTAAAATCAAACAGTTGAAATTGTCTTTGTAAAAATTATAACAGCAAGAGAAAAATCAAACTCAGTTAACTCTATCTTGCTTCTAACCTCACAAGATAACTGCCCTTGTTCATTCCTAAGCATAGGCCAAACTACCTATGAGAGGAACTTAGTTTATAACTTAACTTTGAAGCAAGAATGATAATTGACCCAGTGTTGATAATTCCCAAAACTGACCCCCTCTGGGGGTTAAAACCACCTTTGTAAGACTAGCGAAAGGCCGAGGTCAGGATGATGGGAGGGGCTTGAATACTGCTAAAACACAGGCATAGTAAGACGATGCGCCGCCACTGCCCCCTAGCTTGCTGTTCTATAATCGCTGACCACTCAGGAGTCATGGAGCTGGAGGCCACAAGATTTTTAGCTTCCCCAATTGCTCCTTTAGATAACAACACTATTGTAAAACCTGACACTGGTTTTGAGATATTTCTCAGACTTTTGCCTTTTGGCAACCAACTGACCCCCCTGGACATGTGACTCATACCAAGGATCTGACTCAACCAGTCCTATGACCTGCTGCCCAAGAAACTGACTCAGCACACAAAGACAGCGTGGCCACTCCTGTGACTTCATCCCCGACCGATCAGCTCAGCACACAAAGACAGCGTGGCCACTCCTGTGACTTCATCCCCGACCGATCAGCTCAGCACACAAAGACAGCGTGGCCACTCCTGTGACTTCACCCCCGACCGATCAGCTCAGCACACAAAGACAGCGTTGCCACTCCTGTGACTTCATCCCCGACCGATCAGCTCAGCACACAAAGACAGCGTTGCCACTCCTGTGACTTCATCCCCAACCAGTCAGCTCAGCACACAAAGACAGCGTTGCCACTCCTGTGACTTCATCCCTGACCAATCAGCAGTACCTATTCTCTAGCCCCCTGCACATCAAGTGATCCTTAAAAACCCTAGCCTCTGAGTTCTCCGGGAGAAAGATCATAAAAACGTCTCTTGTCCTCCCACTGAACAGCTTTGCAATAATTAAACTCTCTCTCTCTCTATTGCAACACTGCTGTCTCAGTGTATTGGCTTTTCTATGAGGTGGGCAAGAACCTGTTGGGTTCAGTGAGTTCAGCATATCATCTCTAGCATTTTCCAAGTTCTGTTTCCAGCACACAACAGTAAATCCAGATAGCTGGGCTGCCCATCCCCAGCTCCCTCAGCTTCCCACCCTGTGGCATGCCCTAAGTCTTTTTCAACTCTAGACACTTTCTTCAAAAGCCACCATGCCAGCCTCTATCAATGCCACTGTCCTATGTCCATGATGCCCGGCTAGGGCAAGGGTAACAAAGCCCAGGACCTTCATACAAGTTCTGGAACCTGGACCTTCTGGTCACCTCTTCTGGGCAGCCTTGCTGACTTTCTAAGGCAGAGTCAATCACTATAAATGTTTAAAGTGACAACTGAATTATTCTTAGCACAAGATCACTCATGCCTTCACCTGCAGTTCCTTATACTCCATAACTGCTAGTACTCATCATGTTTTATTATCGGGATTCATTAACACTTGTGTCTCCTTGAAAGCAGAGTCCTAAGCTTAAGATCCTTTGGCATAACCTAGAACAACACTAAGCTATTCAGTAAACACTGGTTTAGAAAATGAGTGGTTAGAAAAGAAATACTATTACTTTTATTGAACTCAGGTTTTTGGTGCTAATAAGCACAATAGACCCTACAGCACTCATCCTGCAGCAGTGCTTCCTGGGAGCATGGATTTAGAAAGAGGTGGCCCTCTTAAAATAAAGGCATAAAAAGGGATGAGGGGTTTAAGTTAGCATGGGAAATGCTGAAGGCTAGCTCTCTGAGAAAGTCACATTATACATTAGCATAGTAAAAGCTGTATGGTCTCTTAAAGTTAAAAAAAGGAACTGGTTTAATTTTCATTAGCATTCAAATGTGAGCTACCGAATGCATTTTTGACTTGTTTTCTATTTTTTTTTTTTTTTTCAGCATACTGGTTACACAGGCCAGAATCCGAACTTGATGCCCTATGCCTTTTTAAAGCAAAGTAGCTGATTTGACTCTCTAAGCCTTTTTTGGTGCATAATTTGCCCCGGGCCTGCTGCCCAGGCCTCTCTGAGGAGGTTCTGCAGGCTGATCAGAGGATGGAACAATGTCTCTTTTCCTTCATTGTAACCAGCACTTACAGGTGAACTAGAATGTTTAAAGCAACAACTAAATTATTATTAGCACAAAAGTCAGAATGCATTGTGCAGGGGAAAGAATGCAGGCGTCTGTTCTCCAGGGCCATCTCAAGGGATGTCTGGAGCACTGTGGGCCCATTGGCCATGCTTTCTACCATTTACCATTTGTTTTGTTTTATCGCCTCCATTGGGAATGCCAGTAATGTCCCGTGAGAGGCTCATGTCTAGCTCTTGTCTAATCAGACGATTTTAGTTAAAGACATCATTATTGGGCAATGGAATCAGGGTGGCTGCAGTGTTTCTGAATTTTCCCAAATTCTTACTGCAAGCCAAACAGATTAACAGGATAACATGAAAAACCTATGGGTGATATATTTAGAAACAAACAAACAAAAAAGTATCAGGAAACCCCCTGATCCCGCAAATACTGGTAGTGTGGCCATAGCACTTACTTCAGTGAGCCCGGCAAGGGGTTAGCACCAAAGTGTAAGGGCTGTGGATGATGCAAGGGACACGTGAACCCCACAGGCTGTCCACAAACACACACCCCCCAAACCAGGGGCAATACGACAGCATGTGGTGACAAGGCTGGGGGAGTCCTGCAGGCTCCACATTGCAGGTGGAGGTAGAAGCTTCCTCGAGCAGGACAGAAGCCCTGGGGTAAGGGAGGCAGCCAGTGCCCTGGGTGGGAGGGTGCACAGGAAGCACAAGCCAGGGAGACCTCACAAGAACAAAGCCCATCATCCCCAGAAGAAGGCCCCACGGAAGACCGAGAGACACAGAATTAGGGGCCCACCTTGGTCCTGACTGCTTTTAAACAATCCGTATTTCCTAGCTCTGAGCATGGAAGGTTCTAGAAACTGTGAGGACCTAATAGCAATGCCCACGTGCCCACATGGTGACGCCCAAGGTGCCAGATGGTGTTTTCTAAATGCCATTCCCCACTGAGAGGGGCAGAGCCCCTTACAGGATCAACCTATTCTGGGGCTTGGTAAAGAAATGTACAGAAATGCTGGGACACTGTGTCATGCCTAAGGACCACTAAGGAGAGGTCAAAAGTCATGAAAGCCAACTTGTAGGGGCTTCCGTTAGCCAGAGAGGACAATCTGAGAATCACATAGAGTAATGATGGTATCTGATTAAAATGCATTGAACACTTAAGGACCTACAGGTTTATAATGAGAGTCAACAAGGTGTAAGAGAAAGAGAGGCAGTTACTGGTCCACACTGGAGATAACCAGGGCACTACCCACTCAACAAACTAGCAATTAAAGGGAGAGAGTTCAGCATTTATCCTCCCTTTCCTGTACAACAGGCTTTCTGGGGGAACCAAATAGTTCTAACTGATGAGGGAAAGCTGCTTTGTACCAAGGATTCTAGCTATTAAAAGACGAAGAAATGGCCTGTGATGAGTTATGCAGAAAATGTGGGGAACAGAACAAGTTAAATGACACCATGAGAAAGCAAGCAGACAAATCTTTTGAACAAATCAATGCTTGAGAATCAAGGACATGTCTCAAAAGACATGTGGGTATCACCAAATGCACTGGACAGTCTGATACTAATTTAAACAAAGCAACCACACAGTGGTTTTTGGATATGGGCTGGGTATGACATGATGCCAGAAAAATACTGCTAATCGTGTTGGTAGTATAATAACATTGCCATTCTTTTTTTTTTTTTTAAGTCTGTATTTTTTAGCAATGAATTCTCAAGTATGTAGGAGCAAAATAATAAGAGGCCTGAGTTTGCATTAAAATATTTCACCATCAAAAATACCAAAAGGTGCAAAAAAATCTTGATAGCTATCGAATCAGATGATGGGTAAACAGAGTTTTATTATACTGTTTTCCTTGATGTTGTAGGTGTTTAAACATTTTATCTTCTTTTTCTATTTTCAGAGACAGGGTCTCACTCTGCTGCCCAGGATGGAGTGCAGAGTCATGATCATAGATCACTGTAACTTCTAATTCAGTTGATGCTCCTGCCTCAACCTCCTGAGTGGCTGGTACTACAGGTGCAAGTCACCATGCCAAAGTAATGTTTAATTTTTTTTTTTTTTTGTAGCAACAGTGTCTTGCTCTGTTGCTCAGGCTTCTCCTGAACTCTTTTCCAGCGATCCTCCTGCTTTGACCTCTCAAAGCACTGGGATTACAGACATGAGGCATCACCTCTGGTCTAAATGTTTCCCAGTGAAATTTTCTTACAAGTGTTACAGTAAGGGAAAAGTACTCCAAATATACATATTTATAATTAGGTACAGGTGAAAAGTAAACTCTAACAATATTCTGGAGCGAGGAATGCTATTCAGAATCTGTCTCTCTTTCTCAATAAAATTAAATCAACCCATATCCAGATGGCTTAGAATCATTAACCAAGGAGGAGGTATAATGGGCATGTAAGTTTGAGTTACTTTCTCAGTGCCGCAGCCCTGTTAGGATGCAATAGTTCTTTGCTGTACTGCTAATGGGACTCTAATTGCATCCACTTCTCGGCATCTGTAAAGTAGATCACATCCAGAACATTTTGAAATGTTAGGTAGGTAAAATACAACAAGAAGGAAGCCCTGACAGATCAACTTTAGAGCTAGAAAATGATTCTAGACTTTTAGAACGGAGTGTTAAGATGCACTGTCACAGCAGATGAACCTAACCATTTGATGAGGTATAGCCCTCCTAACCCCACAGTGACGTCTGCAGGAAGAAGGAGTGTTTCTTTAAGTGCATTCACAGATGAATGAGTGGAATTCAGGCCACCCAAATGACGCAGGGTACAAATTGCTGCTGGTGGCCTCATTTGTGTGGTTCACTCAGGGTGGCTGTTCTCAGACCCGCTAATTAATCCTGGATCACAGTTGGTCCGAGAGGAATGAGCCCCCTCCTCCAGGTGCACAGACCTGGACGATGACACTGTCTATGGAGTGCAGGCCCTTCTCAGAAGGTGAGAACACCAAGAGTAACCCTGGATACCTGGAAGGGCAGGAAGGCACCTGCCCTGGGTAACGGGGTCTGCAGTCACATTTAACTGGACTAAAAGGGATTCAGTGGCCACTTCTGGCTTACTGTGGGCTCAGGTTGCAAGTGCATGCTGGCCGTATGTATTAACTACCTGGACACTGCAGGAGGTGATGACCAGGTCTTTTCCTGCAGCTAGAGGAGAGAGGAGATCAGGTAATGATGTTCTGAGTGCCGAACAGCCAGTGGAAGTGGGCAGCAGAGTGTCACAGGGGAGTTTAATTTGTAAAAGTGCAGTACACAAATTGAGGATAAACAATCCCATTCATACACGTCAAGTGAAGGACTCAGAGCCAAGGGAGAAAGAAAGGGTGGTGGCGGGAGTCAGGGGCGGGATCAGTGTAGAGTCCAGTCCTGACAATCCCCAGAGGAATTCTACAGCCAAGAAAGTCACCAAGTGACAAGCACGCTAAGAACTAAGGAGCCTTCCAAGATTTCAAAAGGGCTACTCCAAGGAGCTTCACTTCTCATGACACTTCCTTCCATGCACCTGCCCACACTGTCCTAGCCCCATCATATCCTGTGCAAAGCTTCACTTACCATGACACTTCCTTCCAGGCACCTGTCCACACTGTCCTAGCCCCATCATATCACATTGTTGCTCCACATACATACTCTTCTCTTTTGAGCACTGCTGTGGGTTGAATGTCCTGTCAAAACTCATGTTGAAATTTAATTCCCATTGTAATGGGATTAAGAGGCATGGCTTTTAAGAGGTTATCAGGCAAATGGATTCATGCCATGGTCAACAGGTCAGTTATCACAGGGGCGAGCTCCTGATTAAAGTTTGGCCCTGTTTTTCTGTCTTGCGTGTTTATTCAGCATGTGACACCTTCCATCTCGCGAGGACTCTCACCAGATGCCAGCACCATGCTCTTGGACTTTCCAGCCTCCAAAATCCAAAAGCCAAATAAGCAGCTTTCCTTTATAAATTACCCAGTCTGCATATTCCATTATAGTCGTAGAAAATTAGGTAAGACAGACACCTTGGCAGCTAAAATCTCCCTTATTCATAGTTCTTCACTGCACATAGAAAGGCAGCGCCTGGCTCAAGCAGGCACCACATATATGTACCTTGGTTGGCCTAAGACCTAGGTAACATCTCTAAGAACATAGGCACATACTAGACAGAAACAGACAAAAGCTACAGTGTCAGGTGGCAAGAGAAGGAATATATTTTTCTTTCTATTATTTTCCTAATTGTTGGTACAGCATCTCTCTCTCTCCATATATATTATATTATATTATGTATTATATATATGTATGTATATGTGTATATATGTATGTGTGTATATAGACAGATAGATAGATAGGCAGATAGATAGGCAGATAGATAGATAGATTACACACATACACACACACATTTTGGGGAGAAAAGTGATAGCATGGCATATGTCTTGGGCATTTCCATCAGTTGTAGTGACTGGATGAGAGCATCTATGTACAACAATGTTCCTTTATTTCTAGCTTTCACACTGGTAGGCCAGGGGAAAGAAAAACATAATTTTCATTTACTACTAAGAGACAAGGTGAAATAAAGTGAAAGGATTCCATGATTACAAATTTGATGCGATATTCAAAGCTACACTTCGTTTCTTAACTAGAGGCCTGGATTCTACGAGCCTGATGTTTTATTAGTCCCACCAGGCGTATGGACTATATTTTAGCAGAAATATTTGATGCCCAGGCTCCCACCCCACCCCCAGCCCCTACTGAACGGTGAACCTGCGCATCATGACTGTGAGACACCGGTCCTCTCCTCTCGTCCCCAGCATCCTCAGCCAGCACCAGACAGTGCCCCGCTCCCTGCTTTTCTGTCACCTGATGAATCGTCTGAGTCAGCTAAGAGCGAGTGCTAAAAGCCCAATCTGGAAGGGACAGACTTGAAAGTAGTAATTATATATTTTCAATTTGAAAATTGCTTGAGATGAGAGATTCAAAATCTATTTGGGGACGCATAAATAATACACTGGTAATTGGCACATTTTTCCATCAGCCTTTCCATTTTAAACATTCAGGACAACTCAGGAAAAGTGCCACGAAAATGAAAATGAGATCATCTATTTCTTGCCCACATCTTATTTGTTACATTCTTTACATGATTCATATGATTCATGGAACATACCTCCACTGTCATGTTCTCAAAATAATCGAGAGCACTGATACCTCCACTGGGAAACCGATGGACTGAACTTATGTAACTGAGGCCTTTGGTCTGTTCACACTTGATGTGATTACTGATATGTTTCTGTATTTCATCCTGCTATTTTTTTTTCCTCTTTGTTCCATCTGTCTTTTGTTCTGTCTTCTCCTCTTGTTTTCCTTGGGATCAGCTGAGTGTTTTAGAGTTTCTCTTGCATCTCCCTTACTGACTCTTAAGCTTTACCTCGCAGTGTTGTTTTTAATAGTGGCTCTAGGGTTCACAGTATATACACATATACACACACACATACATATATCAACATATATGTACACATACATATATGTGTGTGTATTTATCAGTATCTACTATAAAAGAGTATCTTGTGTGTACATTATATGGTCTGCGTGATTTACAACAATATACTTTCATTTTCCCTCTCTTGTCCTCCGGGCTATTGCTGTCACATATGTTGTTTCTATACATGTTATAAACTCAACTCTTTTTGCTTTAGATGGCCAAACATCTTTTAAAGAAATGAAGGAATGGAGAAAGCGCTTCATATTTACCCACACGTCGGCATCTGCCTGAGCTCTCCACTGCTTCCGTAGACTCCAGTTTCCATCCAAGGTATAACTGTCCTTCAATCTGAAGAAGTTGGACTATTTCTTGCAATGCAATTCTGCTAGAAATGAATTCCCTCACTTGTTAATCATAAAATAGCTTGATCTGACCTTTATTTTTAAAAGGTATTTTCCTGGATATAGGATTTTTGTTCATAAGATTTCTTTCCTCTCTCTCTTCCTCTTCCATCAGTACTTCGGATATTTTTTTCCATTGTTTTTGGTCTGCTGTGTCTATGATAGCAGAAGCATCTTTTCACTAACATTCCCTTTCCTCTGTGTAATATCTTTTTTCCCCGGGACTCTGGCTGCTTTTGGATTTTTTTGTCTTTCAGTAATTTAAGTATGATTTTCCCAGTTTTCAAGAACTGTGGGAAATAAATGTCCTTTGTCCAAGCCTCCCAGCCCATGGTATGCTGTTATGGCAGCCTGAACCTGCCAAGATGGAGTGGCCGAGAGGGCAGCTATCTAAAAAGGCTGTGCTATCCCACAGGGATGGGAGCTATATGCTGTTGCTGGTCATCGGCTGCAGCTCCTCTCCTGTGTGACCTCCATGGGAAATGTCAGCAGCACAGTTTTGATCACATCGCCATCACCATGCCCTCCCCTCAGATGGTTCCCATAGCCCTCAGCACTCACCAGGCCCAAATGATCTATCCCTAACCTACCTTTCCAGACCTATCAACCAACACGCTTCTCGACCCTCAACTCCTTTCACTCACTGGCCTTCAATCAGTTCCTCCAATGGACCCAGCTTCCCCAGTCTCGCACCTTTGCAAGGTATTCCTCCTCCCTCCCCAGGAAGTGCTCTTCCACTCCCAAGTACAATTCACTTGCTCAACTCCTGATATTTCTCCAGGTTCCAACACACTCAGCACTTATCCAGGGAAGGCTACTCTGCCTTTACTTATCAGATAAATTCTCCCATTGTGCATTTCTTGACATCTGTATATAGCACTGACCAATATCTACAAGTATGTTTTCTGTGAATATGAGACTAGTGGCTCTTCCCTGCACTTGTCTTGCTCCACAATGACAAGGGCCCATGTCTATTTCTTACCATTGCACTCCTAGCCCTTGGCACAGTACTTGACCCACATGCCTACTGCGTGCTCAGTTATCTATTCTAACAGACTCATTAACAAAGCGCAAGAAGGACCTGACTGCCAAACACATTAGGTCATGGCTGCACGGCTCTCTCCTCAGGCCTGGGCTTCATTCCTCTGCGAGAACTTGGCTAGAATGGTTTTCTTAGTCCGTGCAGTCTGCTATGACAGAATAACATGGACTGGGGGACTTATAAACAACAGAAATTTATTTCTCATCACTCTGAAGGCTGAGAAGCCCAAGATCAAGCTACCAGCAGATTTGGTGTCTGATGAATGCCCACTTCCTGGTTCACAGACCACATCTTGCTGTGTCCCCGCATGGTGGAAGGGGTAAGGTGTCTTTTAGAAGTTTCTGTTTGAGGGAAATAATCCTGTTCATGAAGGCTCCCCCCGGGACCTACCACCTCCCAAAGTTCCTACCTCCTACCACACCACCTTAGGATATACTGTGTTGATGGGTCTGGGGTGATAGTTCATTATGTTGATAGGCTTTATGGTGTGAACTTTCTTGGGGGAGGTGTCACAAACATTCAGACCATACAGGGGTCCTAATTAAAAACAGAAGGGGAAACTTCTTACCTAAACAACTGAACGTTGTGCCTTTCACAGGGTGATTTGCTTAATCACAGCATGTGTTCAGACATGCGGGGGGTGACCGCCTGCTGGGGAGTGGTGGGGGGAAACTTAGGTATTGAATGAGAGTCTCGACATGATTGATTGAGTGACAGCTTCCACCTGATGAAATGAGAGCTGCAGCCTTCAAAGGCTCACACTGCATGAGCACATTCTCAACTCCAGCTGCTCCCCCATGACAGCAAGTGGTTTTGGACATCGAGCCATGTATTGGGAGATGTCTGTTTTCCTTTTTTTTTTTTTTAACTGAGCTTCTTTAGAAAGGCTCTCAGAGATCACTCACACAGCTTTATGACCAAGTGCTGCTTTTCCCATAAAGAAAAGGGGGGTCCCCTGAGTCACCTTCCTATGGCTACACAGCTGGTGTCAGAGTGAGGGTCAGGCCGGGTCCCTCCATCGCTCCTGCTCTCCCAGTGGGCATCTGACTGCGAGGGAGCCTCTTCTGCAGTCCCAGGTGCCAGGGCCTGTGCTCCTGCACACTGTGCAGGGTTAACAGTACCAGGGATCGCCCTGATTGCACCTCCACCTTGAGCACTGCCATGGGGTGCAGCCGCTCCTTCCCTACAGACCCTGGCAGCCGAAGCAGTGCAGTCAGAGGGAGTCACTTTCTTCCCAGGTGGAAGCTTTTCTCCCAGTGCGCACCACACCAGGCTTGAGGACAGAGAGGAGGCCTGCAGAGCTGGGAGGTCAAGCTGGAGTGAGGATGTCGGAGGAGGAGGAGCAGCCATTTCTTCCGCTTTGTCTTTCCTCTGGAGCACTCCAGGTGGGCACCCTTGAGAGGGTTCTCATTTTTGAACTCCAACTAGTAGTAGGTGGAAGGATTTATGTTATTTTAAAAATCTGATTAGTTTTAGCCTCTGTTAACCAAGGACAATAGCCTCACTCTGAGCCACCCACCATATGCGGGCAGTGCTGAAGCAGACAGAGAGCACGGCTAAGCTGAGCCCAGCCAGGATGTCTTGGTTTTAACTTTGGTTTTTGCACCTCAGGCGCTCTTTCTCTACATGGGGTAACAATGTCCACCCTGCCTTTCTCACGGGAGCTACAGTCAGATAAGTCCAGGGAGAAAAAGCACTTTTCAAATGGCCAAGTGCTCTAAAGGACAAAAGACAAATGTACTTCTTACTTTAGCAGATGAGGAAAGAGAGGAAAAGAACCAGGGGGCCCATGACAGAGGAGGCCCAGGGGACCTCAGGCATGGGCTATCTGCGGTCATCCCTTCAGCCATTCACCCAGCCAACAGGCACGAAGCACAGAGACTAAGCTTTGGGTGTGCAGGAGCTGGGGACACAGGCATGAGAAGACAGCCCCTGCTCTACGTGAGACGGCCTGGAGAGAGGGGCTGATAGCTGAAGAAGTATTTACTCAGAAGAGCTGAGCAAAATTAAGGCAGGTCACACTGAGCAAGAGAGTGAAACCCAGGGAGAATAAGGCTCTGTTTCTCTTCGGTTTTCAATAGTCTTGTTGCAACATGAAGTCCTTGGAGGTGACAAGGGAGTGGGTTTCAGGCCAGAAGAGACATCCTATCATCTCTTTAAAATATGTGCTAAGGAACTCAGTGCTTTTTCTTTGCATTGAGACATGCACCCTGCAGTATAATGGATTTCTTTGCTGCACTGGGTAACATTGTGATTTTATTTGCATAATCTATTTGTAATAATAAGTGGAGTGTCTTCATTCCCCAGGAAACAGCAGGAGCTGTTTGCTTTGCCACTCCAATCCCAGTTCCTTGCAGGAAGCTGCAACATGACAAGTGTGGCTGGTGCCTGTTGGTGTAAGGGGTGGGCTGTGAGTCATGGGGGCTGAAAGGCATTATTCCACACAGGGCCTTCATGCATGGGCCGAGCCAGGGGCACAGGCAGGGGCCTCCCTGCAAGACCTTTATTACCCTAGACGCTCCCCTGAAGAGTCCTCAAACCAGGAAGAAGGAGACAGCAACACCTTCACCCTTCCTACAAAATAACAAACCACTCTAAAACCCAAAAAGAAGACAGGTGTTGTCCACATTAGGGCATTTCTTAAATTGATTTTTTAAAAGAGCAAATCAATAATAAAATGGAATTAATGGTGATATTCTATTTGCAATCAGCTGAGCTACTATAAGAAAAATCGTTCAAAGAAAAGAAGAATACACTTCTTTTTGTACTTTTCCCCCTCTGTTACAAGCGAATATTAGCTGAGAAAGTTCACTGTCTCATATGGAGATGGATATGGGTGCATTTTCCATCCAATTTCCTTCTAAAATAAAAGGTGTGTCTGTCCCTGTTACTATCCTCTAATGTGAATCTCATTCTGCAAGCTTCGCATTGCCTAAAGACGTAATCAGAGCCACTGAGAAAGGCTCAGAAGGCTCACTGTGCTGGTTCGCTGCGTCCCACCCCATCCCACTCTCTGGTATCTTGCTCTCCCCAGCTTTGTAGTTTTGCATGTCTTCTTCTATCTCCCCCTTCTTGGACTTAGGCCATGCCCACCGCCCCCCAGAAAACAGCCACTCCTCCAACACTGAGGTTGCCTTTTCTTCCTCTAGGGCTAGCGACCACCTCCTCCTTTGCGACAGGTATGACAGGTGCCCCAGACAGGTGCCATCTCACTGTCATTCGCATCCTCTGCTGGCCTGATCCTCCCCTCACTGACTGGTGAGCTCCCTAAGGACCAGCAGTTCGTCTCGGTTTTCACAGGCATGACGTGTGCATGGCAGACTTAAATAAATGTGTGAGGAAAAAACTGTAGAGAGAAAGGAAGAGAGGGGAGACGGAATGCTAGAGCACACATGTTAAAGAGAAAGTAAGCAGAAAGCATGCACTTGGGAGACTGAGGAGGAAAGGCAGAAGGAGCTCAGGATGCTGACACTGGAGAACATCTTTGGAGAACATAAGAGCAATCTTCAGATATTTGAAGGTTTTAAGGTGGACAAAGCATGACAAGAATTAGAACCTGGACTGACCAGTGAAAGAGTGAGGACATTTTCACACAGAATTTTCCAGCATTTCAATGGTCAAAGACACTCTGACACAGAGGCTGTGTCATGGAGGTCATCGTGCACTTGGTGGGGACTAGCGGCTGGGCGGAGTTGGAATGCTGGGTTAGGTGACCTCCCCAGCACTGCTGTCTAATGGTCGGTAAACATACCACCAGTCACAAGGTACTCTGGCATGAAGCCCTACTCCATCTGCCTCACATCAGGCAAAAAGGAAAGAAAATTATCTAGGAGAAGAAACTAAATAGCCCTGAATGGTTGATCTCAAGCACCATCAGTTTTTGGTATGTCAAATTCTAAATTCTATAGTTTTTCAAGTGTGGCCAGTAAAAATATTTAGAAGTGCTTTTGCCATCCTAGATGTCTTGGAGAAGACTTATATGAACGGTTTGAAAAAAGTTCTTATCCAAGATTGATTACTGATCTGCTTTTGGAACTGCCTTTCTGAACACTTCACGAAGCTGCGTCGCTTGACACGAGAGACATCACTTTCCACTGAGAGAAAGCCCACCTGTGTTAACATCACTTCCTTAACCCGTGTTAACATCACTTCCTTAACCCGTGTTAACATCACTTCCTTAACCCGTGTTAACATCACTTCCTTAACCCGTGTTAACATCACTTCCTTAGTTTGTAAAGAACTAATGAATGTGTACAGGTTGTGACGCAAAGACCCCCTTTCAAAACAGTAGTCAGTGCAATACTTGATACTTAATGTTTAAAATGATTTCGCCAATGTGATATTACTGCCACAAAAGGTTCGACGTAAATCTCATCATGATGAGCAATGAGACATTGCAGAATGCCGGACATTTTACCCGTCTAACAGATAACTGCCCAGGAATCTTCAGGAAAGTAAATGCCATGACAAATACATCAAATTGAATAGGAGGGCACCCATATAGATCAAAAGAGCCTGAAGAGACATAACAAGTAAAAATGTCAAGGGTGAAGCTTTGATTCCTGGATCAAACCAACACAGCTATGAAAGATCTTTCAGCTGCAACTGAGAACCCAGTAGCAGTATTTGTCTTGTGTGCTAATACTAACACCAATGTGCTAATACCAATTAATAGTAATATTAGGGGTAGTAGTATTTGTGGACTGTGGATTCGATACTAAATGACAACTTTGATTTACTGTATTATGTGCATGCAGGGGAATGTTTTCATTCTTAGGTGGTACATGTGAAATATTCAGGGCTGACATGTAATGTCTGCAACTTATTTTCAAAGAATTAGCAACAGAGAAGCTGTGTGTGTGTGTGTGTGTGTGTGTGTGTGTTTGGAGACACAGTAAATGTGGTAAAGGGTAACAATCAGTGAATCTAGGTAAAGGGTAAATAGGTGTCTATTATACTATTCTTTCAGCTTTTCTTTACATTTGAACATTTTCAAAGTAAAAGTGGGAAAATAATTTTGGAATGTTTATGTGTGAAGCATTCTAATTTTTTCTATGTGTAAAGCCAACAAAATTTGCCTGTGGACATGGACATGGGTCCCTCTGACATTTCCTTCTTTCCATCCCCCATAACTGAATTGGTCTGCTCCTAAGTGCAGCTGAGTGACAGCGGCACCCCTCACAGGCCCTCACAGCCCCTGCAGGGGAGAAGCGCTAAGAAGACCTGCACGTTCCCTGCCACACAGAACCATTCGCTTCCTGGAATGGTTAAGACAAGCTAGGTCCACTCACGCATGGTGGAGAGTGATGCTTGCATTAGGAGAGGTAAGTTCACAAAAGTTTTGGGGACACTCAAGAGGTTTGGAAAATTGAAATCACTCAGTTTGGCTGGAGAATAAAAGAGAGTCAGAGATAAAAAATGGTGTGCGGATATGGCCACCATGCTGAGAAGCACTGACTTACATATTTATGAGGCGGGGTCTCACTGGGGTGCAGTGGTACAATCCCAGGCTCACTGTAACCTCAAACTCCTGGGTTCAACCGATCTTCTGGTCTCGGCCTCCTATTCACTATTTGATCCTATTAACAGCCCAAGAGATTGCAGCCATTTTCTAAACCGAAATGCTCCATGTGATCACACGGAGGTTATGAGATTTGCCTACAATCTTAGTAGGTGACCCCACTCTGGAGCCAGGGCAGCATAGCAAGGCCCGTCTATACAAAAAACAGGAAAATTAGCTAGGCACAGTGATATGCGCCTGCAGTTCTAGCTACTTGGGGGGCTGAGGCTAAGCTGCCCAGGCTGAACTCAAGCCCTGCCCTCAAGAAATCCTCCCTCCTTGGTTTTCCAAAGTGTTGGAACTACAGGCATGAGCCACGGTGCCCAGCCTCAATTTAATTTAGAGGGCAGTAGGAATCTCTGAGGATGCTGAGCAGAAATGAGACACAGTGAGAAGTGTGTTTCAGTAGAGTTCGTCTGGGACCGAGCTTGGTAGGCAGGTGGATCCGGGGAGCTGAGAGATAATGGGGGGAGCAGCCACATGGGACCCTGAGACTGGCGAGGGCAAGAAGAGTAGAGGGAAAGTGATGGCCACCAGCCCAGCCTCCAGAGCTGGGTCACCTACTAAGATTACAGGTGAATCTCATAACCTCCATGGGATCACGTGGAGCTCTTCGTTTTCGGAAAAACAGCTGCAGTCCCTGGGGTTGTTACTAAGATCAAATAAGGAGGAGGATGTCAATGTTTTAAATTCTAACAACAATTTTGTTGCCTTACTCTTATGTGTGCAAGCTACTTTTCTGCTGGTCCCTTATCCCAACTGTGAATGCAGAACCCTCATACCTCCTGCCAGTGTTTCTTCAACTCATCAGCTGTATCTCGGGGCATCAGAGGATGTTTCCCACATGCTAAAGAGCAAGCCCAGTCCAGTCTCTGACCAGTCACCATGTGACGCCCATTTTCTTTCTCTATTCCTATTCCAGAAAACACTAGGCACTCCCTTGTCCATTTGGCATGTTTCTCCATTGGATACCACTGATATCCATTACCGCCAGGTACTGCACCCAATCTACCTACCACGTCAAAAAGGTGCCACTACCATTCCATGTAGCCCAAGAGGACCAAAGCTGCCCAGTGGCCAGTGGCACAGGGAGGAGACATTCACTTTATCCTTTTGTACAGACCCGTATCTAAGAAGGCCAAAAGTATGGCTGCTTTACCACACCAATACCTTACCATGATTTCAGTGAAATAGATTTAGCTTTCCCCTTACCACCTCCTTCTCAGGTACCCAAGGAGAGAACAGAGCACCAAACGCTACACTCAGAATGATCCCTAACTCTGTGGACCAAAGCTTTGCTAATGAATCAAGTTCATCTTTCCTGGGCACGGCTTTCCTTGGGTTGGGCTCTCTCCCAGGAAATTCCTCAATATGTCATAATACACAATTCTTCCTATATCCTTAATTTTTCCTAAGCACCCCCAGATATTTTGGGTCAGATGGGACAACTTCAGTACTAATAAGCTGTAAACAGTCTTAGAGAATCATGTTATCAGTTTTACTGTATAACTTTTCCCTTCACTTTTACAAATAACATTACAGTGTATGGGTAAAGTTTATTTCTATGCATATATTTTCAAGTTCCTTAAAGACAGGGAGGATATCTTTCATTTTTGCTTCCCTTGAAGAACCTGTCATTTGGTAGCACACAATAACGGCAGTTGCATTAGGTTTCACATCCTTTAGTTTATAGAAGCAGTGATATATTAACTACAGTATCACCCTCCTGGTCTTTAAGATTCTGCACATGCTTTAAACTAATTTTTCTAATACGTGTTCCTGTAGTAACTAGATATCAGTATGAAGAGAAAAACACGAACCCTGACTCTTACCTCATACCACAAGTAAAAATTAATTTGAAGTGAATTATAGACCAAAATGTGAATGCTAATATACTCAAAATGCCACCATATTCAAATTTTAAGGAAAAAGCAGATACAAATGTATATGACTTTTAAATAAGCAAATATCTTGTAAATAGGACATCAAAAACACTAAACATAAAAGAAAAAAACATTGGCATGCAAACTGAACTTCTTTAAGAGCTTTTCTTCATTAAAAAGCATCATTAAAAAATGAAACAGACATTATAAAAGATGGAGGTTTCCTAAGTTCAGGGTTCCTCTGCTGTGGCACAAACTGCTGACTGTTTCACACTGCCCCCATAGAACTTGGGGGGCAAGGAGAAGAGAGGCAAACAGGAAGCTCACAATGCCTGCTGTGACATCAATGCCTGCTGTGTAACAATGCCCTTTGTCTCTGACCTAGGCATCTCTTGTCTTCTTCCAGAACCCATGACACTATGGCAGGCCAACTTACTAGCTTTCAAGTAAGGTAACATCTCAGACCATCACAGGTTTTGACAGGGGAAACTCTGAAGCACCACAGGAGTTGGAGGTTCCATATATCTCTAAGTAGTAACATACAATGGGTCTAAAACAAGAAAGGGTTAGAACTCAAGATTCCCGAGCCACAGAGCTGGTGATTGGAGGCGGACTCAGAGAGACCCTGGATTCAGTGACATACCGAGACAACAGGTGGGTGCGCCAGCCCCTTTCCTTGATAGGCTCCCAGCATTTTGTCTGTAGGTTTGCAACTTCCCAGGCAACAGATTAATAGGAAAAAAAAAAAAAAATCTTCCGTCTGGGGAAATTAACAAGCCAAAGTAAAAGGATCTGGAAATCCTAACAAGCAGTACCTGTCTGAAATCCCAGTCTTCATCCTAATACGGGCCCACAGAGAACTTCCAACCAGCCATGAGTGTTTCGTATGTACTTATTAATGAGAGGCCAGTGGGGAAATGCTGTATCATGAATGATGTACTCCAAAACAAATGGAAGCAACGTGAGACCAGAAGAATACTTCCAGAAACTATGGTTAAGATCCTCCGAAAGAGAAAAAAAGTTACTGGGTCATTGAAATAATGGGAGGATGCTGTAAAAAAGGAACATCCTAAGTATTAGAAACATCCTTCAGAAATTTAAAAAAAAAAAAAAATCAGTAGTTGGAAGGTAAATTTGAAGGGATTTCCCAAAAACCAGTATAAAAACCAAAAAGAGAAGTCTTATAAAAGAGAAAAGTAATAACATAAAATAATTATCAAAGAAATAATACCAAACAATCTGAACAATCAAACGACTTGACTTTACATATAGTTAAGACTTGCCTAGTCCTTGGGGTAATGAAAACAAAATCAGAAATACTACCATTTGAAATTCCAGAATAAAAAGGGGAAGACCTTTCTGGCTGTGGCTGAGGATAAAGGGGGTTGGGACAAGAAGCAGCTCACAATCAGACTGACCTAAGGAAAGATGGCCCAGAACTCACCCATAAGCAGTGGATCAATGTTTGCACAACTCTCGGGGGAAATTATTTTCTACCCATTCACAAAGTTACCATCCGTGCAACATTCCTCAGAAGATTTCTGGAGAATATTCTCCACCAAAGTAAGGAAGCAGAATGACCGAGACTGGGAAGACCTGGTCCAGGAACCAGGGAGTCCACCCAGAAAGAGCAGGAGGGTCTTGCAGGATGACAGTGAGGGGTTCAGGTGGGCTGTCATGGCAGGCAGCCCTGTGGGAATGGCAGCGAGAGCGATCAGGGGCTGGGGCCATGGAGGCTGGCTAAAGCCTTCCAACCCATGGAGAGGGCTGTGTGCTTCCATCCGAGCTGCCAAAAAAACACTACAGTGCTTGGATGTCAGACATTATTTTCTTTTAAAGGGAGTTAATCGCCTTCTGGACAAACATAATCTATGTGACCTCCCCCCCAAAAGGTAAGCAGGTCACACTGGGACATTCTGCAAAGTTCAGTAATTATATGACTGTAACACTGCAAGCAGGGAACGTGTATCTGACCAAATCTTGGTTCAGGATTGCTTTGGGAGGTGGGCAGGGGGGAACACAAGGGGAGGAAGGGTAGAGTGTAAGAGACGGGAAGTCTAATGTTTCAAGGAGGGGCATCAATGTAGCTGAGAATGAATAATCAAGTGTTCATATAAGGATATTACTAGGAACATCATGGAAAATAAGAGAAGAAATTCTTTAAAGAATGGAAAGTGACCCAGATTCAGGCAGGATGGAGGGAAATTTTTTTTTTTTTTTTTTTGGAGATGGAGTGTCACTCTGTCACTCAGGCTGAAGTGCAGTGGTGCAATCTCAGATCACTGCAATCCACCTCCTAGATTCAAGTGATTCTCATGTCTCAGCCTCCCCAGTAGCTAGGTTTACAGGTGTACGCCAGCACACTTGGCCAAATTTTGTAATTTTAGTACAAACGGGGTTTCACCACGTTGGCCAGGTTGGTCTTGAACTCCTGAGCTCAAGTGATTCACCTGCCTCGTACTTCCAAAGTGCTGGGATTATAGGCGTGAACCACCATGCCTGGCCTGTATTTTTCTTTTTAAGTCTTTCAGTATTATCTTATTATTTTAACAATAAAAATTAAATTGCTTAGGTAAATATAAATTTTATATTAAACATGGAGGAGAAGGGCGTGGAGGAGGAGGGAGGAGGAGGGAGGAGGAGGAAATAAAAAATAAAGTCCTTGGTAGGTGCCATAGCAAAGTGAGCAGTGTGGAGAGAACACTGGACGTGACTTCCTTACTACAATGGCCTGTGGCTGATGAAGTACAGCACTTTGGTGGAAACAGGTGGGCAGTGTGTATGGGTGAGAAATATGATGGCTTTAAAGACAACACCTTTCAAACTAGAGTGAAACGAGAGACCATTCTCTAAATAAATATTCGGGTAGTAATTTGCCATATGAAAAATTTCAGCTGTAAGATATGTTCACCTAACATGGAGGTATTCCCCAAATGACATGGTTTATCATGGAAATAATGAAGGTTTTATTTTCCCTTTTTAATATTTGACAATAATGTCATTTACTTGTTATTAAATTTTTAATTTAGCTACACAGCAGTTTATTCTTACCCTTGGCACATTATTTAAAAAGAAACTCACCCCAGGTCCATGGTGAAGATAAAATAATTTGTCTCTCTCACATAGAAATCTTATGAAAACAGGGATGATTATTGTAATTCCTTTTAATTACTGCTATAATTGCACAAAATCTTTAACATAAAGCAAATGTAAACAGTATTTACAGGTATAATTTGAGAGTAAATGAAAAATCACTTCAAAACAAACATGGAATAAGGGAAAATCGTCTTAACAGTCACTTCTTCATGGACTCTCAGGTACAAGATCAATTTGGGTTTTAATTGACGGGTTCGGTACCAAATGACAGACTTGACACATCCACCCCCACCATGAGTGCGGTCCATCCACTGTTGCACAATGTCCTTCAGTGTCTAACTTACAGATCCAGGTATACTTCATCTCCCTCCTCTCTCTCTGTCCGGGTGTAATCTACTACCCTAAATCAACCTGACCATTTTCCACGTATTCGATAGCTTTCCGCTCAGGTCTTATTCCTCGCAGCTGTATTTCCCCTTCCACCTGCATCCCTGAAGTTCCTCCCACCTGAAAACTTCACCTGACCCAAGAAAGCAAAGGGAAAAAACCCAAAGAGCCAGCTCATGGTGTGGTTCACTGTTTAACAGCCAGGAGCCAGAGCCTGTGTATAGAAGTGGATGCCCAGGAAGTATCTGTGAGCTGACTAAGAATGTAAGACCACCACCCACTTCATTCAGGAAAGTGAGGCAGGATTCCAGGCACCATGAATGAGCACACATGGAACAAGCCGGTTGTCATTTATATTCAGCAAGGGACCTCCATGGACAGGACATTTGGGGAGCTGCTATCAAACATCAGAACTTCTGACACTGTGCACAGTCTAATATTGTGCCTTGTCTGTTGTGATATCTCACTACAGTAATGATTATGATGGTGAGCACTTATGCATCGATACTGCAATATGTCTGCATAAGAACTATCGCTAAGGCAGGTGATATTATTTCCCTCAGTGTATAGGTAAGGAGCTTAGACTGATAACTTACCTGGTCTCACATAGGTAGTAATGGCCAGACTAGAGTTGGAACCTGTCTGTCTACTCTCCAAGCTCGGGACTGACTTGAGCACAAAGGTAAGTATCTCACGTGCTTTGTAAAGTTCAGGTTGGTAACAAAATATGTGAAAGGCAGGGGTATAGACAACAGGGGACATATGAAATACGGGATGAGCCTAAAAGAATACAAGTCTAGTATTTTTAATCCACTGTTGTCAAATGGCAAACTATTACTGGCTTTTCTTTAGCTTGTGATTCCTGTATTAGATACCATGAGAAACTTACATTTCATATATTACCAACTATTACGGGGAAACTATCACAAGGGAATAAAACTTCAGTGCCCTAAGGATTTTTTAACCCTAGATAAATCTTACGAGTTTGCAAACTATAATTTCTAAAAAGAATTCAGTCTTTTTCGCCTCCTGAATATAAGTTTCCAATCTTCCATTCCAGACATGCAGCAATTGAATTCGAGTTACCTGTACTTCATTTTTTATGGTGCAATACTCTCCACCTGCAAGTGCAAATAATTTTTCCAGTAACATATTCTTCTCTTCCACTTCAGAAACATGATTCTCTGTTGGACTTGAGGCTGGGGGAGGCAGTCTTCATCTCCTGCAGCTCTGCTTTTAGAAAATAATGTCATTCTACACGTAAGTCAGAGGCAGGTAGGAAAATGATGGGAAGAAATGACTTGTCAGGTGTAGACTTCTTCAAAGCATGAACTGCTTAGAAATCAGTTGTGGCAAATAAGCCTGTAAAAGATAGGAAAACACTCCACACCACTGAATTCTACCTGTAATTGTATCTGTAAGTTCCAAATGTTCATGACCCAAATATTTTGGATACCTGTCTCTACTTTTCTTGCTAAGTGCAACTAAAATCCCTGGATATTATATGTAAAACAATCATAAAAAGACTGTGAGAATTAGAGAAAAGGCAGACCAGCTAGGGCATCAGGACCCAAGTGATGACATGGTAATGAGTATCTTGGGTTTTCTTTTATTTTCTTTTCATTCCAGATTTGGAACTGAAGAAGCTAAAAACTCAGACACACTAATGCACGTGAATTTTAAAAATTCTCAAAAGAAGCCTGCTCTCTCCAGTTAAAGGACAAGAAAAGGGGCATCCTAACAAGACAGAACTCTTTCAAACAATAACCACTCTTTTCTAGCCGAACAGAACAGATAAAATGGCGGACCTGCCTTGCTCACAGAGGCTCAGCAAGGAGCCCTGAATTCTACCCTTACTGGGCTACAATAAGGCACCCATCCCTCAACTAAGGTGGTTTCAGAGAGTGCTGATGAGGGAGACAGGAGTTTGATTTCCTCTAAACAATAATGAGCTTCCTCTCCTAATGATATAGTTGGAGACCATGTGGGAACAGGTACTCACACCTGTCCAGCCAGTGCACTATCTGCAGGAGTCTAGAGGGAAGCTAGAACTCCCTCCCTATCCAGCAATGATTAGGAGACAGACTCCAAGGGTTAATAGACCCAAGGATGGAACCTGGACTTCTATAGCCACCTGGAAGTGATGAACTCCAATCCCCTTTTCACCAGAGTGCTGTCGCAGAAAGCCAAAACAGACAGCTTAAATAAGACACAGTGTTGCATAAAATAATATCTGAAATGTTTCGGTTTCAACCGAAAAATATTCAGTCCATTCTACCAAGGACCAGAAAGATCTCAAACTGAAGGAAAAAAGACAATCAGCTGACATCTACACCAAGAAGACAGAGATGTTAGAATTATGTGGCAAAGATTTTTTAAAATAATAAAAGATAAAAGCAGTCATCACAAAAATGCTTCAACAATCAATTACTAATATGCTTGAGACAAATGAAAAAATAAAAAGGCTCAGCAAAGAAACAAATTCTCAATAGAAGATGCAAAAAAGACCCCAATGAAAATCTTAGCACTAAAAGATTTGGTGACAAAAATAATTTTTAAAAACCTTCACTGGTGCATTCAGCAGCAGAATTGAGGAAAGAGGAAAGAATCAGTGGAACTTAATATAAAACAACAGAAACTGCACAATCTGAAAAAACAGCAAGAAAATAGACTGAAAAAATAAACAGAGTCTCAGAGACCAGTCAGACAAAAGATCTAGTACTCGTGTCATGGAAGTCCAGGAAGAATGGAAAGAGAGTAAGGATGAAAAAGTACTAACAAATTGACAGAAAGTGTGTCAATTACAGGAGAATTCTACCAAACATTAAAAATATAATTAATACGAATTATATACAATCTCTTCCAGAAAACAGATAAGGAAGGAACATTGCTAAATTTAATTAATTTTATGAAGCCCCATCATCCTGGTATCAAAACAATATAGACAAGGACAAAAAAAGTAAAAACCAATATTCCTCATGAATATATGTGCATAAACCTTAAAGATACATATTAACAAACAGAATTCAGCAACATATAAAAATAATTATATACAATGATCACATGGGGTTTATTTATTCCAAGGATTCCCGGCTGGTTCGATATTAAAAAATCAATCAATATAATCTTCCACATTAACAGGCTTTCTGATTGGATCAGTCACAATGCAGAGCAAGTATCAAACAAAATGCAACACCCATTCTTAGTAAAACTTCTCAGCAAACTGAACGAGGAGAACTTCCTCAACTTGATAAACATCTACAATATACAGTTAACATTGCAGGTAATGGTGAGTTACTGAATATTTCCCCCCTTGAGATCAGTAGCAATTCAGGGATGCCCACTCTCAACTCTCATTCATCACAGTACTAGAAGATCTAGCCAGTGCAATAAGGCAACAGAAAGAAATAAAAGGCACTTAAAAAGATTCTCTGCTTGACCAAAATTTAGTCAGCCTGAAGATACAAGGCCACTAAAAGACAAATTTGACTGTAAAATAATAGAACTTCCCCTCTCACCACACCATACCACACATCAACAGGGCTCCAATATAATAAATGACATTAATTTGCAGCTGAAAGACCTGCAAGGTGCAGATTCTATATGAGGAGGGATTCCTAAGGAAGCCACAGGAAAGGGAGGCAAAAATAAAGAACTTGGAGTCCCTGTTACATATACTGCAGCAAATACTAAGCACAGCCCAACTCTTAGTAAGGTTAACATAAAGCCTCACACAAATGGCCTATTTGCCTCACTTCCTATTACTGGTGTATCATGTCTTCCTTTCACCGAAAATTTACAAGTGATGTCAAAATGCAAGAAAAAACATAATCTGAAGACAGAAAGCAAGCATTGGAGTAGACTGATTCAGATACGACACAGATTTTGGAATTATCAGAGAATTTAAAATAGCTATAATTAATATAAGGGACTCTAATTAAAGAAGTACACAACAGACTAGAACAGATGGGTAATGTAAGCAAACTTCAGAACACCAAAGAGTAAGAGAAAATACTGAAAGAAGCCAGAAAACAGAAAAAAAAATGTCGAGAATATATATGTTGAAAATTACAAAATGCTGATGAAAGAAATCAAAGAAGATCTAAATAAAAAGATATTCGATGTTCACGGATTAGAAGACTAAATATAGTAAAGATGTCTTTCCAAACTAATGTGTAAGTTTAACACAAATTGTATAAAAATTATTTCAAAATATTTTGTATATAGAGCTACAATTATTCTAAAACTTATAGGTAAAAGCAAAGTACCTAAAACAATGCTGAAAAAGAAGAGTGTGGGAAGAATCACTCTACCAGATACTATAGCCTATTGTATAGCTACAGTAACCGACACTGTGTGGTATTGTCAGAGGGACAGACGCATAGATCAGTGGAACAGAACAGAGAACCTAGAAATTACCCACACAAAAATAGCTAAGTGGTTTTTTATAAAGAGGCAAAGACAACTCAATGAAAAAAAATAATCTTAAAAACTATCTGAAATAATCAGATATTCATAAGCAAAAAAGTGAAACTTGACTTACACCTCAGATCTTATACAAAAATTAACTCAAAAAGGATCATAGATTTAAATGTAAAACTATAAAAGAAAAATTGAATTGTAAGACACTCCACTGGTGTCAAATAATGACTGAAAAGCACTTATGGAAATCATATCTAGAATATGCAAAGAGCAAAATGATTTTTCATGTTGTAAAAAATCCAATTAGAAAAAGGACAAAATATATGAAAAGACATTTAATGCTGATGAGAAACCAAAGAAGATCTAAAATCACTGAAAGACAGATGGTTTTTATGACTTCAACAACTCAACATAAGACAGACACAAATTCTCTGCAAATTGATAGACAGGTTTAATAAAAATTGTATCAAAATTCCAGCAAGCTTTCTGTAGAAACAGAGACGATTACGCTAAAGTGCATATGGAGATGCAAAAGAACAGGAATAGCAAAACCAATTTTTTAAAATTTTTAAAAAGTAAGGTTGGAGGAATTAATTTACCTAATTCAAGAATTATAAGTAACTATGGTAAACAAAAGCTTGTGGTACTGGTAGAGGAAAACAATGGATAAATAAAACAGAATCGAGAACCCAAAAAGACCTCCATCCACAAATATATGCCCAACTCATTTTTGACAAAGGCATAAAAGGGATTCATGGAGGAAACAAATTGTGCTGGAAAAACTGGACATTTATTTTTAAAAAAATTAACCTAGGAATTAATTTACCTAATTCAAGAATTATAAGTAACTACGGTAAACAAAAGCTTGTAGTACTGGTGGAGGAAAACAATGGATAAATAAAACAGAATAGAGAACCCAAAAAGACTTCTATCCACAAATATATGCCCAACTCATTTTTGACAAAGGCATAAAAGGGATTCGTGGAGGAAACAAATTGTGCTGGAAAAACTGGACATTTATTTTTTAAAAAATTAACCTTGACCTATATCAAAAAGTAATTCAAAATGTATCACAGAATTAATAAAACTACAAAACCTTTAGGAAAACTACGGGAGAAAATATTTGCAATTTAGGCCTATAAGAAAAAGTCTACTGTCTCTAAAAGCATGACCCATAAAAAGATCAGTTAACAGGTTAGACTTCACCAAAATTAGAAAATTTGCTGTATGAAAAACTTTGCTAAGAAGATGTCAAGACAAGCTACAGACTGGAGATATTTGCAAACCACATATCCAACAAAGGACTAGGTACCTAGAATAGATAAAGTGTTCTCAGAACTTAACAGAGCGCCCAAAAGGGCTTCAACCAAGGTGTTGTCTAGACCGTGTTCCTTCTGGAGGTGCTAGGGGAAAATCTGTTTCCTTGCCTTTTCTGGTTTTAGAGACCTCCTGCAGTCCTGGAGTCAGGGTCTCCTTCTTCCATTTGGGTTCAGTTAATCTAACACAGAATCACTCTGGCCTCTGCCTTCCTTTTCACATCTATTTTTATGACTCTCCTTTTACTGTCTTTCCCTGATAAAGACCCTTGTGATACGTTAGGTCAACCACGAAATTCAGGGTCATGTTTCCATCTCAAGATTCTTAACCAAATCACACCATCAAAGTCTTTTTTTCCATGTAACACAAGGCATTCACAGGTTCTGAAGATCAGATCATGAACATCTTTAGGTAGGCTATTATTCTGCCCACCACACTATGGAATACTACTCAGTAATAAAAAGTAACCATCTATTGATATTCACAATAACCTGGAACAAGCTCCAGAGAAAGATGTTGATTAAAAAAAAAAAAAACAGTCCCAAAAGGTGGCAGTCTGTGTAATTCCCTTTGTGTCATATTCTTTAATTAACAAAATTTAAAAACGGAGGACAGATTAGTGGTTGCCAGGAGTTAAGTAGGGAGTGAGAGCAAAAAGGAAATGTTTGCGGTCATAAAAGAGCAACATGACAGATCCTGCAGTGAATCTTGACTATCTATCTTGACTTTACCAGCATCAACATCCTAGCTGTGATACCGTAGTGTAGTTTTGAAAGACGTCATCATTTAGAGAAAGTGGGTAAAGGCTACAGAGGAATCCCTGTATCATTTTTCGCTTCTGTATATAAAGCTATAGCTATCCCAAAATAAAACGTTTAATTTTTACAAACCCATCTCAGCTATCTTGGGAAAATCAGTAAATTTGGAAATGAGATGTTTTGCAGGATTTCTTCATCATTACCTGAGCACCCAGTAAAATCCCTGCTGAACTCCTCCCGCTGAGAACTCACAGTCAATTCAGCAGCTTGACCAAACTCCCTCTTCTCTGAAGTGCCTGTTCCTTTCCAGGTATCCCCCATCCCCCTGCTACTAAAGACGGCACTTAACAGAGTCAGAAGAGTGGGCTGTAAGTAGTCAGGCTGAAAACTCAGGTCCCTCATCTGCACTCTGCCGGTAACGAATTGTGTGAGGTACTTACGAATGGTGAAGTGCACAGGCAATTCACAAAGTGCCTTCTCATAAGTGAGTAGGAGTTACATGGAAAAATGGCAAGGGTTAGTAGCAAAATCATTTTGTATTTTCACTGGGATTAGTGTAGTTGATAGAAGTTGTTGCGAGTGCCCTAGAGAAGAAAAAATGTGTTTTAACAGCATTTCCAAAATTATTTGACAATGGAAGCCAGCCAGCCCACCTTCACATTTTTTTTCATGGAAACATCTTGTTAACTATTGCCTATGGAATACATTTTGAGAAATGCTGAACTAGATAAAATAAAAATGTGTTAATACTGCTTTATAGTGTACATGCATTTTTTATAAAGTAATACTTGGTTGTAAAATATTCAAACACTACACAAGCACAATAAGGTTCAAAATGAAAACACCCATTTTGCCACTTCCACTCCCCAAAGGAAAATGACTTTAATGGTTTGGTGTAAACAGGTTCACATTTTTTCCTCTGTATTTAAAAATATATCACTTTTATAATTAGAACAAAACATAAACGTGATAAAAAGGAAAGAAAGAAGGTCAACTCTTCCTATTCCCAAAAGAAACATCTAAATGATGGTTCTATCACATCTGGACACCTTTAGGAAGGAAGAGTAAGGGGTAGTTACTGAGTTTCTAACATTATCTCAGGTTACTCTTGTAAGAAAGATACTACACTTACTTTACGCACAGTAAATCTGAAAATCAGAGATTAAGCTACTTGCCCAAGATCACACGGTAGTAATAAATGTCTGCTTAGTATATGTTAAGTTCTAAACCAAGCGCTTAAAACGTTATCCTTTTGAGTATTTACGGCTAGCTTCTCAGGTAGGTGCTGTCCGGATGGTGCTTATCCTTGTTTCAAATGAAACAAAAGCCTAGAGGAAAGCCAGACTACTTTTCCCCAGTAAATTATCTTGAGCCCTTGTCAAAAATCAAGGTGTTGGCAGGGTTGTCCTCCTTCCAGAGGTTCTACAAGAGAATCTGAGATGTGATACAACCATAAATGTAAGAGTTTATTTCTGGATGTTCAATTCTATTCCATTTATGCATATGCCTATCCTTATACCAGTATCACATTGTCTCAATTGCAGTAGTTTTGCAGTAGATTCAGAAAATGCAAATTGCCAATCCTTCAACTTTGTTATTTTGCAAGACTGTTTTTGCTATTATGGATTGCTTGCAATTTCCATACACATTTTTGGAGTAGCTTGTCAATTTCTGCAAAAAAAGGAGGCTGAGATTTTGACGGGGATTCTACTGAATCTAGATCAATTTGGAGCTATTACCATCTTCACAATGTTAAGTCTTCCAATCCATGAACATGAGTCGTCTTTCCATTTATTTAGATTTTTAATTTGTTTCAACAATGTTTTAGTTCCTAGTATACAAGTCTTTTATGCTTACTTTGTTAAATTTATTCCTGAATATTTTAACATTTTTGATACTACTGTAAATGAAATTATTCTCTTAATTTTCAGTGTTCATTGCAAATGTATAAAATTCAATATGTTTTGTTTATATTGATCTTGTATCCTGCAACTCTGCTGAACTCATTCATTATTTTAATGTCTTTTGGAGGGGGTGGATGCTTTTAGTTTTTTATATGCAAGAGCATGTCATCTGCAAATAAAGATAAATTTACTTCCTTCTTTCCAAAATGTGACTTTTATAATTTTAATCATTAATAGATGCCTAACTGCACTAGGTAGAACCTCCAATAAAATTATGAATAGAAATGGTGACAGCAACACTCTTACCTTGTTCCTGATCTTAGGATGGACACTTTTTAGTCTTTTATTATTAAGTATGATGCTAGTTGTGGATTTTTCATAGATGACATGTATCGGGTTGAGGAAGTTACCTTCTGTTCTCAGTATGTCGGCTGTTCATATCATGGAAGCATGCTTAGTTTTGTCAAATGTCTTTTTCTGCCCATCGAGATGACTGTTATTTTTGTGCCTATTCTATGAACACAGAGTATTACACAGAATGATTTTTTTATGTTGAACCAGCCTTGCATTTTTTAGATACTACTTGGTCACTGGTGTATAATCAATATTGTGTACGTTGCTGGATTCAGATTGCTTGCATTTTTTGAAGAATCTTTTCAACAGTATTTGTATTTGTATGAGGTGTTGATTTGTAGTTTTCATTTCTTGTGATATCTTTGGCTTGGAGATCAAGATAATATTGGCCTCATAGAATGAGCTTGGAAGCATTCCTTTCTCTTCAATTTTTAGGAAAAGCTTGTCAAAGAATTGTGTTAAGCCTTGTTAAAAGGTTTGGTAAAATTCACTAGCAAAGCCATTTAGGTCTACAGTTTACTCAATGGTAAGATTTCTGGTTACTAAAATAAACCTCTTTTTATGTTATGAGCCTTTCTAGATTTTACTTTTTCTCGATTCAGTTTTGGTAGTTTGTGTCTTTCTAGGAATTTGTTTATTGCATCTAATTAAGGTTAATAAATTAATTGCATCTAATTTAGGTGATAATCTAAATAGTATAGATTATAATCTAATAATCAAAGTATTCCTTTGTAATTCTTTCACCCCCCCTCCATGAAGTTAGTAGTACTGTCTCCTCTTTCATTCCCTAATTAAGTAATGTGCATCTACTCTCTTTTTCTCTTGACTGGTATAGCTAAGAGTTTGTCAATTTTGTTGATCTTTTCAAAAAACCAACTTTTGGCTTTGTTAATTTTTTATTGCTTTCTGTTCTTTTTTCATTTATTTCTCATTTAATCTTTATTATTTCTTTTTTCTGCTTGCTTTGGATTATTTTTCTCTTCTTTTTCTAGTTGCTTAAGGGGAAAGGTAAAGTTATTTATTTGAAATCTTACTTTTTAAAAATAGGCATTTGCAACTATCTATTTATCAAGCACTTCCGTTGCAGCATCTCATAAGTTCTAGAACACTGTTTCTGTATTTTTAAATTTCAAAGTGTTTTCCAATTTCCTTATGGTTTCTGATTTGACCCACTTGTTATTTTGGTGTATACTGTTTAATTTTCACATATTTGTGAATTCTCCAAATTTCTTTCTGTTGTTGATTTCCCATTTCATTCCATTTTGAATGGGAAAGACACTTAGTATTATTTCAATTATTTCAAATTTCTTAAAACTTATTTAATGGTATAATATACAATTGTGTCCCCCACTCACCCAGAGAATAAAGGAGAATTACAATACACTTGAAAAGAATATGTATTCCACTGTCACTGGGTTGTACAGATGTCTGTTAGGTCTAGTTGTTTTATAGCGTTGTTCAAATATTCTATCCTTGTTAATCTTCTACTTGTTCTTACTATTGTTGAAATTGAGGTATTGAACAAGTCAACCACTATGTTAGCATTATCCGTTTCTCCCTTCAATTCTGTCAATTTTTGCTTCATATATTTTAAGGCTCTCTTGTTTAGGTGCTTGTATGTTTATATTTATTATGTGTTCTTGATGAATTGACTCATTTCTCATTATATACACTAACATTATCTATATTAACATTATACACACATATAAGATATATGTATATCTTTTTTGCCTCCTGTAGTGTTAAAGTCTACTTTGTCCAATATTAATACAGCAACCCCAGCTCTCTTTTAGTACTGTTGCCATGGTACATCTTCCTTCTGTCCTTTCATTTACAACTTATTTGTGTCTTTGAATTGAAACCGTCATTCATAAACAACATATATATGAGTCATATTTTTTAAAAGCCATTCTGCCAATCTCTGCCTTTTGACTGCAATATTTAAACTACTTACATTTAATGTAACTATGAATAAAGTAGAATTTATATCTGCATTTTGCTATTTGTTTATTATATATTTTATGTCTTTTTTGTTCTATTCCTTTACTATCACCTTCTTTTGTGTTAAATTAATATTTTATAGTGTATCATTTTAATCCCCTTGTCCTTTATTTTACTACATTATTGTTTAGTTATTTTCTTAGTTGCTGCCCTGGGAATTACAAATAACATCTTAATTTACAATAACCTAGCTCGTATAACCAACTTAATTTTAACAATTTACAAAAACTTTGCATTAGAGAGCTCCATCCCTCTTCACTTTTCTGCTGTTACCATACCAACTCAATCATTTTACATTATGATGTCCATCAACAGAGAATGTAATTGTTGCTTTATGCAGCTGTTTTTAATTTTGATAGGAGAAAAAGTAAAACAAATAAGAATAAATTTATATTGGGGGAGAATTGTATTTACCTTTTTTAGTTACTTTTACTAGTTTTTGTTATTGTTGTTGTTGTTTTGGTTTGTTTGTTTTGTTTTGTTTGTTTTTTTGAGACACAGTCTTGCTCTGTTGCCCAGGCTGAAGTGCAGTGGTGCCATCTCGGCTCACTGCAAGTTCCGTCTCCTGGGTTCAAGCCATTCTCCTGCCTCAGCCTCCCAAGTAGCTGGGACTACAGGTGCTCGCCACCACGCCCAGTTAATTTTTTGTATTTTTTGTAGAGATGGGGTTTCACCGTGTTATCCAGGATAGTCTTGATCCCTTGACCTCGTGATCCACCCACCTCAGCCTCCCAAAGTGCTGGAATTACAGGCGTGAGCCACCGCGCCTGGTCCTTTTTAGTTCTTTATACATGGTTTTCTTAGTTTGTAGAATGTTCTTAAGGGCTGATTTAAAGTCCTTGTCTAGGGAGTCCAATGACTGAACTTCCTTAGGGACTGTTTCTATTGACTGTTTTTTCCGTGCATATGGTTCATTCCTTATTTTTCCTTGGTTTGTCTCACAATGTTTGGTTGGAAACAGAACATTTCAAGTAACATAATGTGGCAAATCTTGTGGTATCAAATTCCTTTTTCTCCCATGGTTTGTTGCTCCTGTTTCTTGTTGCTGTATTTGTTTCTGTTTGTTTGTTAATAGCTTTTCTGAACTAATTCTGTAAAGGTCGTATTCTTTGTTATGTGTGGCTACTGACATCTTAGCTAAGTTAGTGGTTGGGCAGAAATTTTCTTAAATGCCTAGCAGTAATAAATCTCCCAGCCTTTGCCAAGTTGCTCTGTGTATCCTTTTCAGGAATACACCTTCAATTCTCACATAGGTATGTTACAATTCTGTATTAGCATTCACTCAGCATTCCAAGGTCAGTCATAAGTGAGAGCACAGGGCCTTCTTAGGGATTTTCTGGGTGTGCATATAACACTGGGCATGCCCAAAGCCCTGCACATATGCCATATATGTAAACTTCTAGATCCCCAGGAATATGTTCTCTCTTTTCAAAGGCCCCTTATGCACATCTCACTCCTTAGTTTTTCCTTTGGATTTTTTTGGTGAGCTTTCTCTCCCCAACTTGTATTGCCATCTAAGGCAGGTGTTGTGACAAATAATTGTTTTCAACAAGTACTCCTGAAGAAAAGACTGTTTGTACTTGGAGAGCTCTGATTCCGGTCAAATAAAGACACGCCCTTTGAATGGTGGCTTCCTGGGAACTACCAGACAGTTTGAAAAATGACGATTCTCTAAGAATGTTGCTTTAGGGGTACTCTGACAGACCCATGCTGCCTCCTCCAGGGGCTACTAGGCTGCTGATTTTCAGCATGATTTGTGGGCTGCTGGTTTTCAAGGATATCTCAGAGCTGGGGAGGGGGTCATGAAAGTGAGGGAAGTTGAGATGCCACACAGTCACTGTTCTTCCCAAGACTGAGATGTTTCACTTGAATAAATGCTACTTAGATTATCACAAGCCTTTAGTTAATTTCCAAATTTTTGAAAGGATGATTTGCCAATTGTCGGTAGCATTGCCATTGCTTTTTTGGAGGAGTATCTTAATTATGTGGGTCTTGACTCCTCTATTCTTCTTACCAACTGTTAGGGTTCTTAATATTTCATAAAGCTTGTTGATGGCAATCTGGGTTGTGTTAAAATGTCTTCCAAAAAGTAACAAAATATTGTCTTATCTTTCATCTGAGAAATAAATTTCCCCTTTTCTAGTTATTTCTCTACACTACGAAGGTGTATTTATCTTCATCACACCAAACCTCATCGTCAACAAATTTATGAATTGATTGAGAGAGGGACACAAAAACATCCAAATCAGTTTTTTAGAAGAACCCAATGCTGGTTAGCAACCCAACTTGTTATTTTAGAAACAGTCATTTCAAAGTGAATCATACAACATTTTACATTATTGTTATGGTCACTCCCCCCAAAACACCCTTCCAGCTTTAGCAGAACGTCATTTTCCAAGTCTATAGAAAATACATACTCGCAGCTTTCCACAGCATCATCTCAAATGCTATCGAGAAATATCACCCTGTCACCTGGGCTTTTCCATTTATTGAGAATTGAGAATGTATGACTTGATTTGCTTTTCTCTGCTAGCATTCTTTGGTAAAATTTTCATTTGATAAATAAAATAAATGTCAACCTGTGAGAATAACTGACAAGCATTGCTGAGACAAATCTAATCTTTACGGCAGGGTTGCACTACACTCTCTTGTTGCTTCTTATAAAAAAAAAACCCGGCCAGATGCAGTAGCTCACACGTGTTATCCCAGTGCTTAGAGAGGTGCAGGCAGGAGTATTCCTTGAGACCAAGAGTTCTAGACCAGCCTACACAACACAGTGAGACCCCCATCTCTACAAAATTTTTAAAATTATCCAGGCGTGGTGGCACATGCCTGCAGTCCCAGCTACTGGGGAGGCTAAAGTGGGAGGATCACTTGAGCCCAGAAGATCAAGGCTGCAGTGAGCTATGACTGTGCCACTGTACTTTAGTGCAGTGAGACAGAGTGAGACACTAACTGTAAAATAAATAAACAAATACATAAATAAATCCCAATACTCATCCACCAGCTGCAGCAACTCATGCTTGTAATCTTAGCATTTTGGGAGGCTGAGGCAGGCAGGTCACTCAAGCCCAGGAGTTTGAGACTAGCCTGGGCAACGCGGCAAAACCTCATCTCTACAAAAACTACAAAAATCAGCCAGATGTGGTAGTTCACACCTGTAGTCCCAGCTACTGGGAAGGCTGAGTAGGAGGGTCACTTGAGAAGCCATGGTCATACCACTGCGCTCCAGTCTGGGCAACAGACAAGACACTGTCTCAAAAAAAACCAAAACGAACAAGCAAACACATCCTCAGTAACCCTTCCCTGCGAACAGGAAGGGATACACTGAAGTGGTAAAGCACGCTGGTGTGTAGGGAAGACTGACTTGCCCAAAACACTGCCATTTAAATTTGACCAAGGGGAAAGTCATTCACACTCATTTGAAGTGTTCACGGTTTGGCTCTGCGTCCCCACCCAAATCTCATCTTGAATTGTACTCCCACAATTCCCACGTGTTGTGGGAGGGACCTGGCGGGAGATAACTGAATCACGGGGGTGGTATTTATCAGAGCAAAATATAATAAATGAATAAATTATCAAAGAAAAATGGAAAAATTATATGGATGTTATATAATGAGTTAAACTTGAGTTCCATTACGAAATTATAAATTGCGAAATACTGAACGTAAATTCAAATTAGAAAGAGGACATCTGAAATACTTTTAAAATCAAGGTGAACGTGTAAAAACTTTTCCACTCACTCACTTCTTTTCTCAAAAAAAAAAAGAAAAAGGATTATAAACTGAAATAAAACTAGAAATATTTAAAACCCATTAAAGTACGTGAAAACAGAAAGCAATGGCAAAGACAGATGAGAGATGGGTGAGCACACAGCAGAAATGGCCAACAAGCCCAGGAAAGGCAGTGCACTGGCGAAACAGGTCTCCAAAAGAGAATACAATGCTGGGTTTTCAGTCTTCATTCGCTGTATCCTGAATGTGCATACGTGTTGTTCAGGATCCGCAGGATCAGAGAGACACATTTTTTATGTAATACTTTGCGGTAAATAAGAAGCGTGTGAACTGCCACTCCCCTTCCTTTTTGCCACAGACCTTATCCCTAGAGTGACACCAAGTCGTTTGTCCTACATGAGTACCTAGACACCTCAGAGGCACAGGACAAGAAAAACTGATTTTCTTTGCTTATGAATAGGAAGGGGGCAGTTTTCCTTTGCACCTCCTGAAGGAGTCTCCTAGAAGATGCAATAGACCTGAGTCCTCAATCCAATCTTTTGATGTGTGAATAAAATCTCACAGGAGCCAGAGAGCCCTAGAAATATCCCCAATGTCGCCAGTTCCTACCTCCTTGAAATGTGAATACCTAAAAAAACAGACGCTCCAATCTTCCCGGCACCTTAGAGCTGAACCTAGGATCTAGTCTGGGCTGTAACAATTTGGTCCTTTTTGTGGAAATAAGAGATGTCTTACTGTCTTTTGAGATCAAAGCAAATAACTAGACAAAGAGGTCGAATTCTTACGGTGTGTGAAGGCTGCTCCTCAGTGAACTAGGGTTTTTTACAGGAATAATAATCTATTCTCCCACAACCACAAAGGCTAATGTCAGAAGCTAAGCTTCTATCCACCACTATTCCACCCAAAACACTACCTCTAAGGCAGGGCATCTGAACCCACTTTTCTGCATAGGGAACCACAGAACATCAATAACAAAAAAGCAACCACACAAAGGCTGACAATCTTGGACTCCACCCCGAGAAAATCTGAATGACGACAGCTAACCTTACAGTAAAGCTCTCTCTCTCACACAGGCATTTTAACATTTTCAGTCCCTCACTCTTAAATATAAATGAGATGTCAAAAATCAGAGAATCAGAACCATGAAACAGACAACAAAATCAACAGATGAATAAACAACATACAGCACAGAAGAAAGTATTAAAATAACTACAATTAATCTCAAAAAGATGAAAGTCAATGCATACATAAAACAAGAATAAGATACTGTTATGAAAGAACAATCAGCAAGAAAATAAGTCTTAGAATGTATATAATAAGAAAAATTATTAAAGTTCAATAGAAATTTGTAAATTAAAGTTGGGGAAATTCCCCATAAGGTAAAACAAAATTTAAAAAAAGCTAAAGGACTAATAAAAGGAATATTAGCTGATGGTCCAATTCCCAGTTCATGTCAGTTCTAGAAAGGAGGGGAAAATGGGAATAAAATAATAAAACTATCAATTAAATACTGGGATTAAAAACACTCAAACTCAAATTTCTTTTTATATTCTCTAACTCCACAACAACAATGAACACCGAAGACTTCTCTGCCCAAATGTGTAGGGATTTCTCCCCCTCAACAAGCATGCAAGCAACCCACGATGGACACCAGCTGGGGGTCCTCTGATTCAATTATGGACACTGTCCACCTGGAGATAGCGTCAGACCTCACAGGGTGAGGGCTCAGTCCCCAAGATTGCCCCCCACCTGCCACCAGTCACAAGTCCAGGCCCCCAGTCAGTTTCAAGTTAGGAGTCCCACAACCCCCTATTTGTGTTTGGTTAATGTGCCAGAACAGCTCACAGAACTCCGGGAAACGTACCTTTACTGGCTTATTATAAAGGATATGACAGAACATATAGATAAAGTGATGCACACGGCAAGGCCTGTGAGATGGGGTGGAGCTTCCGAGACCTCCCTGGCGCCTCCCTCCAGGGCCCTACACATGCTCACCTATCCAGAAGTTCTCTGAACCCAATCCTTTTGGGTTTTTATGGAAACTTCACTATGTGGGTATGACTGATTAAACTATTGGCCATTGGTGATCAGCTTAACCTTCAGCCCCTTTCTGCTCCCCGGTGGTTCGGGGTGGGGTTAAAAGTCCCAACCCTCTAGTCCTGCCTTGATCTTTCTGGTCACCAGCCCCATCCTAAACCTACCTAGGGACTGCCAGCCATCAGTCAGCTCATCAGCATACAAAAGACATTTCTTGGGAGAGTCCAAGGATTTGGGGAGTTGTATGCCAGGAAACAGGGTCATAGACCAAATCTGTATTTTACAGTATCACAAATAATGTTTAAAAATGCAGATAGAGAATTTCAGGAAAAAAATTTCAGAAAAAGTAAATATCTGTGAGATAATTTTACGTGTCAACTTGACTGGCTTACTGATGCCCAGAGAGCTGGGAAAGCATTCCTTCTGAGTGTGTCTGTGAGGGTGTTTCTGAAAGAAATGGGCATTTGAATTAGCGAAGAGAGAAAGGACGATCCTCATCACCTGATGTGGGCAGGCACCATCCATTCTGCTGAGGGCCCATAGAGAACCAAAAGGCAGAGGAAAAGCAAATTCATTCTCTCTCTCTCTCTTTTTCTCTCTCCTGAAGCTTCTTTTCTTGCAGCTGAACATTAGCATGTCAGGTTCTCCGGCCTGTGGACTTCAGGACTTGCACCATGCCCCATCTGCCCCCGCAAGCCCGCCAGTTTCTCAAGCCTGCAGCCTTGGACTAAGAGTAATACGATCAGCTTCCCTAGGTCTGAGGCCTTCAGACTTGGACTGAGCCATACTCCGGGCCTCCCTAGGCCTCCAGCTTGCAGGCAGCACATCACGGGACTTCTCAGCCTCCATAATCCTGTGAACCCGTTCTCAGATACTTCTCTGTCTGTCTGTCTGTCTATCTATCATCCATCCATCTATCCCCTATTAGGTCTTCCTCTCTGGAAAACCCTGAGTTATACAGCACCCAAGACAGAAAAAAGCTCCTAAAATGCTCGAGAAAGTGAATGAGAAAAAACAATTTCTATCCACATTGTAGTAAATTTTGGAACACCAGGAATTAAGACAAGTTCCCAAAGCCTTCAGAGAGAAGAAAAATAAGACAAGGGATAATTAATCAGAATGATATAGGACTCACAACAGGCAAAACCAAAAGACAATGGGACTATGCCTTCAGAATCCTGAGGGATAATAATTTTCCACCCTGCAATGGAGCACAACCAAGGATGAGGAAAGCCTGACATTAGCACCAAGGGTGTCCAGCACCTCAGGGTGAAGGGAGGTGTCCAGATGAAGGCGTCCAAGGGGGCACTCCAAGTGCACAGGAAGCAGGACACGCTTAAAAGATGGAAGGATAATCTGCACGCAGAACTCAGGTGTAAAGAACTCTGTATTTTACAAACTTTTGGAGGCTGTAGGAAGATTTAGTGATGCATTCCAAGAACATTGGGAAAAAAGTGCCCATTTTGAGTCCAAGGAAAAACAGTTTGATGAGAAAGGATATTATATTACACTTGGGCTATATATTATATCACAGCACAAGAGTGACCCATATTTACATGGTCAGAAGAAAAAGCCTTTATTTGTGTTTACCCAGTTTAGATGTAGTTACTAGGGGGGTGTGAAAAGCGGTGTGATTAACCCACAGTCCCCAGCAACCCTTATAAGAAGACAAATTGCTTGTGTCTAAAGTTGGATCAGAAGAGCAGGATATGTAGATTATTCTGAACTACAGACATAAATATCAGAATAAATAGCTGAAAAGGCTGAAAGTGGTTGCTACGGGGAAACAGGATTAAGGAAATTATAATATTCTTATTGTTGCTATGCTTTAAAATACTTACAATAATATAGGGTAGGAATAACAAGTTAAATGAGCACAAAGTAAAATTTAGAAAATGTAAAGATATTTTTGAAAGTGCTGTTGCATCACCTTCTTTGATGGGTGCACAGGTGTCAAATCCTAACAAAAGGCTTTGTCACAGCCCCTGGAGAGGCAGATCAAGAAGTAGAAGGGAAAACCTTTACTTACCTTAAACAAAAACAAAAATATCCTTTGCCCACCCACCACCACCAAAAGAAAGGGGAGAAAGACAAGAAGTCACCTGAGCATTTGCCACCAAGTATCTATCACTTTATGAAAGGAAAAACCACATGTGCCTTGGATGTAGCCACAAAGCCCTACAATTAGAGACAAGTCTAGTGAACTCTGTGTTTGAAAACAGAGACACATTAGGGAGCCGGTGTTCTGAAACAGCTGGTCACATGACTTCTCTCAGTATTAAGGTATGTTATACATTAGGCTTCACTGTCCAGAGAGGATGTATGCAGGGCGTGTGGAAGACCTAATATGAAAAGGACACTGATCTAGTTCTTAAAAGAAAAGTCACAGCGTGTGATTTTTCACAGGTGTATTTCCCCATTTGGAAAGGGAATCTTGCCAGCATTTATTCGGAGACTTCTTCATCAACTGCTTCTCTTGGTCACAATTCTATCACGAGTTTCCTCAAGCTCTTCTGTTCTTACAGAGAAAGGCTCCTTTGTTTGTCCAGGAGCCTTGATTTGGCACCCACCATGTGCTAGGCCACGTGTAATTCACTGGAGACAGCGGTAGGGATCAATCTGCCGAGTCCACGGCGTAGGAGAGAGACGCAAAGGCAGCTCTCAATAGATGCTATGGAGGAGTACTGAAAGACTAACAGCCGGAGTGTGGGGCCAGGGCTCAGAGAAGGCTTCCTGGGGTATTGATGGCTGCATCTGGAGGACAACAAGCAGGGCGGCTGCCCAGGCAAAGACCCAGGGCGATAAGATAACAGGGAACCTTATATAAGCAGGTGCGAGTCAGCCAGCTCCTCAGGATGCTGGGCTGGAGCGGCGAGAGCCGGAGCTTGATTCAGGTAAGGAAGCATCTCGTCCATCCTGGTGGGCGTGGGCTCTTGGAGAAGAGGCAAGTGGGAGTCGTTACAGTATTTAATCAGAGGAGTGACCTGGAGGCGGGGGTGACAGAAGGGATCCCCCTAGGTTAGGGCCGTGGCAGTCATCAGAGAAAGGTGAGGTGGGGAGGGTGGGCTCCCTGGGAGCATTCGGGGGCTGGAATTAGGATATGTTGTAACCTATCACTTGAGCTGGCTGAGGAGGAATCCAGGATTAATTCATACTTTCTCGGCTGGGGAGTAAATCTAGAATACTATATCCAAGAGAACATAATTGGGAAATGCTATTTTTCATTCTCAAAAAAAAAAAAGTTTGCCCATTTCCACATAATCAGAATTCAAGGCAGCTGCCCTGCAATCACATTACGGGAGATCATCCGCTGGAGAAATGGTCTCGGTCATCCACAGCTGATCCCATCTCTGAAACAGGATCACCCCAACCCTCATACTTTTAAACGGAAGCTGGTAAGGCCCAGAAGATACATGGATTAAGCACAGCCACCTCCCACCCTCCAAAGTTAAAACCTGCACTTTATCTGAATCTGCTTTCAATTATGTTCAGACATAATTTAGGGGTACTAGAACATGCAGTCAAAAAATTTCTTGAAAATTACTCTTTCAAAGCTTATATATGTCAATTTTACATTCCACGTTGGCCATTATAGAACTCAGTTCCAAATTTTCACTCTTTGAAGACCAATCTAAATGATTCCCTGGTGCAGAAATCATTCTGACAAGTATAGCTCTTCAGGGCCTTAAAAAGAATAAAATGTTTAATCACTGCATTCATATTTAATTCGTGTGCATAGCACCCCTTTCGCAAAGCATGCTGGAGCTCAAAGGATGGAGCCTCCCACTACTCTTCCTTCAGGACATTACGGAGCTGTGAATTCCCTGCCACCCCTCATGACGCTGTCAGCTCTTCAAGGCTCCCATTAGAGGGAAGGGAGGCACTGAGCTTTCTGAGCATCCACTTTGGGTACAACCCTGTGCTTTCTCTCCCTTATCTCTGTTTTTTGTTTTGTTTTGTTTTTGAGACAAAGTCTGGCTGTGTCGCCCAGGCTGGAGTACAGTGGCATGATCTCAACTCACTGCAACCTCCTCCTCCCAGGTTTGATTGATTCTCTTGCCTCAGCCTCCTGAGTAGCTGGGATTATAGGCACACGCCACCATGACTGGCTAATTTCTGTATTTTTAGTAGAGATGGGGTTTCACCATATTGGCCAGGCTGGTCTCAAACTCCTGACCTCGTGACCCACCTCCTCGGGCTCCCAAAGTGCTAGGATTACAGGCTTGAGCCACGCGCCTGGCCTCCCTTATCTCCTTTAACTCTCACAAGAACCCTCAAGTCAGTGCTAAAAATTTGACATTATTTGCTCTAGCTCACACAACCTCAAAGCATGCTTTGAGACATGATCCATCCCAATGATCACCCTTAAATATCTACACTAAGTACTGGACAGGGGAACTACTTTGAAAGATCTGCTAAACAAATCAGGACTGGGCACAGAATTCCCCTCGTTGCTTATGAGAACAGAGACCTTAAGAATCAGGAGCCACGGTGCTACATGATAATCTCTTTGGTTCATAAGTAAAATATTACTGATTTTTCTGCAATTATAAAGTTCAAAAAGTCCAAAGAACTTCAAATGTTTAATCCTCTGTGAGAACCATTGTACTCACTAAGGTGTGTGGATCTTGTTGAACTGTGAAATCTGAAACGTATGTACTGTAAGATGAACCTAGACATTTACACCAACAAAAATGATTTATCATGTTGAAGTTAACAGTCCAATTGCATTTGCAGCTTGTAACAATTTGGTCTCCATCTTTGCACGTGATAAATTCAATTAACTTGTCACAAATTGCCTAATCAAGAAAAACTTCATTGTCATAAGAACTAATAAAAAGCTCTCCCAGAGAAATTCATATTTGGATTTTAGAAAGCAAATTAAATACTTGGAAGCAGAGCAACTAGCCTTTTGTCAGTATAAAAACATGTCAGTAGGAGCCTGTTTTAAAGGTGGAAATGCATAAAACAGAAAAAAAAAAAGAGGAGGGGGAGAATTCAAAGTTCAGGATTGAGCCATAAGTAATCCACAGGCTGCCTCACCAGCCCCCTGGGCAATGGCTACAGGAAGTCACTCCATGATTCTGAAATGGGAGTGTAATACCACACAGGAGTGGGAGTCTCCATTAATAATACATAATTGACTAGAAAAGGCATGTGGAAGTGGAGAACAGGAACATTCACAGGTATTAATTCAGGATGCATGTTTAAAACATGAATCTGTTATTTAAAAACATCTTAACTTCTCAATAGGCTGATAGAAAAAAAGTAGTACTTTCTAATAGAAAGCCAGCTGTATGTTAAGATGAAAGGATGATCATATTCACTTTTCTCTTCTCTATGGTTTAGGGAAAAAATCTCAATAATAGAAAACTATAAATCTGAAGCAGAAATAAAACTAAAACAAATCACAAATATGTGGAAATAAACAACATACTCTTAAACAACCAACAGTTCCCAGAAAAAAAAAATTACAAGAGGAATTAGAAAATATCTTGAGGTAAATGAAAATTAAAACACCACATACAAAAAATTACAGAACAAAATAAAAGCAATACTAAAAAGGAAACTTAGAGATGTAAATGATTACATTAAAAAGAAGAAAGATCTAGGCCGGGCGCAGTGGCTCACGCCTGTAATCCCAGCACTTTGGGAGGCCCAGGCAGGCGGATCACGAGGTCAAGAGATTGAGACCATCCTGGCTAACACGGTGAAACCACGTCTCTACTAAAAGTACAAAAAAAAAAAAAAAATTAGCCAGGCATGGTGGCGGGCGCCTATAGTCCCAGCTACTCAGGAGGCTGAGGCAGGAGAATGGCGTGAACCCGGTAGGTGGCGCTTGCAATGAGCCAAGATGGCACCACTGCACTCTAGCCAGGGCGACAGAGCAAGACTCCATCTCAAAAAAAAAAAAAGAAGAAGAAGAAAGATCTCAAATCAGTAATCTAAGTTTACACTCTAAGGAACTGGAAAAAGAAAAATTAACTAACCCCAAAGACAGCAAAGGAAGAAAATAATAAAGATTAGAACAGAGATAAATGAAAGAAGAAATAGAAAAAAATCAACAAAATAAGAGCTGGTTCTTTGAAAAAATCAACAAAATTGATAAACTTTTGTCTATACTGACTAATAAATGAAGAAAATGCAACTAACTAAACTCAGAAATGAAAGATGAAAGAAGAGACATTACAACCAATTTTAATGAAAGAAAAAGGACTATAAGAAATTCCAAAAAAAAATGCACACCAATAAATAGAAAATCCAGGTGAAATAGAAACTTCTGGAAATATACAACCTTTCAAAGTTGAATTAGGAAGAAAAAGAAAATATCACAACAGCAGCAACAACAAAAAAAAAATTAAAAAAAAAAAACAAAAAAAAAAACCTGTAACTACTGGGAAGATTGAATCAGTAATCACAAACCTCCAAACAAGGAAATGCCCAGGACTGGATGGCTTCACAGGATTCTGCTCTTAAAACTGGATAATCACTGGCAGAATAATAAAACTAGACCCCTATCTCCCACTTTATACAACAAACAACTGAAATGGATTAAACATTTAAACGTAAACCTGAAACTATGAAACTACTAGAAGAAAATATAGGGGAAATGCTACATGACATCGGTCTGGGGAAGGATTTTTTTGGATAAAATTTCAGAAGTACAGGCAATAAAGGCAAAAATAGACAAATTGGATTATATCAAACTAAAAAGATTTGTACAACAAAGGAAACAATTAACAAGAGTGAAGAGACAACCTACAGAATGGAAGGAAATATCTGCAAATTATACATCTGACAAGGGGTTAATATCCAGAATTTATAAGAAACTTGAGTAACTCAGTAACAAAAATAAAAATAATCCAACTTAAAACTGGTCAAAAGACCTGAATATATATTTCTCAAAAGAAGACATGAAAATGGCCTCTCTATATCTATATCTATATCTATATATATATATACACACACACTTTTTTTTTTTTTTTTTTGAGATGGAGTTTCTCTCTTGTTGCCCAGGCCAGAGTGCAGTGGCGCCATTTGAGCTCACTGCATGCTCCACCTTCTGGTTTCAAGTGATTCTCCTGCCTCAGCTTCCCAAGTAGCTGGGACAACAGGCACAAGCCACCACGCCCAGCTAATTTTTTGTATTTTTAGTAGAGATGGGGTTTCACCATGTTGGCCAGGATGGTCTCAATCTCTTGACCTCGTGATCCGCCCACCTCAGTCTCCCAAAGTGCTGGGATTACAGGTGTGAGCCCCTATGCCCAGCCCAAAATATGTATTTTTAAAATGCTCAACATCTCTAATCAGGGAAATGAAAATCAAAACCACAGTAAGATATCACCTTACCCCAATTATCAAAAAGATGAAAAATAACAAATACTGGTGAGGATATGGAGAAAGGAGAACCATTGATGGGGTGGAAATGCAAATTAGTACAGGAATAATGGAAAACAGTATGGATGTTCCTCAAAACAAATAAAGATAGAACTGCATTTTACCCTGTAAGTATGTATAACAATTACATGTCCATCAAAAATAAAATTTTAAAAAAAATTAAAGAAGAATTAACACCAATTCTCCTCACATACTTCAAAATATTGAAGAGGAGGGAATACTTACAAACTCATTATACGAGGTTGGGTTTATCCTGATACCAACACCAGACAAAGACACTCTAAAAAGAGAAAACTACAAACCAGTATCCTTTATGAATATTGATACAAGAATCCTGAATGAAATGCTATCAAACAGAATTGAGTAACACTTTAAAAGGACCATAGAGCATGAAAAAGTATGGTTTATTCCTGGAAAGCAAGGATAGTTTGACATATAAAAATGAATCAATGCAATAAACCAAATTAACAGAATGAAGAAAAAAAAGCACATGATCATCTCAATTGATGCAGAAAAAGTATATGACAAACTTCAACACCCTTTCATGAAAAAAAGCACTCAAAGACTCAGAATAGAAGATAACTAATGCACCACAATAAAAGCCATATATAAAAACCTATTGCCAACATCACATTCAATAGTGAATGATTGAAAGCTTTTCCTCTAAAATCAGGGACAGGACAAGAATGCCCATTTTACCACTTTTATTAAATGTAGTATTGGAATTTCTAGCCAGAGTAATTAGGAAACAAAAGAAAATTAAAAGGTATACAAATTGGAAAGGAAAATGTAAAATTATCTCTTTTCACAGACGTGACTTTATATGTAGAAAAGCCTAAAGACTTCACACCAAAAAATAATAATAATAACAAAGACAAAAACTTGTTAGGACTAACAAATGAATTCAGTAAAGTTAGAGGACAGGATACAAAGTCAACACCCCCAAATCAGTTATCTTTTCATATAACAAAGAACAATCTGTAAAGAAAATTAAGGAAACAATTCCATTTATGATAGTACCAAAAAGAATAAGACACTCAGAAATAAACTGAACCAATGGACAACAGATGTGTATGCTGAAAGAAATTAAGGAAGACACCAATAAATGGGAAGATTCTGTGTTTACAGATCAAAAGATCTAATATTAAGATGTCAATGCTACCCAAAGTGATCTACAGACTCAATGTGACCTCTATTAAAATTCCAATGATTTTTTTTGCACAAATTGAACAGAAAATCCTAGAATTTGGAAATTCAAAAGACTCTAAATACCCAAAACAGTCTTGAAGAAGAACAAAGCTGGAGGTCTCCTACTTCCTGACTTCAAAATTTACTACAAAGTTACAGTAATCAAAAAAGTATGGTAATTATATAAAGACAGACAGACTAGAGCAGTGGAACAAAGAGCCCCGAAATAAAGCCACACAAATATTGTCAAATGATTTTTGACAAAGGTGCCAAGACCATTAAATGCAGAATGGACAGTCTTTCCACAAGCGTGATGAAAAAACTGGATATCCAGAAGCAAAAGAATGAAGTTGGGACTTTATCTTATACCACATACAAAAACTAATTCAAATTTTAACAAAGACCTACATATACCAGCTAAACTTAACTGTTAGATGAAAACATAAGGGAAAAGCTTCATGACATTAAATTTGGCAATTATTTATTGAATATGACATCATAACAAAAGCAACAAAAGAAAAAAATAGATACTTTGGACTACATCAAAATTAACTTTTATGCATCAAAAGTCCCTATCAACAAATTGAAAAGACAACATATAGAATGTGAGAAAATATTTACATATTATTACATATTTGACAATGGGTTAGCATCCAGAATATATAAAGAACCACAACGGAACAACTATTTAAAACAACAACAGTAACCTGATTTAAACTGGGCAAAGGACTTGAATAGGTATTTCTCCAAAGAAGATATACAAAGGGCCAATAAACACATGTAAGGTTGTACAGTATCACTAGTTATTAGGAAAATGCAAATCAAAACCACAATGAGACACCACTTCACATCCATTATTATGATGGCTGTTATGAAAAAAAAAAAAAAAAAAACAGAAACTAATGAGTGTTGGTGAGGATGTGGAGAATAGGCATTTCTTTGCACTGCTGAATTTCTCTGCACTGCTGATAACAATGTAAAATAGCGTAGCCACTACAGAAAACAGTATGGGAGTTCCTCAGAAAAATACAAATTATCATATGACCTAGCAATTTAATTCCAGGTGTACACCCGAAAGAACTGAAAGCAGGGACTCAGGCAGACATTTGTGTACACGTAGTAGCATTATTCACAATAGCCAGAAGGTGGAAGCAACCCGGGTGTCCATCTAAGATTGAATGGTTAAATAAAATATGGCATATACATATAATGAATATTATTCATCCTGAAAAAGGAAGGAAATTCTGACGCATGCTAAGACATGAATGAACCTTGAAGACATTAATGCTAAATGTAATTAAACAGCAGCAAAAGGACAGATGCTATATGATTCCACTATATAAAGCACCTTGAGTAATCAGATTCATAGAGACAGAAAGTAGAATGTGGTTCCCAGGGACTGGAAGATGCAAGGACTGGGAAGCTACTGTTTAAAGGAGGTAGAATTTCAGTTTTAGAAGATGAAAATTTCTTTAGCTGAACAGTGGTGATAATAGCACAACAATCTGAATGTTCTTAATGATACTGAACTATACCTTCAAAATGACACATTTTATGTTATATGCATACCATACATGTTCTATGGTATGTATATTTTTACCCTCCCAAAATTCCCCAAACCTCCAATATTGACTTAAATTATTTTTAATTTTATCTAAATATGTGGGAACTTAAAATATAAATTCCATATCTTCTAATTCTCACATCACTGTAAATTACATTTTATAAATAAAATTCAAAACTGAAAATCAATTAAAAATATCCAATTGACCCCATTCAAATAATGAGACACACAGTATCATTCTGCCGGCAGGTAACTGCAGCCTGCAACAGGAACAGTAGGAGAACCCCAGAAACTGTCTGGAGCCAGAGGGCTCTGCGAAGAAGTCACTTCAGTTCTGGACTCGGCTTTCTATCTCTGCCTTCTTCCCATGGTTGTGGACAAGTTCTAACAAAACAACTGTGTCAAATTGTTCTGCTTTACAAATGCTTCATCAACGCCGCATCCAAATATATAAAATATCAGCAACGTGTCAATGCAAGTGACAACATACTCTGTGAAACATTCACACACGAGAAGGGAAGCCGTGCTGGCTGCAGCTCAGCCTCAGGATTATGGGCTTCAAGGCATGGGTACATGACACGCTCAATGGATCTCCCCAAAAGTAAGCCTTCTGGACAACGATTCCAAATAATTCCTGTACCCAAGATAAGTCTTAAAGCACTGACCCGTGGGTTGCTCATGCATGAAGCGAGACGTGTGTGATGAAATCTGAGCAACACTCAGCACACAGCATCACAGCAGCCAGGAGCTCTCCTCCACCAGATACGGAGGCCAAGCACTAGTCGCAACAACAAACCACATTTTATCTTCTTTGTAGAGACAGGGTCTCACTACGTTGTCCAGGCTGATTTTGAATTTCCGGCCTCAAGCCATCCTCCCTCCTGGGCCTCCCCAAGAGCTGGGATTACAGGTGGGAACCACCATCCCTGGCCTCAAACTACATGTTAAAGGACGAAAGGTTTCCCTTTATATGGCATGATATATGTCCATTTTATTGCTTTCCATACCCAGGTCATATCTCCTACTTCTCAGTCTGTAATCTCTTTGCCCCTGATGAGATACTTTATCACCAGCACCCACGTGGCCAGGTCACAAGACAAAGCAGGCTCATCTCCACCCTCCACACCCACCAGTGGGGGTCTCTATTCTCACTGCCCACTGTGTGCTGCCCAGACCTGTCAAGGCCAAAGGCTATGTTTGTTGTAAACATGTGTATTACTTAAAATACACATGAACTTTGAGTTTTGTTTTGTTTTTTAAAGAATGATTCCTGCTTTGAACGCTAAGTTGATGACTCGGGGAAAAACTGAGTAATAGGGTCACCAAACACACACTGCTTAAGTACATGTTGGCCATGCAGGTATAAAGGTGTAGGGGCTGGCACTCTGTTCGTTGATATCTTTAATTTATCCCTCCAACCTGAAGTGCAGAAATTAGAATTCACAGAAGAAACTGTGCTTTCTGCCTAAAAGCGGACATGACTTCCAAGGAGACCCCAGAGATTTTTCACTTTCCCCAAGTGAAACCCTGTCCACATTAAACAGCTCCCATCCCCACCCTCAGACCCTGGCAACCAACATTCTACTTTCTGTCTCTAAGAATCTGACCACTCTAAGTATTTCATCTAAGTAGAATCATACAGAATTTGTCTTCCTGACTGGCTTATTCTACTTAGCGTAATATCCTCAAGGTTCATGCATATTACAGCATGTGTAGGAATTTCCTTTTCCTGGCTGAATCATATTCCATTCTATTTATTTATCATATTTTATCTATTCATCCATCAGTGAGCACTTAGGTTGCATCCAAGTTTTAATTACTGTGAACAATGCTGCTAGGAACATGGGTATACACAGATCTGTTCAGGACCCTGTTTTTAATTCTTTTGTGTATACACCTACAAGTGGAATTGCTGAAACCACTTGATTTTTAGGATCATCTTTTTCTTTTAATGTCCTGCCAAATGCAGTCAATACCAAGCAACGTATACTATTGAAAATCTATTTCCAATCTCTCCGCTGGCCATGAGGTCTGTAGGCGCCTGACCTGACTTCCGAGTTACTGCCCCTGAGGCCAAATGCTACCTCACTACATGCCAGGGTCACCGTGTCCTCCACCTACTCGGGGCTCCCTCACCGTCACTGTCACCTGAAGCCAATGCTGCATTTCAGGGTTTGGGTCATTATGCCATCCACCCCTAGCACCTGTCTCAAACCCATCATGGCAGACTAAACTGAATTATGGCAAGAGGTGGCGCTGCTAGGTCAGTGGCCTCGGCCAACAGCATTATTGCCCAGTGGCTCAGTGCTGTTCCATTCCAATGGTGGATTTGCTCCACTTTAGGGAGATGACTCACCACAGCAGAGGGCAGGGGAGCCTGGAAAGGCCTCGCCCCAGCATTCAATGCTCAGGCCTGGAAGTGACACCCATCGCTTCCATGGAAAACCCACGGCCTCCCCCAGTCAGGTGGCCACAGCACACCACAGTGCAGCCACAGCCACAGCCAGGAAGTGCCCTCCTGAAGACGGTCGGATGTCAGAGGCCTAGAAGCACTCTGAGAACAGTACTGATGCTACTGTCGGTGGGAAAGATTGAGGACTGAACGCAAGTCAACTGTTCTGGCGGATTCACCAAGTCAGACAAGACCTAATCGGGAGTTCCTCCCCTGCCTATCTGCTGGGTAACTTTGACTAGGTTAGTGAGCCTCTCCGTGCCCCCGTTTTCTCATCTGTAAATTAGGGTGATAATATGATTTAACTTCAGGATATTTGTGAGGCTCCAATAAGACAATGTACAGAAAGCGTTTAGTAAGGAAAGGGCAAAATAAAGAAGCCCTGTTCTCTCAACTTGCTACTCACTGGTTTTATGTCACACCGCAGGTTGCTGTAAGCACGTGATTGTGTCTCTCCGATCTCCCAGTGGATTTGGGCTAAGGGAAGACACATTTAATTGCACTGTGATGTGCAATTGCTGCGTCTAACCATCATCTCTGCTGAGTTGCAGGCATAAGGCAGTTCTTCCTTTTTTACTGGAACATGCCCTTTGGAAGCTCCTAATAGGTCATATTATCTGCCCTCATTCTATTAAGAGGCATTTGGCTACACAGCTGAAGATGGTGTTTCATTTGGTGTTTGTAATGGTCCCAAGCAGACTTGGGCACGAGTGCCACAGCGCACATGGCCTAGCCTTGTGGCAGACAGCAGCCGGCTGCTATGTGGTGCGTGGCTGCTGTCTCTGTTTCCCTCTGAGAGATAGTCTCCCTTTCAGAGACACAGTGCTCCCACAAAGAATACTAATCTCTAATACCTAATGCTAATATCGAACAATGTTAAAAGCTAATGTCTAACAATGCTAATATATTATGTTTTTTCTTTTATCTTTGGTTGACACACAAAATTGTACGTTTATGGAATACAGAGTGATACTTCAATACAGGTATATAATATGTAATGATCAAATCCTGGTAAGCAGCATATCCATCACCTCAAATACTTATCAGTTGTGTTGTGAACACTCAAAATTCTCTCTTTTAGCTTCTTGAAAATATGCAATAAATTACTGCTAACAATACTTGCCCCGCAGCACTCATTCCTATTTGACTATAACTTTGTGCGCATTAACCAACCTCTCCCCACCCTCTCCTCCTCCCTTCCCTTCTCAGCCTCTGATAACCTCTATTCTCCTCTCTGCTTTTCTTTAGCTCCCACATATAAGTGAGACCATGAGATATTTATCTTTCTGTGACACTATTTCTTTACCTATCTTTGAATTACCTTCCAGTGGCTACAAAAAACAGTGATAGATTTCATTTGAAATATTTCTTTTTTTACTAATAAAAAGTCTTTTGGCATATCGTTACACTACATCTCTTTGGTTTGAGAAATATAATTAAGATGTTTTGGAAATGTGACTGGCTGCTGTCATTAAAAGCCAAAGTCTGATGAACATCTGGAGAGAAGTAATCCCACACAGTAGCAAGCAAGCAGGAAGAAGAGTACCAGAGTGCGCTGAGGTTTTTAAGAAATCAGTAGCCATAATTAGAGTGAATGCAATTATAACTCATCAGACAGGTAGTCTCAGCAGCACTGCTGAAAAAGAAAAAGGCTGGGCAAGCTTTCGAAGGCTATTTTTTCAAAGGAACCAGAACAGCTCCTCCAGGGTTTTAGAAGCAGAGACAACCTTTTATGGGGCCCTGCCTGAGCCAACAAGCTGGTTGGGGAGGGGGGCTGAGCTGGCTCAAGCACCCATATCTGTTGCCCCCAGGGTCCCCTGCTTCCCTGGTAGAGCTGTTATCTAAAGCCAAGAGGTGCTGAGTCAGGCTCTGAAAGACGGAGGCAATGCCAGGAAGCCGTGATGATTAATCAATGATAAGAGGACTTCAGCAATGACCCATTGTCAAGACTCTGTCATTGGCATCCTAGTCTCTCCCTCCATTTCCCCGGATCACACTGTAAATTAGGGCAAGGCCATCCGTCTCACCTGCATGGAAAAAGGGCTCTCCTCCAGATGTCCTCATAGACAGTGCCTGCTGTGTCCTCTCATGCTAGAAGGGGTGAGCGAGCTCCACAGGCCTCTTTTATAAGTGCACTAATCCCATTCATAATGGCTCCAACATCAGGACCTAATCACCTCCCAAAGGCCCCACTTCCTAGTAGTATCATCTTGGGGGTTAGGTTTCAACACACTAATTTTGCAGGGACACAGACATTCAGACCATAACAATGTCCAATAGCCAAAAAGATATCTGATACCTACAAGAATGAGAACTCATCTATTTCTTTTCACTAACATATTGGCACACCTATTTTACCCATTAGCATATTCCAACCTTCAATTAAAGTTTCACTGACAAAGAGTGACTTCATAGATGCCCTATTAGGCAAAATCAGCATGTGAGGGTAATACGCTTCTCAGAAAAAGATGGAAAGGGAGAGGGAAAAAGGGGATCCCCTGAGCTCCACACACCACCGCTGCCAGCCAGGCCCATCTTTGCTCTTCATCTTACTAGAGGTGGGCCAGATTGGCTTTGGGGACCACCATCACATTCCTGAAATAATTTCCCGGCTTGCTTTCCACGCTAAACACAGCCTCTTTTCCAAATACCGAAATGAGCTACATGGGGAAGTGAGTGAAGCTCTCTGGGTGAATGGGGTCTCCGCTGCTTTACTAAGCTTCAAGTGCAATTGTCACAGACTTATCTACTTTGTGGAGTACAAGGCAGTAGCTAAAGTTGTACCAAGCCATCTACTGACACCATTGGAGGCCATGGAGCCAGCCCAGCCTTGTGTGCAGTGCAGTGACCTTCTCCAGGGCACAGGCTGTCTGTGCCTCCACTCTGTAGGAGAGAGTTTCCCTGAAATCATGTTGTGTTGCTTTTCTCTCTCAATTGCTTTTATTTTTTACCAAGTGCAAAGCAGACTCATAGGCATAATTCCTCCACATATAGAATAATTTGTGGCAGACTGGTTAACAACAGTGCAGATGCTGGGTTTGAACCCACTCCTAGCTGTGGGAACCTGAACAAGTTATATCACATTTCTTTGCTTCACTTTCTTCATCTGTCAAAGAAGATAATAATGGCTTCTGCCACAGAGTTGCTCTGATAATCCTGTGACACATCGCATATAAAACAGTACCGTGTTGAGCACATAAATGTTTGTATCTATATTATTTGGCCAACAGATCTTTAAAATATTTTTTCATTTTTAATTTCTGTGGGTATACAGTAGATGTATATATTTATGGAGCACATGAGATGTTTTGAGCATGCAATATATAATAATCACATTATGGAGAATGGGGTATCCATCCCGTCAAGCCTTTATCCTTTGTGCTACAGACAATCCAATTAACACTCTTTTAGTTATTTTAAAATTTACAATTATTTTGACTATAGTTACCTTCTTGTGCTATCAAATATTAGGTCTTGTTCATTCTTTCTAACTATCTTTTGTATCCATTAACCATCCCCACACCCGCCCCTCCATCCCCCATGACTCTTCCCGGCCTCTGGTAACCATCCTTCTACTCTCTATCTCCAGTTCAACTGTTTTGATGTTTAGATCCCACAAATAAGTGAGAACATGTGGTGTTTGTCTTTCTGGCTTATTTCATTTAACATAATGATCTCCAGTTCTATCCGTGTTGTTGCAAATAACAGAATCTCAGTCTTTTTTATTAGCCAAACAGATCTTACAGACTCATCCTTTTAAGGTTACGTATAACACTGTGGTGGAAACACACTGCCGTTCACACACTGGCTCGACTATTTTCTATTGTTATGACCTTGGGCAAATTACAGATCCTTTCTAAGTATGTCAAGAGCTTGGAACAGTAGGTGGCACAGCATTTAGAGGGGTGCACAGCATCACTGTGGTGGTGACGGGCTGAACAGCCCCAGGCACAGCCTCTACACAGTCACTATGAGTCACATTAGCTGCACAACCCAGAGCCACTATGTGGCTGTGCATATAGCTACTGACAGAATAACTTCGGTGCCATCTGCTCAAAGGGAAATTAGACATGATGGAACCAGGGTGGCATCACCGAAGGAAAGCTGAGCCCCTCTTGAAGGCTCTCATCTCCGAAGCTGTGAGGTACGAATGGGAGCACTCTCCAAGGGCAAAGGCGTCTGGAGCTTGTGAACATCTACCTTAGAGCAATCGTGAACATCTCAGTTCAGCTTCAAAGACTGACCCCAAACACAAGCTCCATTCCGCTGGTGAGAAAATTAACCAGCTTCCAGAATCACCATTCGATTCCTTACCTGGTTCCCGTCACGGGGCTGACGTGTGCAGTGCACCAGAGACATAAGCTACTCTCTAAGAATGCCACCCTCTCATTGTCTAAAAGAATTTTGCTAGCTAGAGATAATAAATGAAGTGAAAATGTAATCTAAATATTGAATGGCATTCCTTCCCCAAGGCAGCAGACTCGCTGAACGCCAGGCTGCAGATGGCCTCAGATTACTTACTTTGTTATTTTAAGGTCAACTAAGTTTGGCATACATTGAGCAAAAATTGATTTTTAAAATGAGCAAAGTCTCCCAAGAGTACGGAGATATTAACAACTGGGGAGATTAGCTGACATTTTTATGACAATGAAGCTATAATCTCAGGCTGCCTTTGACCCAGGTGAATATCTATATTATATGAGACACAGTCAGATAACTTGGAGATTTTAATACGTTTCCTATAAATCAACCTTCTGATAACAAGAAGATGGCCTTCAAGAATTGGCCTCAGCCAGAGGAGTATTGGTTGGCAATGACGACCAGCAGTCTGCTTACTGGGAGCCCTGTCTGGGAGGGCCCGCAGACAAGCAGAAGGCCCACACAGAACTAGACCTTGATAATTACCTGTTACTTTTCATCGCTCCATAATTACTAATTACTTTATCAAGGGCCAAAGATAAAATATCATGACCTTCCCTACAATCACTGGCAAAAGCAATGGCCAGAATTCTAAAAGCAATGACAACAGTCAACAAGAGCACACATCCCCAAGGAAAGAAGTAACATCACACATAGACCAGGAGCTATAAAAACACAAACGTGACCAGAGGCCAGCCAGATAACACAAATCATTGAAGCACCTAGATGTGTGAAAAGCGCCTATGCATGCAAGACAATAATCAGCAGCAACACACAATAAGCAAGAAAGGATTGTGATGAGATGAGTAGTAATGAACCTGCTCAGAGTAAGCAGCTATTTCTCAGCCCATACCAACACTGGTCATGTACAAGCAGATCTGGCGTCAGGCTTCTTAAGATCTGGGGACACATGGAGTTTTAATATGAAATTTCCTGACATTTCCCGTTAGCAATGAATTCAGTTGTTTAAACATTATGTGTCACCGACAGACTCAAAGGAACCTTCCATGATCCCCACCTCCTGGTGTTCACACGTTCGTTTAATCTCCACCCCTTGAGTATGAGCAGGACCTGTGGCTTGCTTCCAACCAATCAAGTACAGCGAAGAGTGACAGACATCACTCCCATGATCCCGTTACATTGCACAGGACTCTGCCTCGCTAGCAGATGTGCTCGAGGAGCTCTCCTTGCTGCCTTAATGAAGTGAGCAGCTGTGCTAGGAATGCCCATGTGCCAAGGAAATGGAGATGGCTTCTTGGAACTGTGGCACCTCTGGGAGCTGAGGGCAGTGGCCAGGAGCTGTGGTAAGTCTCCAGGTGACTTTCCAGATGAACCCAAGGACCTCAGTCCTGAAATCACAAGAATATGAATTCTACGAATGACCTGAGTGAAGCACATTCGTCCGCATTTGAAACTCTAGATAACAACACAGCCCAAGGACACCATAACATTAGACCTTAACCAAAGAACTAACTGAAGACATGTCAAGACTCTTGACTTGCAGAAATCATGAGGCAGTAAGTGTATGTGGCTTTACACCACTGTGCTCCCCTGTTACACAGCAGTAGATAACTATCATCATGCAAACCAAACTAACCACATCTACAGGACATATTTCACCACAAACATGTAGGACTGAAAAAGTTACATCTTTTCCTTAACCATTGCAAGGTTCATGCCTGAAACTCTTATAACAAAAGACACATTATCAAGAAAAACATACAAATGTATTTAGTATAAGATTTATGTTACACTGGAGCCTTCATAAATGAAGACCCAAACAAACAGGGAAAATGGTATATGTTTATGCTTGGGTCTGATGAAGAGTGGACAGTTGCGTAGAGGTGTGATTGGCTGAAAGGAGGTGTGATCTGACGATGAGGAAACAGGGAGAACTTAGCAAGGTCTATTTGTTCAGATTCTTCTTGGGGTCTACGTTTCATACCTTTCCTCAGGGTACAGGGAGAATACCGCTGGGATGAGGGTCTTATGAGAGTGGAAGATTAGAAAATTATTTTGTGGCCTGCTTCAGGGAAGAATGGTAGGAGAATGTCTGTGAGTGACCTTCCTGCTTCTCCTGTTCCCTCAAAGGCCAGGGTGCCATATTTTGGGGCAGTGTGTACTGATCACCTCAGTCAACAAGGTTGCAACTAGGTTGCAACATTTGGTGTATTCCATAAAACCTGACATCAATATTTGCCAAAATTATAAAACTCTCTGGGCCGAGACTCCAAAGCATCTAAAGAAAACAGAAGAACTCGGAAAGTCCTAATAATACATGAAGGGTAAATATAGTAAATAGTACATGAAGGGTATGGTTTTTAAATTTCATATCCTCATTAGTGAATCAGCAGAATGACTGAGACATAACCCTGGATTTTCCTATGACATTTGGTAAAGTTTTCTGTTATCATTTATATTCAGACTGTACCAGTGTGGTCTACATGATAAGACAAACAGCTTCAGAGTGGAACTCTTCTGGTACTAGGTGATTCACAAACTGAACCAAGTCAAATGCAAAGTAGTTGCAAAATATATGTTAAGTACACGCACAAATGACATTAATGGACAGTGCTACCACAGCACATCTCAGGCATCTGCCCTGGTGCTGTTCTTTTTGCAATACCAGAATTAGTAACTTAAAACAGAGGGCCTGGATACCAAATTCATGAGTGCCATGTTGTTTGGAGGGAAACCAAATTGGGTGAAATGCCATGTTGGTCAACGCCATCATCCTTATCTCGTGTACCATATAACACATACACTTAAGCCATGCTGCCAGCAGTCCCTTCCCTCTCTGTTCCAGGCCTTGGAGAACCATGGTCAATTTTACGAAGTACCACACACAAATTAGAGTCATCTGGAGAATTCGACCAAGCATGGTGGCAAGTTTGGCACTCAATAAATTATTACTCAAGAATTACATTATGGACTGACTTAATGGATAGACTATAAAGTGTTGAAGAATGGTCTGGAAAGATGACGCCTTGAAACTGGTAAGAGAAGAGGTCGTGAGAGGGACAACGTGCCATTGTATCATTCTTGTTCCGTACATCGGTTAAATACAGGAGCCAGACTTCTTGGGTTCAAATCTATGTCCTACACCTGCATGTTATGTTACTTACCCCCTTTACACTTAAGTTTCCTTATTTGTAAAATAAAGATCAGAGTATCAGCCCCTTTCTCTAGAGGGCATTCTTGAAGAGACAATGTATAAGCATATTCACTGGGCTTAGAAAGATGTACAGGACACAGCAGCACTTATCGGCGTTATTGGTTATTACTGTTGTCATTAGTTGTTAAATTATTTTTCATTAGTTAAAGAGCTAATAAGAAGTAGGCTTAGTCTGAATCATTCCTGAGGTCAGAAATAGTATGAGTGGGTGAAGAAAAACTTTCTAATAATCTGAGCAGCCCTGAAATGGGAACGGGTTGTTTTGAAGAGCACTTCACCCCTGGAAATCTGCCAATCATTTTCTACGATGTTTTTGAGGCAGTTCATATGAAAACATATTTTATTTGTCTCAATCACTCAACAATGCAAGTGCTCCTTATGGGAGTCCCTTTTACCCAACCTGACCCCAAAATGGTACAGGAGGACCACTGTGTGGGTCTTGGGAGAAGGCTGGGATAATATGACTCGTTTAGACTACACAGAGAAGACTCACTTCTCTGTGGTCTACTAATACCTGCACCTAAGAAACTTTGAGTATTGTTCTGCTTCAGGGGAGAAGACTTCAAACTGAAATTCAGTGCTCAGATTCACAGAGTAGGGAGCAGGAAAGACATTTACATATGTAAGACAAGAACAAAGTTTCAAAGAAAATACTTCAATGAAATGAGATTTCTTTTTAAAAAGGAAGTTCAAGGTAAGAAACAAAGGCTTTGGGCTCTAAAGCCAAACTGTCTGGGTTGAAATTGTTTCCTTCCCTTATTAGCTTTGTGACCTTGAGCTATTGTTTAACATCCTTCTGCCTGAATTTGCTTAACCAAAATTCAGGACAGTAATAGAACCTATCTCAGATGGCTGTTGTGAGGATTAAATGGTGTCTTTTTGTGTGTGCTGATAGAACACGATACCTGAGACTGGGTCATTTATGAATAACATAAATGTATTTCTCATGGTTCTGCAGGCGGGGAAGTCCAAGGTCAAGGTGCCGGTGGATTCAACGTCTGGTGAGGGCAGCTCTGTGCTTCCAAGATGGCGTCTCCTGATGCACCCTCACAGGGAGGAAGGCATGAATGCTGTGTCTGTCTTCACATGAGGTAGAAGGGCAAAAAGGCCCAATGCTGGGTGAAGCCTCTTTTCTAAGAACCTTAATCCCATTCACAAGAAGGGAGCCCTCATGACCCAAGCACCTCCTTAAGGCCCCCCTCTTAATACTATTGCATTGGAGATTAAGTTTCAACATGAATTTTAGAGAAACACAAACACTGAAACCATAGTAAATGGTGGCTATGTTTCTTCTTTTCCTCCTCACTTTTCTTCTCCTTCTTTTTCTTAGTAGAAAAGTTGTAGTCATAGTAGAAGTGGTAGTACTAGCATTATTTTGCTAGAATCTTCCCTTATTCCTAGCATTTTGCCTTGGATGACACAGGTAGATAGTGGATGTTTCTAGCGTTTTTGCCATTAAGGAATGCAAGACAAACTGATATAGAACAAATACCAGGCACATATGAGAAAAAAAATACTAAAAGTCAAATTGTAAAGGCTATTATTGTATCTGTTATGGGAAAAAAAATGAAGAAGGAACAATGACAACTCTCTCTTTAATCAAACTTTTGTCAGGCTCCTCTCAGTCCAGCTAGGCTCCATCTTTGGGCATGTCCTCCAGGGGCCCAAGTGTAACATGAATCCTGCTGAGCCAGGTTAGCCAGAACTCCCCACCCTTGATATCTGATGTCATTCTCTATCCTCCATCCCCTGGCTGATGTCTGACTACCCTGGCCTGCCTTCAGCAGGTTAGTTGAGGTTGATTTAGCCAGAATCTCTCGAACCCTGATGTTTCCCCTTAGTAATTTTCCCTCCACTGGATCCCACCCTCAGTTCCTTGGATATAAATTCTCACTTTTCCTTGTTATATCTGGAGTTGAGCCCAAGTTCTGTACCAAGGGTTTCATTCTCCTACTGCAACAGTGTCTGAGTAAAATCTGATTTTACCCCTTCATTGTCTAGCTCTGATTTTCATTTGATAGGAGTCATCATTAAATCCTGTTTACAAGATTTGTATGTAACTACCTTGATTTGAAAACTGAGAATTTTGAAGGTTTTACTCTGTTCATAAATGTATGGAAGACTTTTGGGAAATTCCAGTGAAAAATAAATGTTGATTTTGAATATATATTGAGATAATATGAAGTTCAAAGGTATGTTGTGAGGACTGGTTCCAGCAGGCGTGTAATTAGCCTGAGCTGTTGGACTGAAATAAGAAATATACCTGCACAGTCGCAGCATCTAGTGAAGGCATGAAACATAAATCACTGGCAATACTGACGGCAAACATAGATCCAAGGAGTTTTGGGGGACTCATGCCAACTTTTCAGCATTGTTTATTGATAATCCATAAAGATGAGAAATGCAGAAGTATCTGCTCTTTGGCCTGGACATGTGGCAGGAAAATGCCCATGTGATCAGGAGAGTATTAAAACATCCTGACCACATTTTGTCCTGAACTCCCTGGGCTCAGCATGTTCTGTGCACTGGTCAGTGGTTCCTGATATAGGAGCAGTGGCGTTTCCATAAGGCCAAATGGAGCGCGCAGCTGGACCCAGAGGGAGCCTTTAACTGTCGTGGATATTCTTTCTTTAACACTGCTGCTGAGTTGAACCTTCTTCCTGCAATAAACCATGGCTTTGTAAGCATGGTCGTTTGGGGTCCTCTGAGGCTTCTTAGCAATAGAATCCTGCCTAACTGCCACCATTAGTGAAAAAGGATAGCCTACTTACAAAAAAAAAAAAAAAAATACAGAAGTAGCTCACTTCCCTTTAATTCATTTTTATTTACAACTATTTCTTGGCTGTGATAATATGAAAGTAAACTAAAGATAAATTTTAACAGCAAGAAAGTTATCAACATTTATCTAAAAATTAAAATTTCCAGAATTCAAGGAGCAATAGCATCTATTGAGAGACCTAGCTCAGGTAATAATGGTAATAAATATCTTTGCAGTGAAACCTGCAAATGCTAATTACATCTGTGAGTTCCATGTGATGGTATATTTCCATCAGCAAATAGAATAATCCTTCTGTGCTAGAATGGAAGGGGTTTAATGAAAAAAAAAACAGAATGATAACTCCTTTGGGTAAGCATTCTCTTATGCCTTCAATAAGTCTGCACCTTTCATTATCTAGTCAGTTAACTTTGTCTTCTTTCAATTTTAAATCACTGTCTTCATTCATGAGCTAAAACTATGCAGAAAACACAGCAGGATGTTTAATTAATGCTCACTCAGTTACTTTCATGACTGTTTTTCAAGTCAACATTTTACAAATATTCTCCTCTTTTTGCAGAGAATACTGAATTTTTGCAGAGAATACAGAGAATTCTGAAGAGCACTTCAGAATTCAAACAATCACTACTTCTTGGTATGGTTATACTGGGACTGTTATGCATGTGTTATGGATTAAAGCAAATAAAGAATCAAGTCAGTGAACTGGAATTTCCAACCATGGGAGAGAGAATGCACACCTACAAGACTGATGGAGTTAGGTCAGATCAGGTAGCCCTGAATTTGAATTAAAGTATCATGGTGAGTTCACGATGTATTATAGCTTAAAAATATATATTTTCTACAACATTCCACTGAAAATTCCTAGAAATAACATCTACTGTGATGGCAATCGGTACCCCTAGAGGATCCAGAAAGCAGTCTGTAAATACTATTTGGTAGAAAGGGAAACCAGGGAGCTTTGAATAAGTGGTCATTCTATGTTTGAGTCAAGGAGTGTACAAGATAAGCCTAGAGCATCTTTTACAACAGAATGCAAGTAATCTATTAAAAACTATTGAAAGTATATCCAAAGGTCTTGGAAATAAGTATTAATTTCTGCCCACTGGAAAAAGATAAGAAAGAATAAAGTTTAGTAAGAATACATGCAATGGATTGAAATCTATCAAATATGTTTATCCCTTGCCTTTAGAAAGGTATTTTTTTAATATGTTGGTCACTTTTGCAAAATAATGAGCTGGTTCCCTAGCATCACTCAAACTGGTAAGTAAAGGGGAAAGACTCAAGCATTTGTCCACCTTTTCCTCTACAAATTACACCTGAGGGCATCCAGGCAATCAAGTGGTCTTAGGTTTATCCCTATAGAAGTATCACATCCCCACCTGAGATTAGCATACTTCAGTCATGTAGGAAGCTATGTTCTAGGTCAGATTTTAAATTTTTATTTATTTATTTATTGTGAGTCAGGGTCTCGCTGTGTCGCCCAGGCTGGAGTGCCGTGGCACGATCTCTGCTCACTGCAAGCTCCGCCTCCTGGGTTCAAGCCATTCTTCTGCTCAGCCTCCTGAGTAGCTGGGACTACAGGCGCCCACTACAATGCCTGGCTAATTTTTTGTGTTTTTTTAGTAGAGATGGAGTTTCACCATGTTAGCCGGGATGGTCTCGATCTCCTGACCTCGTGCCGCCCGCCTCAGCCTCCCAAAGCACTGGGATTACAGGCGTGAGCCACCGCACCCGGCCTAAATTTTTAATAAAACTTATTTTGCTTAAAAGTGAGTACCTGAAGAGACACATTGCTCAAAGCAGGAAGCTGGGGTCCTTGGGTGGAAGGTTTAAAGAACTGACCAGTGAAGAAGTTAGGGGCACTCTGCTGAAATGTGTAATGACTGTGCTGAGGCCTTTAAGCTCCACAGTGTATATCCTCCACAGGCATGAAAGCCCTGACGGACAATGACCAGAGCATCACCCCCAGCCCTCCACCCCGGTCAATACACCACTGCAGTTTCTGCATTCACCATCCAGTAACTCTTTCTTTGGTATTCTATGTCATGACATGATTTGGATCCACTTGTCACATACATGGCTATCAAGTAAGTCTAGGACCAGACCAGAAAGGGGGTCACTAGAGAACTGAAAAGAAAAATTAACACAAAAACAGAAACCAGAACTTGGAGGAAACAGAAACAATGTACAGAGAAATAATACACAATAAAGCATTATTAATGATCTCAAAGAGATAATCATTATTACAGTAAAGAGACAAAAAAGTTCAGGAAAAAAAAAACTGTTGGAAAAAAAAATAAGATAGTCCAAATAGAATGAAAGGAAGATGAAGTTGAAGAAATACAGGCCCAATGATTAGGAAAACAGAGCTGAAAAGTAGTGGAGAAAATACATGCAAAATAAATGATTCCCTCCAGAAGTCATCTGAATTGCAGGAATTCTAGAAAGGAAGATCAGAGGAAATGTGTTACAGAAAATTATCAAAGAAACATTTCTAGACTTTATTCTTAGAACTGAAGGACAAAGTTTCCATGTTGTAAAGGATTGCTAGCTGTAAATATAATACAATGGGGAAAAAAGTCTGTAAACAAACCACAGTGCTATAAACTAGCAAGTTAATCACTCATAAGGGGTTAGCTGACTGACTGATAGGGTGTCCACACAATGGACATAAAGGCATCACAAAACTGTGTTTTAAAAAGTAATCAATGTGGCTGGGCACGGTGGCTCACACCTGTAATCCCAGCACTTTGGAAGGCCGAGGAGGGAAGATCACTTAAGCTCAGGAGTTCAAGACCAGCCTTGACCAACACGGTGAGATACCATCTCCACTGAAAATATAAAAATTAGTGGGTGTGATGAGGGGGGAGCCTGTAGTCCCAGCTACTCAGGAAGCTGAGGCAGGAGAACTGCTTGAACCTGGGAGGTGGAGGTTGACGTGAGCCGAGATTGTGCCACTGTACTCCAGCCTGGCTACAGACTGAAACCCCATATCAAAGAAAAAAAAAAAAAATTCAATGAAATAAGTAAATGCTGAAGATACAGGGTTAAGGGGAAAATAAAAAAGAAATTAAAGAGGGCATCCAGAATCTGCTCATACATATACTGAGAGCTAGGATGTGTGTACTCCTGCTTTACAACAAGAAAAAGCTGGACAAATTGAAAATCAATGACCTTTCTAAATCCATCAGGGAACTGAAGTAACAGGAAAATACTGTCACCCTAAAATCTGGAGAGATGGGTTCATCCTGAGAGACACTGCGAAGATCTGCTTGCTTGAAGCAGAATCCACAGGGGCCACAAAATGATGGGAATTGAAATGATGACTTGCTGGAGGCTGACTGTGGAGTAGCCTGAGAGTCAGAAAACACTGTGCGTCCCTGCCTTAAGGGAGATCCTACACTTTACAACTTTTCTTCAAGTGTTCCTCCAGATTCTCACGGTAAGGATCCAAAATAGATCCCCTCTTGGTCCTGGCCGAGGAATGAGGAAAGTAACTGCTGTGAAACACTCACAGAACCTTCTCCATGGAAAGGCCTACTCTCCTGGGGAAATCACTTTGCAGGAGCTGAACTGTGAAAATCCATCCCACCCACCGGGGGAATGGAGGTTGCGGGTAAAACTATCACTGGAGCTGAGACAGAAACACTTGGGAAGATCGCAGCCCTGAGATGCAGACTTGCGACAAGACAGATTTAAGCAGAAAAGTACAGAATGCTCCCTCTACCCCATATACAGCCCCTGGACCAAGGCAGCTCCACTACAGCAGCGGGTTCCAGCTGAAAGCTACAAGGCGTAGACGCTCTCTAAAGAACAGCACCTAGGAGAGACCCACAGCCAAAGGGGAAGACAAAAACGAGGACGCTAGAGGGCTGTGAAGCCTCTGCTACTTACAGATAGAACACACAGGTAACAAAGCCCGCTGCCAGCAGTCTAGCGAGAAATCTCACCCTACAGGCCTACTGACCTTGGATCCTATTACCCAACACATCACGTCTGGATTTCAGTAAAAAAGTACAAGGCACATCAACAGGCAAGAAAAGCACAGTCTGAAAGGACAAACCATCATCAGAACCAGAATCAGACATGACAGAAATGTTGGGAATAGTAGGGAGTTTGAAGTAACTATGATTATGCTAAGGACTCTCAGGGAAAAAGCAGAGGACATATAAGAGCAAAAGAAGCAAAATGAAAATTCTAAAAATGAATCAAAAGCACATACTAAAAAAGCACATACATGAGCAAAATGAAGAATACTTTTGAAAAGTTCATGAGTAGACTCAAAACAGAAGAGGAAAGAATCAGTGAACATTAACATAAATAAATAGAAACTTCACAAAATGAAGCAGAAAGAGGAAAAAGAAAAAAATTAAAACTGGAATAGAACACCCAAGAACTATGAGGCAATATCATACATATATTAATATAACATTTGCATCATTTGAACACCAGTAGGATAATAAAGAGAGAATGAAGCAGAAGGAATATTTGAAGTAATAATGGTAAGAACTTTCCAAAAGTAGTGACAGACACCAAATCACAGATCCAGAAAGCTCATCAAACACCAAGCAGGAAAAATACCAAAAATATCCCACTTGAACATATCATACTCAAACTGCAAAAAACAAAGGCAAATGGAGTATCTTGATAGAAGCCACGGATGGGCTGGGGTGGGGAACACCACATCCATAGAAGTGTGAGCTTAGGAATTACAGTGGATGTCTCATCAGAAATTATGCAAGCAAGAAGAGAGTGAAGGAAAATATTTAAACTGTTTAACTCACCAACTTAAAATTCTACATCCAGTGAAACTGTGCTTCCAAAATGAAGGGGTCAATACTCCAAGGAGACAGAATTATCTTAGATGTGTAGAAACCTAAATACTGGGGTATCAAAATAAATGAAGGAAAAACTGAGAGTAATGAAAGGAGAAATAGATAAATCCACTATTCTAGGTAGATTTTACTGCATCACTAACCTGACAGACAAAGCAGGCAGAAAACCAGTAAGGATATAAATGACCCAGGTCATTTATATTATAGACATTTATAGACAGCATTTATAGACATTTATATTATAGACATTTATAGACATTATAGACAGCACTACCCACCAATTTGATCTGACTGACAGTTATTGAATACTCCATCCGACCACAGAACAAGCCCTTTTCCCAAGTCTCCTGCAACATTCAACAGCATAGACCATGCACTGGACCAGAATGTACATCTTAACACACTTATAAGAACAGAAATCATACAAAGTGTGATTCTCAGTGTGATTCTCAGAAATCATACAAAGTGTATTCTCAGTCTATGATGGAATTCAAATAAAAATAAATGACTAATAGGTAGCTGGCAAATTAATATTTCAAAATTAAACAACATAGTCTGCAATAACCCATAAATCACAGAATAAGTCTCAGGAGAAATTTGAAAGTAATTTGAACTAATTAAAAACAAAATAAAGATCAAAATTTGTCAGTCAAAATTAAAGCAATGCTGAGAGGAAAACTGATAGCATTAAACGAATGTATTAGAAAAGAACCAAAATTCCTAAGCTCTTACTTTAGAGAACTAGAGAATGAAAAGAAAATTAGGCCTCAAACAAGCAGATGAAAGGAGATGATAAAAATTAGAGTAAAAAACAATGAAACTGAAAAGAAAATAGAGAAAATCAGCATAACCAGAAGCTAGTTCTTTGAAAAGATCAATAAAATTGATGAACTTCTTGCCAATTTAACCAAGAAAAAAAATGAAGACATAAATTATCAACATCAGAAATGAAAGAGGGGTGATAACTAATCACTCACAAACATTAAAAGAATAAGGGAATACTATATAAAATTCTATGCAAATTTGATAAGTTGTTGATAAAACTACATCAATAAATTTAATAATTAGTTGAAATGAACCAATTCTTTTAAAGACATAAACTACTAAAACTCACTCAATAGGAAATAGTCAACCTGAACAGCATTATACTTATTGAAGACACTGCATTAGTGATTAAATGCCATCCACAGATAAAAAAACAACAAAGCCCAGATTATTTCACTGGCAAATTCTACCAAACATCTATTAGGAAGAAATAATACCAATACTCTATAAACTGTTCCAGAAAAATGAATGAGAGAGAACTTTCCCAGTTAATTTTGTGAGGCCAGCATTACCCTAATACCAAAAAAGTAAAAATAAAAACACTACAAAAAAGAAAACTAGAGATCCATGTTTTTCATAAAGATACATGCCGAAATCATTACAAATACTAAATCCAGGAATACATAAACGTCACCACAAGCAACGAGGGTTCATTCCCCAAACGGATAGCTCGTTCAATATTCATAAATCTAGCTGTAAATCACCGTATGAGTAAGTCAAATCAGAAAAACCATATGATTCTACCCACTGATGCCGACAAGCCCCTTGACAACACTGAACGCTCATTCACAAGGATCACCTCAAGAAACCAGAAATACAGGGAAACTTCTCACTACAATAAAAGTTATATGTCAAAATCCTACACCTAACATCATATTTAATGGTAAGAGACTGAAAGCTTTTCCCCTAAGACTAGGAATATTTAATGGTAAGAGATTGAAAGCTTTTCCCTTAAGACTAAGAATATGGCGAGGATGATTTTTTTCTCTACCTCCCTCCAATATCTTACTGGAAAGCCTAGCTAGTGCTGGTTCTCGTTTCTAAAAGGAATGTGTAAAATTGAAGAGATTGTATGGAATTGTTTTGTGACACTATCTAGGCCAGGATACTTTCTTGGCAGACTACTACAATTATAAATTAAATGCCTTTAATGACTATAGAGCGAGATTGTTTATTGAACCCTGACAGAGTTTTGGTAGTTGGCAGTTTTTGAGGCACCAGCCCATTTCTTCAAACTACTGAATTCATGAGCATAAAATTATTCAGAGTGTTCCCCTTTTTTCAGTAGCTGCAGACCTATAGTGATATCCCTCATTTCATTCCAATAATGGTGATTTGCATCATCTCTCCTTTTATTTTTGTCAGTCCTGCTAAACCTTATCAATTGTATTGACTTTTTGAAGATCCAGCTTTTTGTTTCATTTATTTTTCTCTATGGTTCTATTTTCACTTGCATTAGTTTCTGCTCATACCTTTAGTATTGTCTTCCTTCGGCCTGCTTCGGATTCATCTTGCTTTTTCTATTTTCCGGAAGTTAAGAACTTAGATACCTTTGAAATCTTTCCTCATTTCTTTCTTCCCTTCATTCCTTCTTTTTTCCCTTTCTTTCCTGCAGGACTGCTCAGAATATTTTTTAAATAATTTTATTGTATATACTTAATATATACAATGTGATGTTATGGGATACATATAGATAATAAAATGGTTATTATAGTAAAGCAAATTAACAAATCTATCATCTTACATGATTACCCTTTGTTTTGTTTTGTTTTGTTTTTGTAGCAAGAGCAGCTAAAATCTACTCATGTCCCAGGAATGCCAAACACAGTACGATTTTATTATCTCATGTTATGCGCTAGGTGTCTAGAAACTTGTTGATCCTACATATTTCCACTTTGTAGCCTCTGACATACATATCCCTGCCTCCTTCTCGGGACCCACCACTGGCAACCACTGCTTTATTTTCTATCTCTGTGTAGTTAACTGATTTTATACATTGCACATATAAGTGAGATCATGCAAACTTGTGAACCTCCGGGTTCAACGCTGTGGCAAATGGCAGGATCTCTTCTTTGTTAAAGTCTGAGTAATAGTCCATTGTATATATGCAGCACAGTTTATTTATCCATTTGTCCATCCACAGACACTTAGGTTGTTTCCATATCGTGTCTATTGTGAATACGCTATGACGAGCATGGGAAAGCAGATATATATTATAAAGTGGTCCCACGAGAGAGGTCATGTAGTAGTTCTATTTTTAATTTTGTTAAAAATCAGCATACCACTTTCCATAATGACTGCACCAATCTACATTTCACCAACAGTGTACAAGGTTCCCTTTTCTCCATACCCCCACCGATATTTGTTGTCTTTTGGCTTTTTGATAACCGCCATCCTAAAACATTCTGTTAATGATTTCTAGTCTGATTACATGATGGCTGCAGAACAAATTCTTTATGATTTCAGTTACCCTAAATTTTCCGAGATTTGTTTTGTGACCCAAGATACAGTATATCTCAATGAACATTTTACAAACACTTGAAAAATGTGTATTCTGCTGTGGCTGGGTGGAGTTATTACATACATGTAACCTAGATCTTGTTGGTTGATTGGCTGATCAAATCTGCTTGACAATTCTACAGAATATATATACACTACTATATATACTACAGAATATAGTATACACTACTATACCTTTTCCAAGTATAATTATATATTTCTAAATTTCTTCTTTCAGTTTCATCAGTTTTTGCTTCATGTATTTTGAGGCTCTGTTGCTTGATGTATACACATTTAGGATCATTGTGTCTTCCTGGTGAATCGATCCTTTTATCATTATGTAATGTTCTTCTTCATCTCTAATAGTTTCTTTACTTTGAATTTTACATCATTGAATATTACCATAGCCTCTCCTACTTTTAAAATTTTAATTAATATTTACATGGCATATCATTTTCGATTCTTTTACTTTCAACCTACCTATGTTATTTAAATTTTAGTGGGCTTCTTGTAAACAGCATATAGTTGTCATTTGAAATTTTTTAAATGTTTTAATCCACTCTGCCAATCTCTACTTTTTGATTGGTGCCTTTTGATTATTTACCCTTAAAGTGATTATTGACATGTTAGGGCTTATCTCTGCCATTTAATATCAAATTATCTGTTTCCTCTGGTTCTCCCAATTCTTTTAAAAGGTTTGAAAAATGTATAGTTCCATGTAGACAACAGTGGAGGGAAAGTCTCTGATTTGTTACCACGGCTTTCTCTGCCTTGTGTGATCCCAGGCGGTTGTATTTCAGTGCATTGCAGTCTGTCTTTGATTCAACAAAGGAAACGAACAGCACCTGGGGCTTTTGTTCCCACCTAGGCAGATCAGCTCATTTAAAGTATCATGAGGCAACAGAAAAAGTTACGGGCAAGACACCCACTGAGGCCAGGCGACCTAAACCATGCCTCGTTGGTGTCTGTGGAACAAATGCATAGCATGTCACTAGACATACCACATAACAGTGTTTCCTTGGGAATGAGTGAATGAGAGAATAGTTTCAATAAAATCCATACACAAAACTACAACAAACCAACCAATAAACAAACACAAATTCTTAAAGTCCACATCCTACTAAGACTGGATAGGTACCATCTACATTCATACCCAAAATCACAGCGCCACTTTGGCCATGACTGACCCATGCTACGCCTCTGGAAGGCAACAGCACTTGGGCAATTCAAATTCATCTGTCCTGGCTGGTACCACTGATTCAGCCAAGTGCCATGAGCAGAAATGAGAAAATGTGAAATAGAAATAAAATGAGTGAAATTGTTTTGAGGTAGAATAGCTAAACATCCTAAAAATAGAAGCTAATATTTTTTAAGTGACTTCACATGTCATCAAGAGTAAATTTTCTCTTCTTGAAACACTAAAAGGCAAGGGACATTTCATTATTTCATTTTCTTTTTTTTTGAGACGGAGTCTCGCTCTGCCACCCAGGCTGGAGTGCTGTGGCCGGATCTCAGCTCACTGCAAACTCCGCCTCCCGGGTTCACGCCATTCTCCTGCCTCAGCCTCCCGAGTAGCTGGGACTACAGGCGACCGCCACCTCGCCCGGCTAATTTTTTGTATTTTTTAGTAGAGACGGGGTTTCACCGTGTTAGCCAGGATGGTCTCGATCTCCTGACCTCGTGATCCGCCCGTCTCAGCCTCCCAAAGTGCTGGGATTACAGGCTTGAGCCACCGCGCCCGGCCCTGACATTTCATTTTCTATGACCTCGACAAACAAGTAAGGTACAATGAAACTACCTCAACTTGGTAATTTCCAAATATTGAGCAGCACAGTTCCACAGGGTTCTGGCTGGGTCAGCCTTTTGTTCATTAATACAAGTGCTTATTTATCTTCCCACTAACTATTAAAGAAAATCCTCACCATAGGAAACAGATACGTCAAAAGAGCATTTAAAAGGCAGTCATTTGAAAGGTGTATAATTCTATAGTTGAAGGCATTTATAAGAGCAGCTAGAAAACTGTGGGTGGATATACCCCCAGCTATTGATATCAGTCATCTTGGGTGGGTGAGAGAGAACAAGGAATGGAAAGGTAAACTCACTGTCTTTAATAGACCGCTGTATGGTATGCTTGTTACAATGGACGTGTAAAATGTCTGTAATCTTAAAAGTGAAAAAAAAACACTTAAAGGGAAAGGGGAGGGATTAATTTTGCTTTTCTCTTCTCCATGCTCCCTAACCAAGCTTTGGCATTTATAAAGGTGGTTCTGTTGCTTCTGACTCCCTGCAGCTGCGGGGGCAACCCTGTACAGTCTGGTGCCAGCAGGCTGGCCACCCTAGCTGGACCTGCTGTGGACCCTGAGTGGACTTGCTGCGGGAATGCCCAGAGGTCCATGGTTCAGACACTCCTACTTTAACTGTGCCTGGGGAGTGGCATTTACTGGAGCATCCAACTGCAAAGGGTTTACCTTTTCAACATTACTAACACCTGAACAAAATAGGGAGCCACTCCTGAGGAGTGGGTTGTAAGTACAGGGAAAATATGTATACATCAAAGAAGAGGTAAGGCTTCTGGGCAGGCCCAGAACCTTCCAAGAGCACCTGTGGAGCATGGTGGAGTGTGTTGCTCCAGCATCAATTTCATACAGATCACAGTACCTGTTAAATCTGAGAACTAAGAAAGATTATGACTAAGACTAGTTTCATAATTCACAAACCTGAACGCTGAAGGCATAGTCCCCATGTTAAACTTTTTACAGGGTAACAATCCAAAACAATTAAACAAAGTACTCATTAGAAATAGAGCTACATCATTTTTATCAGTGGCGGTTTTATGTGTTCTTCCTGGAGTTTTCAATATTTAAGACATGGTTAGTTTTTAATGCAGGTAGTACTTGGGGGAGTACTATGGAAGACAAAGTACCAACACATACAAATTATATACTTACATCGATGAATAAGATATTAGCCACACATATGACATTTAGTGGGTATTAAAATCTATTACTTCTTAGTACTTTTATTAGAAGAAGTAAGCTCATAGTTGTATGGTGGAAATACTGTAATTCAACCCATAGCATCATATTTCTGAACCACATAGTGAAGAAAGCAGCTTCTTTATAGTTACGTGACCACGGAATAATCTTCAGCCAAAGATTCCATACATTTCCCAAATAGACTTTAAGTAACAAATGCAGTCCCCATGACCATAATAGAAAATCCTCTCTCCCACTGAGCCAAAAGCACAGAGGTTGTCACCAAGCACGATTATACAAAAATTTAATATTAGTATTAAGACCTGTTGTTATTATTGTTATCATAGAGCCCAGGCATTTATCTGAACACCTCTCATAAGAAGGAAGAGGCCTCCTAATCAGTTTTCAGAGCCCAGTTTGAGTTTCTACCTCCCTCCTGGAAATCCTGATTAGTTATTTCCAAATCCTCAAAGAAAGAAGCAAGTCACAACAAAAACCAAACTCATTTCTAAAACTGTGTAGAACACGGCAATTTTCAGAATTTTATGTTCTTCAGATTGAAATGAATTGACTGGCTCTCCCAGCTCCTAACACTGGCAGCCGCCCATGTGTATCGTGGGACTCCCGGGCCTTGCTGACACACAGAGCTCAGGAGTGCTGATCCACTTCGGAAGGCATCCCACATCAGAGGAGTCCTTGATGGTGTGGCTTGGGTCACATGGATGTAGAGAAGCCGGACACGGTACATCTTTTACATTTCATTTTTAGTTGATTTTTGTATAGGGTGTGAGGTTAAAGTCTCGGGCAAGCTTGTCCAACTGGCGGCCCATAGGCCACATGCAGCCCACGATGGCTTTGAACGTAGCCCAACACAAATTCATAAACTTTCTTAAAACATTATGAGATTTTTTTTCATATTTTTTTTTTAGCTCATCTGTTATCGTTACTGTTAGTGTATTTTATGTGCGGTCTAAGACAATGTGTGGTCTTCCAGTGTGGCCCAGGGAAGCCGAGACTGGACACCCCTGGTCTAGGGTGTTGTTTTGTTAGTTTTGTCTGTGGATGCCCAGTTGTTCCAGTGCGTTCTTCCTCCATTGAATTACTCTTGCACTTTTGTCAGAAAACAGGTTGATGTAACTGCATGGGTTTATTTCTGGGTTCTCCATTCAGATCTATGCGTCTATTCCTCTGTCATACACCACACTGTCTTGATTACGTAGCTACATAATATAGCTTGAAATCAGGCACACTAATTCTTCCAATTTCATTCTTCTTTTTCAAAATTGTTTCAGCTATTCTAGGTCTTGTACTGCTCTGTGAAAATTTTCAGATAAGCTTGTCTGGATTTTGGTAGGAGTTGCATTAAACCTGCAGATCAAGTAAGGAAAAATGGACATCTTTACTATGTTAAATCTTCCAATCCATGAACAAATATATCTCTCCATTTACCTAGGGCTTCTCTGCTTTCTTTCATTTGCATTTTATAATTTTCAGCATATATTAATAGATTCTGTACCTATTTGTTAGATTTATACTTAAGTATTTCATTTTTTGAAGCAACTATGAAAACTATTAAATTTTTAATTTTGGTTTTCACATGATTTTTGTTATTATATACGAATGCAACTGAATTTGGGTGATAATCTTGTATCTAGAGACCTTGCTGAACTCATGAGTCCTAGGAGTATCTGGTAGATTCCTTGTGATTTTCATGTAGACATTCAGGTTATCTGTAAATCGGGACACTTATTTTGCTCTTGCCAATTTACACACTTTTTATTGCTGCTTCTTGCCACATGCAGGTGCTAGGACTTCCACTGCGACATGGAAAATGACAGTGAAACCACACATCCCCGCCTTGTTCCTGGTCCTCAGTCTTTCACATCAAGTTTGATGCTAGCTGTAGTTCTGTGTGCCTTTTGTAAATGCCAGTATCAAGCTGAGGAAGTTTTCCCCTATTCTTAGTTTGCTGAGAGTTTTTTGTTTTTTTTTTAATCATGAATAAGTATTATATTTTGTCAAATACATTTTCGCATCAAATGCTATAGTTGTATGACTTTTTTTTCTTTTGCTTGTAATAGGGTGGATCACACAGATGGATTTTGAAAGCTGAATCAACCTTCTATATCAGAAATAAATCCCACCTGGTCATGATGTGTAATTCTTTTATACTTTGCAGGATTCTATTTGCTAACATTTGTTGAGGATTTTTGGATGTAAGTTCATGAAAGAAACTGCTCTGTTGTTTTTCTTTTTTATGCTCTCTTTATCTGGTTTGGTCTCAGCTAATATTAGCTTCATAAAAACATGACGGGGAATGTTTCTTCCTCTTCTGCTTTCTAGAAAAGATTCTGTAAAATTGGTGTTAATTCTTCTTTAGCTGACTGATAAAATTCTCCAGTTACACCATATAAAACTCAAGATTTCTTTTTTGGGAACATTAATTACTAATTCAATTACTTAATCATTATAAGAATTCAGGTTTCTACTTTCTTTTTTTTTTGGTGGATAGTGGGAGTTTTAAAAACTGGTTCATTAATTCTGACTTTTTTTTTTTTTTTCTGAGACAGGGTCTTGCTCTGTCACCCAGGCTGGAGTGCAGTAGCACAATCTCAGTTCACTCCAACCTCCACTTTCTGGGTTCAAGCCATTCTCCCCAGTAGCTGAGACTACAGGCACGCATCACCACATCCAGCTAATTTTTTTTTGTATTTTTAGTAGAGACGGGGTTTCACCCTGTTAACCAGGCTGGTCTCGAACTCCTGATCTCATGATCTGCCCGCTTCAGCCTCCTATAGTGCTGGGATTACAGACATGAGCCACCTTGCATGGCCAATTCTGATTTTTAGAATAGTATCAAAGGTATAAGTTAAAAGTCTTCCAGTATTCTCAAAGTATCCCTTTAGTGGCTGTAGAATCTATAGTGATGCATACACCATGTTTCATTGTTCATACTGATGGCTGGTGTCTTTTGTTTTCTTCCCCTTTGTTTCTCATTCTTCTATTTCTCTTATCTTTCCAGGGATTCTTAAACATTTTATGGGATTTTTCATTTTATTTATAGTGTTTTTAGTATATGACTTGTACAGTTTTCTTTGTGGTTGCTCTGGATATTACAATATGAATACATAAATAGTAGGGGCTGACTTGTGTCCCTCCAAAATTCAAATGTTGAAGTCCTACCCCCAGCACTTCAGAATGTCACTGAATTTGGAAATTGGGTCTTTAAAGAGGTGATGATGTTAAAATGAGACCACTAGGGTAGGTTCTAATCTAATATGAAAAGAAAAATTGTAAGAAGAGAAAATCTGAACACAGGCACAAACAAACAGGGGAAACCATGAGAAGACACAAGAAGACAACAGCCAGCTATGAGCCAAGGAGAGAGGCCTCGGAAGGCACCAAATCTGATGATCTTGGACTTCCAGGCTCCAGAACAGTGAGAAAATAAAGTGCCCAGCCTGTGGTTCTTGGTTATGGCAGCCCAAGCAAGTAATGCAACAACTTACCACAGTCTACTGTCATCAGAGTGGCTTAGCACTTTGAGTGACGTGTAGAAAACCTACTTCCATTTAGATCCTTTCACCGTCCTCATTATTTAGATGTTATTGTCTAAGTATTTTCTCCACATACTACATATTTTGCCCGATAATCGACATCTCATTCATCTTGCTATTGGCAAAGCTCATTTCATTCTCTTATTCAAGTGTGTCTTTCCCGTTTTGCTGTTTATCAAGTGAGTTTTGATCACATCCTTGGCACTTTGGACATATTATGGGACTGGGGCTAACTCATCCTATGCGGTCCCTTAAGTCCCAAGGTCCCCAGGCAATCTGCCTTCTGCTTTTCCTGTGCTGGCTTGTTTTGTCATGACCAGGGACTTCTGGTCCTAAGAGGAAACCAAGAGCAAAGAGGCAGCTCCATCTTGACTGGCACTAGAAGACTCTGTGCCACACTAGATAAAAGTATGACACATTTTATCCAGTATATGGAGCATTTTTATGTTTCTTGAATCATTTGTTTTTGTCATTTCCCATATGGTAATTTGCCACATATGAATTCTGCAAGAATTTCTAATTTACTTGAACAAATAGAGACTTTGCTGGTCCTACTAGATTTAGGAGACTTTTAGTACTAAATCCTGGAACAGGTTTAGGGCAGGCTCAAACTCTTCTTAAAATAATCTCGATGACAACTTTGTCAAACTTCTTATTTAAAAACTAACAAAATATTTCCTCTTCCTAATGCCCAAGTCAAGTTGGCTTTTAAAAAAGGAGAACATATCTTCAAAATTAGGTCCTGAGATATTGACATTCAGTGTTCTGTGTGTGTGTGTGTGTTTGGTTTTGTTTTGTTTTTTGAGACAGAGTCTCTGTCTGTCACACAGGCTGGAGTGCAGTGGTGCGCTCTCAGCTCATCGCAACCTCTGCCTCCCAGGGTCAAGCAATTCTCCCGTCTCCTCCTGAGTAGCTAGGACTACATGCGCCTGTCACCATGCCTGGCTAATTTTTGTATTTTTAGTAGAGATGGTGTTTCACCATGTCATGGTCTTGAACTCCTGACTTCAAGTGATCCACTCGCCTTGGCCTCTCAAAGTGCTGACATTACAGACATAAGCCACCACGCCTGGCCAACATTCAGTATTTTTTAAAAGACTGAATCTTCTCTTCCTGTGTTTTCAGAGCATATTAACAAAAATTTAAAATACTAAAATTGTGATAACTCCAAATCATTCAGGCCTAACTCTTTCTGTATGTTACCCAGGACTTTGTTGCTATAGTTTCTTTCTTTTTTCTTTTAATTCCTTCTCTTCTTATAACACATCTGATTTTAAAAAAAGGATAATAGATTTAAGAAGAAAAAAAATTAGCTAATAATGACAGCAGGCTCACAATATTATCATAATGTAATTTATCGTGGATATCCTTATTCTCCAGGGCAGCATTCCTCAAATCCTTGACAGTATGACATTTTGGGCCAGATAATTCCTCAGGGAGGGACCTTTCCTGCATATTGAGGCTGCTGAGTGGCCTGCCTGGCCTTGACCCACTCACTGCCAGTAGCACACCTCCCCAAGGCTGCAGCAGCAGAACCCCTCCAGTCACTGCCAAAGTCTTCTCAGTGGGGACTGGGTAGGTGGGAGACAGAATCGCGCCAGTTAAGTATCTCTGCCGTATGGTGAACAGAAAATTTAGAGAATATTATAATTAAAGCTGCAATCCTGAAAGACAAAAATGATTGGGAGTTGTTGGAAAAAGGAAGGAGAGACAAGGAGAAAGAAAGAAAAAAGAGAAAGAGAGAAAAAAGAAAGGAAGCAAAGGAGGGAGGGAAGAAAGGAGGGAGGGAAGGAGAGAAGGTAAAAATAACTAAATAAAATTTTTCTATGCCTCAGGAAAAGTTGTGAATGAGGTGAGCTGTGTCTACAGGGAAGATACTCTTTCTTCCTAACCCCAGAGAAACAGGTTGGTCTTTGTAAGCCCCAAGTACCCAGGGTCCCCAGGAGCCCACACTCTTTCCTTAAAGCGTCTGCAGCCTTTCTGGGCAGCTGCCTCTGCCTTTCCATTTCTTACATGCCACGAGGCAGGACAGCATCTCCAAGTATCTGCCCACCAGAGCTCAAAGTCTGGTAGAAGGAACTGACACTAGAAACGCATTCAAGGTCGGGCGCGGTGGCTCACACCTGTAACCCCAGCACTTTGGGAGGCCAAAGCAAGGAGGATCACCTGAGGTCAGGCGTCTGAGACCGGCCTGGCAAACATGGTGAAACCCTGTCTCTACTAAAAATAAAAATAAAAAAAAAAAAAAGCCAGGTATGGTGCCAGCTACTTGGGAGGCTGATGCAGGAGTATTGCTTGAACCCAGGAGGCAGAGGTTGCAGTGAGCCGAGATCGGGCCACTGGACTCGAGTCTTGAGCAACACAGTGAGACTCGTTCTCAAAAAAGAAAAGAAAGGAAAAGAAAAGAAAAGAAAACACATTTGTATGGTTCACAAGTGCTTTCATGTAGAGTTGGACACATACAGCAATAGAAAAACAGTAACAAGTACAAAAAGAAGGTGGACAGGATCCAAAACGTGTCCCTTTTCTGACCCAGTGTGAATGTACTAATTATTTAGAAACTGGTTCCAGATTTGAAAAACATGCAAATGGAAGTTACTATCTTATAGTAATTTAGATATATAACTATATCTAAATATAGTTATTGGTCCCTCCCAGAAGATACAAAAATGAAATGTGTACACAGAGCTACTGACAATGAGAAGGTAAATGCTGGTTCTAATTTCATGCCTTGTATAGAGATCCTTGTCCTAAGACAATTTGAGTTTCCAGCTCAGCAGCCCTGGGTTCAAAGTCCAAAGATGAATGAGCTGTGAGCACAAACAAAGGTGAGCAATTAACGAATCATCTCTCTGCTGGAAGATACAATTGTTTCTGATCTGCAAAACACCGCAGAGGCACAATGATTCATCTGGTTGACCAGATGTCTGTGGACATGTTTTACCACTTTACTGCACCACATGCTCCTGAGGGGCAGAGACTCGCTCTGATTCGACTCAGGATGCTCAGCAGTGCTGAGCCTGGAGCCCCTACGCAGTTGTGCTCAATAAATATTTGCTAAACTAAATGACAAACATGAGGAAAAGACACGCAGAAACCAGAAGCCGGCTTTGTGTGATGGTGCCCACTGTGAATCGTGAAAGAACAATTTGTCATGAGTTAGTATGAGCTGACTGGCTGTATTTTGCTGGGAACTGTATATGATGAATTGGAGCATTTCCAAATGCAAGGATCTGCAGCCTGCCAGGCTGACCATATGGTGGCTGTTGATGAGATGAGATAATCCAGGTTGGGCTGAACTGCTGGAAATGGGAGAGTTGCCGTGGATGCCCAGGAAGGGAAGGAGGGTCCCTGAGGGAAATCCTGCGGCCAGGAGGAGCTCAGTTTCCGCATGTAGAGAAGGGATCAGGCATCCATGTCTGAAAACTGGCGCTGGTGTGGAAGAGGAAGTCAGCAGAGGCACAGCCAGGAGGAAGGCACGTGCTTCCCGGACCAGGTCTCTCCTCCTGGCTCCGCTGGGAGGACACTAAACTCCCAGTCTCTTGCTACTTGAAGTAAAACATCCCAACAGAAAAACCTAAGTTTAGTGAAAGAATGTGGAGCAGATGATACTTGTCTCCTCTCCCATGCTGTGGCATCATTCTCTGTTCGAAAGTGATGCGTATACACTCGGTTATAAAAATTGTGGGACAATTTTACAAATAATTAAATTATGAGAGACAACCACATGTGATGCCACGAGGAAGGAGTTCGCTGTGAGATGCCAACCTTCCAGCACATTCGCCAGCATCTGCACAGAGACGGAGACCTACCCACGGTAGATCACGGTGACGAGAAACCGCGTGTTCCCCACACCTGTCTCAAGAAATTAGATGGGGTGTGTATTGTTTCCCGAACTCTCCTGTGTCACCACAGAAGCATGTGTGTCTGCATTTACCAATTCTTATACCGCGGCGAAGTTCTGTCATCCACAGAAGCATGTGTGTCTGCACACGCATTTACCAATTCTTATACTGCGGCGAAGTTCTGTCATTCACAGAAGCATGTGTGTCTGCATTTACCAATTCTTATACCGCGGCAAAGTTCTGTCATCTAGGCGCTTTTGCCAAAACCACCATATAAATGCCTTCATTCAACAGAGTTGGCCAAGAGTCAGCCACACAGGGGCCTGAGCCGTTCGCTGCTGACATGACGGTGACAAGACAGTCTAAGTCCAAAGTCCTTGTGGGATTTGTTACTGAAATGTGATTTTTTTAGAAAACTGACAATGGGAGACATCAATGTGGTGACAATCCAGCCCCGTTCAGTTGCAGAGATGCTGCCTCTCAGAGGGTGGAGAGCGTATTAGGCTCACAGATTGAGGCAGAACTTTGAGGCATAGCTGTAAAGAAAAGAAACCACGGTGTAGACACAGATAATTGTGATGCGTCTTATATATAAAATAGGCTAGAAAAATGCTATTTTCTGTGTAAGTTTTGTGTATGTGTGTTGTCAAATTGTATATATTCGGAAAACTATATACTAAAATGTAAATGGTAATATCTAGGATTTTTTCTTCTTTGTGTTTTTCTATGTTTTTAAATTTCAACAATGAATATCTTTCTGTAACCAGAAAAAAAAAAAAACCTTTTGAGTGCAGCATAAACACAACGTGACGTAACCGCTCTCAGGCCCAGTTCCATCGAGGGAAGGCTCTCCCTGCTCCCTGCAGAACTGCTTCCCTCTGCTTATGCTTCCTGAGTCCCAGGAATCGGGGCCTCCTGAGGCCCAGAAGCTTTTCTTAGAATCCAGGAAGGTCAATCCCATCTGTACGGCCACACTCCAAACACATTAAACCAAGATCATCTATTATCTGGCGCTGAGACTGGGAGACACTGCTTTCTGGACTAAGCACACTGCAAACATGGAGGCAGACAACTTTTTAAGAAGGCAGCTGGTGCAACAAAAAGCTGCAGAGCCTGAAAGTCCTCATCTGGAAACCCTCCTCACCCCAAATGCCTTGGACAATGCCCTCAGGCTCTCTGGACCCTGGTCTCCAAAGGAGTAATGAGGAAACAATGCTCACCCCTGCAGCCTCTGAAGGCTTGACTGCTGCGGCCTTCACTCTAAAATGGAAAAGGCAAGCACCTGAGTCCTTGGCACAGAACCCAGGATGGGACTCGTGGAAGCAGCCAGCTTAATACAGGTCTGTGGGCTGTATGGAGTAAACACTCACAGCCACTAAGGGTAACTGTGTGTGTCTCCCATGTGCCAAAGACTGTGCAATGTGATCTGCATGCATAAAACCAACGTCAGGTGTCAGAACAGTAGCAGGAGGACTAATACTGCTATTACCATCTTTATTTTTTAAGTGCAGGGTCATGGGGCTGAGAAGGTGTCCCATGGCACTGACTTTGAAACCAGGTATTCTGACCAAACCGTGAGCCACTGTGCTCTGTGCCTCCCAGCATGAAGTACGGCATGAAGCCATTTACACGCTGAGGTGACCTTGATATTTACAAAGGTGCAATAGTGTCAATGCCTTCTGAAGTTCCTTTTTTGGGAACTTTATGTCACTTTCTGACTTTATGTCACTGACTTTGTCTGACTTTATGTGTCAGACTTTATGTCAGACACTGACTTTATGTCTGACTTTATGTTATGTCTTTATGTCACTCTCTGACTACTTACAGAGCATCCACCATACTGGAAATTCGGTTTCTATCTTGAGTGCCCAAATATTGTTGCCAAAATTTTCCGGCCCGTTATTTTTCTAAAATTTTTAAAAATAAAAATTTTAAGGGCCTTTCTTTTTACAAAAACATCATAGCTATGACCATGCGTAATCTTTCTGTATGTCCAATAGAAGGATCAACATGAGAGGTCAAGAGAATGCACACTCAGGACTGGACCTTGTGTATATGAACAGCAGTGTTCGACTCCAGCAGGGAGCCACAGGGCTTAGCAGCTCATAACAAATAGTGTTTACAATGTCATGACAGCTGACTCTCAGAGAGCACCAGTGGACTGTTCAGTGCTTCATACGCTTTTCTCAGGACTCCTGACTATTATCATCACCGTCACCATTGCACAGATGGGAAGACCAAGGAGGAGGGCATGTGAGGGTCTGCCCACTGTCACACAGTAAGTGTCAGAGCCAGACTGTGGCTGAATTAGCCTGGCTAACAGCCCTCCACTTCATCACAGCTTTCCTGTCTCCCCCTCACCAACCCAGTCACATGTGACATTGGTCTGTTCCCTTCTCATTTTACACTCCTTTCCTCGCTGGCTTCAAGCCCCAGGTGCCAGGGACACAATGCTCAGGCACTCTCTGAGGGAGCACCCGTTCCAGAGGAGATCTCTCTCATCCCAATCTCTCTCAATCCTCTAGACACTGCCTGTCTAGAGGAGTCCGTGGGGTAGGGTTCAGTGACTGGGGATGTGTGCCAGGAAAACACATTAGAGAAGGAGGCCCCTTCTCAGTTTCCTTTGACTGCGCCATGCAGGAATCTACAAACTCAGTTGCCAGACCAGGTCTAGTGAAAACCCAAGGAGAAGACCATGTGGATGGAGATCCTGGCAACTATGTGGGGCTGCAGGGGGTATGCTCTCCTGGGAGGGAGAGAGCTGCTGCTTGATGGATTTTTGTGAATTTCATTCCCTAATTTTGTAAAACGAAGACATTGAGCAAGTCATCTCAAAGGTCCTGCCCTTCCTGTTCTGAAAACTCCGTAATTCAACTTGCACACAAAGAAAACACATATGTTTCAGTGGCTGGCCTGCCTGTTGTCTTCTCCAGCACTAAATCACCCGAGATTAAGCACAGTCAGCTGCACAGCAGCCCGGGACAGCACTGCATGGAGCCTCCAGAGCATCCGCTGGTTGCTGCAGACACAGGAACAACCATTAGGTGGGGGTGCTGTGGGTCCTTACACAGCAGCTACCTGACAGCAAACCACCATCCAAGGCAGGCAGGGCCACACAGTGAGGTCTCAGACAGTGGGAGAGGAGAACAGAGAGATGAACATGGACACATAAAAATAAGAAAACAGAGAAATACAACGTGAAAGACATGCCCTGCCTCAGTTGTATTTATTTGGAAATGCATACACACAAAGAAACATGATTTATAAGACTCAAATGTGGGAGACCATCCCCTCTAAAGATTCCCCAGTTCTGTCAGAAAGGAAGTCAAGCACTAGTAAACCAAGTCATAACAGAAGGACATGGCTGGTGTGATCCAGACACAGAAGCCTGGGGTGAATGGGACATCAGAGGGCCAGGTGAGAGAAGAAAATGATGAGAATCTTTAAACTCCACAGTAAAAGAAGCATTGTTTCATAAAACCACAAGTGTGTAAGAAAAGTTTACTTAATAGGTGTGACATCAGCAAAAGTGGTGAGGCAGGGACCTCTGAGGTGTTCCTCCTAAGAAATGCTGAAACACTTGACAGAAGCTGGCAGAATCAACCTTACCAGCATGCTGGAAGACAGTCACGGGGTTATAACCAAGGAATGTGTGCCACTGAAACCGGGCAGGAGAACACTGCAGGACTTCAGCTTGTCGCAGCTCTGCCCCATGACACAGTACAGCAGCCGTCTTGAATACGGCAGGCCGAGTTTCCACGTGGACATTTCCGGAAAGAGCAGAGGGGATCTTACACCCAAGGAATCATGTTTGTTGGTTTCGACCTGACAGGGGTTTCCCTGGAAAGACGTATGCAGGGAACTGACTCACAAAGAAAACGAAAAATCTGAACAGATCCAGAGCAAGCAACGAGGTTGAATCAGAGATCAAAACTTTCCAGCAAAGAGAAGCCCATGATCAGATAGCTTTTCTGGGAATCCTACCAAATATTTAACGAAGAATCAACACCGGTCCTTCTCAAACTCTTTCAAAAATAAGAGAGGAGGAAACTTCTCTTTCTATGAGGTCATCATTACAAAGCCAAGCAAAGACATCACAAGAAAAGAAAACTACAGAACAATATCCCCTGTGAATATATATGCAAAAATCTTGAACACAATGCTAGCAAACTGAATCCAGGAGCATTTAAGGGATTACACGTCATGATCAAGTGGGATTTATCCCAGAAATGCAACAGTCATTCAACATACAAAAGTTAATGCAATACCTCACATTAACAGAATGAAGAGGGAAAAAAATGATCAATTCAATTGATACCAAAAAAGGAACTCACAAAATACAGTATCTGCTGATGAAAAATTAACTCAATAAACTAGAAACAGAACTTCCCCAACATGATAAAAAGTATGTATGAGAAATCTGCAGCTGACATCATACTCAATGACAAGACTGCACCCTTTCTCCCTTAAGAGCAAGAACCAGACAAGTATGCCCTCTTTTGCAACATTTTACAGGAAGTTCCAGCCAGAGCAATTAGGCAAGAAAAATAAGTAAAAGGCATCCAAATTGTAAAGGAAGAAATAAAACTATCTTTGCTTACATATGATGTTCCCTTACATGTAGAAAATACAAGAACACACCCACAGTTAGAGCTAACAGACAAATTCAGCAGTGTTGCAGGATACAAAATCAACTCATCAAAAATCAGTTGCACCGATTTCATATGCCAGCAATAAAAAGCCTGAAGAGGAAACACACTAGCAATAAGCAAACGTAGGAAAACTATTTCATTTACAAGAGTCAAAAATACTTCGGAATAATTTTAGCCAAAGAAGTACAAGTCTTGTATACTGAAAATTATCAAATGTTGAAACTTTTTTTAAAACACAAATAAACGGAAAGACATCCTAGATTCATTAGTAAAATGCAAATCAAAAACACAATCACATACCACCTCACAACCACTAGGATGACCACGAACCTAAAATAAAATAAGTGTTGTAGAGGATGTGGAGGAATTGGAACCCTCATGGGTTGTTGGTGGAACTGTAAAATGGTGCAGCTGCTACAGAAAACACTTTGGCAGTTTCTCAATCAGTTAAACATAGAATTCCCATATGACCCACAATTCCACTCCTAAACACAGGTGCTGCTCAGCTTACAGTGGGGTTACCTACCGATAATCCACCATATGCTGAAAATACTGTAAGTTAAATATGTATTTAATACAACTAACCTACCAAACATCATAGCTTAGTCTAGCCTACCTTAAACATGCTCAGAGCACTTTATTAGCCTATAGTTAGGCAAAATAATCTAACACAAAACCTACTTTATAATAAAGTGTTGAATATCACGTGTAATTTATTGAAAGTGAAAAACAGAATGGTTACGTGGGTACTCAAAAGTACGGTTTCTACTGAGTGTATAGTGCTTTCCGTCCATTGTAAAGTCAAAAAATCTTAAGTCAGGGACTACCTGTCACACAAAAGAACTGAAACTGAAAACAGGTGTTCAAACAAAAACTTGTACACCGATGTTCACAGCAGTTCTATTTAAAACGGCCAAAAGGTGAAAACAACTAAAACGTCCATCAACAGATGAATGGACACACACAATGTGGCATATCCATACAGTGGAATACTATTAAGCCATGAAAAGTAATTAAGTTCTGACACGGGGTACAGCATGGATGATCCTTGAGAACACGATGCTGAGTGAAAGAAGTCAGTCACAAGAGGGAAGCCACATGGCATAGGATTTCATTCACATGCAACATTCAGAACGAACAAATGCACAGAGGCAGAAAGCAGATGAGTGTTTGCTGTCCTGGCAAGATGTCCTCCCTCCACATGTCCACAGCCTTCTTGCATGATCTGCCACTGTGCCCTACGCTCGGGGGGTCTCCAATCCAAGAGCCTCTCTCCCCCTCCCACCCTGAGGCCTGGCAGGGGCTGCTACTATGGTCACACGGTAGAGTCCTGTGCAAACACATGTCTCGGGACTGCCTTTCAACTCTGAGTCTAGTTCCAGGGCTACGGACCCTGGCTGTACCCTAGAGTCACCTGGGGAGGTGACTGAACCATGCTAATGCCAGGCTGCCCTAGAGACTAGACTTAGAATGTGGACAAGAAGCCTCTGGTGTCTTCCCCACAGAGGACACAGCCGCCTGCACCCTCTTCCCAAAGTGTCTATACCACACGGACTGCAGGCAGCACGTCCACCTCGCTTTCCCCAGTTGCCTGCAGACAGGCTGCCCTCTCCAATCCAAGGGAATCTCGCGCTCTGTGGATTCCGCAGCTGATTCCCCAATGCTTGCCCACCGTTCTGCCTTCCCTGCGGCTCCTCCTGACCCCAAGGCCCTGCTTCCTCTCCATTCTTTGCACCCACAAGTCTGGTCCTTCCAGGGTCCTTCCTGCCCTATGGCCCCAGATCTTATCTTCCCGAGGATGTGCCTTGCTCCTGGTCATTGCCCAGGCCTTGAGAACCGACATTCTGCTCTCGGACGCCCTGCTCGAAACTCCAGAGGCCGGCACCAGCCAGCCTGAGACCTCCAGGCTCTCCCGTGTTCATCCGGCTTCGCTGCCCTGGACCCGGCACAGCCCCACTCCCCCCCATCCCAGCCAAGGCTGTGATCCTCCCCAGGCACCTCCCCCATGGCTCAGCCCGTCTCCCCTCAGAGTCCTCCACGGTAAAGTGCAGCACCGCTTCGTCCGGCACTCACAGGGCTTGGCTCCGGGTCCCCACCCAAATCTCACCCCACACCCAAACTGCGAGGGGCCGGGTGGGAGGAGACTGGATCGTGGGGGCGGTTTCCCCCACGCCGCTCTCCATAGTGAGTTCTCGGGTTGTTGACCTTCTCC
>NW_012115278.1:2768877-2823510 GCF_000951035.1 Colobus angolensis palliatus | reverse complement strand
CACTGCAGCACACCACACACACATGCACACACATATCACATATACACAGCATATCACACACACACTTATATACACAGCATATCACAACCAAACACACTTATATACACAGCATATCACACCCACACACACTTATATACACATGCACACACACAACCGTGGCACATCACATACACACATACACTGCAGCACACCACACATACACATGCACACACACATCACATATACGCAGCATATCACACACACACTTATATACACAGCATCACACATATATATATACATGCACACACACAACCATGGCACCTCACACACGCACATGTACATACTCCACAGCACACCACAGCACATCACACATACACACCATAGCACACCACACTCACACATGCACACACACCCCACAGCACACCACACGCACACCGCACATTACACACAAACATATACACATGCACACACACTCCACAGCACCCCACACACATGCACATGCACTCCATGGCACACTGCACACAATCTCACACACGCACTCACATTCACATACACACACATTCCACAACACACATACACGCATGTATAACCCACATATACATACACATGCACATACACCACATAATCACTCACATATATACACATATCATTCATACATACACGTACCTACATACAGACACACCACACACTACAGCACACCACAATCACAGGCACAAGTACATGTACACACCACACACATACATGTACACACCCCCACACATACACACTCTCCACAGCACACCACATATGCACACACAGATGCAAGCACAGCACAATCTCACGCACTCACACACATGCATACACACATTCACCCTGACATGCACACACCTCAGGCCCTCATTTCCTTTTCCTGCTTTACTTCTCCACAAAGACTTTATCACCATGTGGCATGTCTACATGTCCTTTTTAAAAGTCATCTTGGCCCACACTTTCAAGTGTCAACTCTGTGAGTGCACAGATACTGTTCTGTGAACAGCTCTGCTGCCAGCACCCCAAGGTGGTCTGACACAAGTAGGCTGTCAATAAATGCTCAGCGAGTCACTTGTCCTGCAGAGCTCAGAAGAACACGAACTCTGGACCCCGGAGTGAAGCGTGCAGGCCAGGATTCCACTCAGGCCCTTGCCCCGGCCCCATGGCGCCTCCTGTCCCCAGAGGTCAAGGCTCCCCTGCCCTGGCATGGCACAGACATGCCCGCTGCACCTCACTGAGCAGCAGCCTCGCCCGATGTCAAGTGTAGTTTCAGTCAGCTCCAACTCCCTCACTGCTAAAAACACAGACTGGAAGGGGCCTCCCAGGTCACGTCACCCATCTCTCCGTCACTCGAGCCAAGCACAGGGGCTGGCCCCGTGCAATGTGTTACTGTGACAGCTCATGAAGCAATAACCCAAAGACGTGATTTGGGCACTGCATGTTTTCTTGGGCCTGCAGACACTTTCTGGAAACGGAGGTCCGGGCTCCCCAGAGGGGCTCCTTTCCCTGTCCCTGCCCTTGTCCTGCACCCAGCTATGGACAGGACCACAGACACAGTGGCCCACAGGCACGACCTGAAGGCAAGTGCTTCACCCAGCAGGCCTTGGAGAAGCCAGGACAGCATCTCAGAGACAGCCTCCAGAACTCAAAACTCTCCCCACCAGAAACTGCTACAAATAAGACATTTTCAATCTGACAGAAATAAATCAAATCCAGACAAACACGAATGTTTTTTGCATGCTTTACCTAAGAAACAGCAATTCAAATAAACCATTGAAAAAATGAGTGTGGAACTAACCTAAATGTATATGTTATAAAGCTTTTAATACAATAACTTCATTTTTGTTTGATTTCCTTTCCATGTTGAAATTAATTACAGTTTTGACAACTTTCCATCGTATAGGACTTTCCAATTTGAAAAGTGCTGTCATACATATTGTTCTTTGGATTTTCAATACATTCTGGCAGGGAAGGCAGGGTAGTAACTACAGCCCTCATTTTCAGAGAGAAAGCTGGGGTTCCCAGTCTAAGCTCAGTGACGTGTCCAGTGACACAGACAGGGACCTGGAACTGCACCTCTCCCACGACCAATGCTGCCTTTGTAAACGCGCAGAACTCTGACCTGCACTGTCCCCAGCAGGAGCAGGCTGCTCACACATGAAGGGAGGGTCTTTCTGCCACCGGTGACCCCTCCACCTCCTGCTCCTAGGGAATATTTTATGAACTGTTGCCTGGCATGTCGGATCCACAAATATTCATTTATCTGACTCCTTACTCCGTCTACCCCATGTCCTTTACAAAAAAAAAAACTGTCAAAACTCCAAAATGTTCAATTTTGTTGAACTGTATGTAATATTTAATCTTAAAAACCAAGGAAAGTTTAGAAGCTGATAAAACAGGAAGTTCTTACGTTGAGCTCTGCCATGTATAATGCAAATTTGGAGTTGGTTTTAAGTTCTTCAATGCAATGTTTAAAATGTTAGTTACCATAAAGTACACGGGTCACTATTCTGAATCTAAAAGCAGGACATATCCAAACAGCATAGATGATCACTATAGATATGCAGATCATCGGAAGGATTTTAATATACCAAAATAATATGCTAGGGAGAAAAAAGCTGAACAATTTTGATGATATTTTAAAATTAGCATTTTAATATTTTTAAATTGACTGAACCTTGCTGCTCCCTCCCTCCAATGCAGGCCTGTGTGGTTTCCTTCAATCTCTCCCTGTCACAGGTCATAAACAAAAACAAGTTTGTGACTGATCACCAGATGAGCAACTTTTAAGTTAAAATAAGGGATGTTAGGCAGTGATTGTCAGAGGCAAAACAGCAACCTTCTACACTGGTGATGGGAGTAATTTGAGACAATGGTTTTCAAAATTTTAAAATGAAACTTTGCAGTAACTATACAAATGTAAGTGCCTAGACCTTGAAAACAGCAATTGAATGTCTAGGTACACATACCAGAGAAATATTCCTAAAAGTATTTAACACTGCCTATGTAAATTTATTTCCAACTGATTTGCTTGGAGAAAAACTGAAGACACCATCAGTAGCACACTGGTTAAAAAACAGCTGGTGTACCAGTGCTATAGGTTATTTTGCATCAATCAAACTGAGGCTGATCTATTGTATCTGTGAAAGGTGATCTATTATGATGCAAAAAAATACAGATAACAAAATTACAGCCTGGAGATGTGACATCCCACGAGGTCAGACCCCCTCCTCCCCAGCACTTCCTCCCGGGTTCTCACACAGGTGTCAGAACGACCGTTCACACCAGCCTTGAAACGAAACCCTTATTTGCCCTCTTACGCGGTGTGTGCTGCGCTCATTCAAACACGCACCTGCTGAGTATCAAATAAACCTGAAGTGCTTTTTGAATAATTCTGCCAAAAGTCACTTCTATGAATTGCTGAGATCAGAGGCCCTTAAACTACTGTAAAAGTCCCAGGGCCTGTGGAAGTGGCTCCTAGGGCTGGCGCTCACACAGACAATGAAGACGACGCAGTGTCAAAAGGACAGCCACGTTTTGTGTTGATCTCATCTGTTTGCGGCAGCCCAGGAAGCAGCTCTTCAGAGAGAGGGGCACCCTCCTGGAGACGCTGGCCACGTGGTTTCCGCAGTGATAGAGGTCAGTGGTCAGTTGCTGAATCCACGTAAAACTAGCATAGTCTGCTCCATGTGGCTGAGGACTGTTTTCCTACACGGTACCCAATTTGCTAATTCTTTCGTCCCCATGACTAAAACAGACATACTTAGTTAACTACTGACTATAATGGTTAAAGACGGATCAGTCTTTCCAGAAGGTTCTCTGACTCTTGTGCCATGCAGCCCCAGGCTAGCCTGAAGTGCCCAGGTTCACATTCACTGTTGTACCACCAGGACCAGTCTTCTCAGTGTTTGCTTATCTGTCTCACTACAAAAGCACCTTGGGCTAAAGACTGAGTCAATCTCCATCATATCTGAACATTCTGGCTGAGGGTCAGGGCAGAATAACCTCCATTTCCCATTCGGAGCCACCTTGCCAGGTGGAGACACAGACACTAAGAATTTTGTCTTTTCTAAAAAATAAGAAATGTGCCTGGAAAACTCAGAAGGAAAAATAAAAAAGAGGTTGTAACCAAAAGTCTAAGAGAGATACAGAACCGCAGGATTTCAGAGGTACCTGGGATAATCCCAAAAGGCTCAAGGACAAGATGGGTATTTGAGTCTGGAATGAAAGAATCAACATTCCATCAGTTTATCTGAGCAGTTCAGCTGGAGGATGGAGCGTGAACAAAGCGGCTGAGGCAAGACGGGGCCTGGATGAGATGAAACGTGAGCCTACTGGGACTCAGGGTTCTCAGATGGGGTGAGGCCTGAGGCTGAGTCTCTCCACTGTGCCCCCAGCCCAGACACCAAACCAGGCTTCCCTGCACACGCTTTTGCTGTGGATGATGTGGTGACAAGTCAGAGGTGGACTGTGATCATGTAGACAGGGAGAGGTTGGCAGCTTACCTTCACAGCATGTCAACGAGGAGGCTTATTGAATAAATAGAAAGAGAAGTGTGGGAAATAATCACTTATTGAAACACTGCTCATGGATATTTGAAACTCCCGTGCCCCACGTACGTGGTGAACACATACTGCAGATGGTACCTGGGGCTTTGTGATATTTTTTGGAAGGAATGATCCATATGTAGATGACATCCTTCATAAGGCCATGGTTTTTTGGCCTTTGCACATAATTCATGCACTTGGAAGTCATGAGAATTAATTGAAAATAGAAAAGTTGGCTGGGCGTGGTGGCTCACGCCTGTAATCCCAGCCCTTTGGGAGGCCGAGGCAGGCAGATCATGAGGTCAGGAGATCGAGACCATCCTGGCTAATATGGTGAAATCCCATATCTACTAAAAATATAAAAATTAGCCAGGCTTGGTGATGTGTGCCTGTAATCCCAGCTACCCGGGAGGCTGAGGCAGGAGAATAGCTTGAACCCAGGTGGCGGAGGTGGCAGTGAGCAGAGATCACGCCACTACATTCCAGCCTTGGTGACAGAACTCAAAAAAAAAAAAAGTCAATAGCTCTTACTTTTCAGGAATCCAAATTTTGCCATTTGTCAGCTCAGATGACTAAAATTTTGATGCCGCTTCCTTTCTGATGAAAGTCAGGAAACAATGGTCTTAGCCTTTGTTAATACAGCATTTGTTAATGCTTGTCCACAAGTATCATTTGAGTCATAAAAACTGCCTGGTTTTCCCTGCCTCATTTGTGTTATGCTAACAAGCCTAGAGCTTGTAAGTTATCATTAAAAACTTGAAAATATATTTTATATAGTTTAGGCTGGTTTGATCTTTATACGATAAAATATAATGATGAAACAAACTGCACTACACAGACACACAGGCAGGCTTTATAAAGCACAAAATAAATGGTTAACAGAGAAAACCTGTAGTCCTGAGAATTCTGTAGTAGAAGCCAAGATGCAGGGAGTTCAGGGAGGCTCACCTCTTGTGGCAGAGCAGGCACAAGCGACAGAGAGCAGGTCCCTCAGGGAACAGAGCTCTAGCAGGCATCAACATTCCTGCTGCTGTCCTGGCTGGTCTTCACTCACCAAGCCAGGGTCTACCGCGGCTCTCACTGCAGGAGACTTGAACGGCATCTGTGGTTCCTGTTGTCATTTCTTATCCTACTGTTTGTAAACTAAATGAGTTTACTTTCTGTATCCTTTCCACATCTATCACGTTCTGCAACTGCGGAACGACTCTGAGGTTTTACTCCACAACATCCTTCTTCAGTTGTGGGGGTGGGACGCAGACCCAGTCCTTGCCCACGTGGCTTCTAATCAGGTTCCATTTAACGCAGGGCAGCGCTTGTCATGATTCCTCTCGTAACCTTTCTGATCTGAAACCTGGCCTGCAGAAGTTTTTTTGTCTTACGTTTAAAATTCAGCTATGAATGCTGATGAACGTCATACAAGCGCATGTGTCCCCCGGATAAATGCAAGGTAATGCGTTCGTGGCATTCTGGATTCTTTCTTCTACAGTTACACCTGCAGCTTCATTTCCTTTCATGATAAAGCAGAGGAGAGGCTTCATGTGATTGATTGGGTGGTTTTTCAGGTCAGAGGCCAAATGCACTGTGACCTGGTTTTTCCACAGTGTTTTGGGGCCTGATGCTTGTTGCCCCTGTGACTCAGCAGACAAGACTGCCTCCGTCATCCCAGGGAGGACGCAGCCGCAGGGTCAGGGCCATGTCTGAACACACCTCCCCGAGAAGCGGGCAAGGGAATCTTGACCACAGAGCTTGTTGTGATGACAGCGAAACATTTTATTTGTAATGTGATGTGACTGTGTGCCTTGCTTCACCACTGACCATTCACCAGGATGTGTTGAGATAAACACTCTCACTGAAGCACTCTGGGACCCCCAGAGAACTCTCTCTGAGGATTAAAATTCAATTCAGTGAAACCAGTTAACAGCCACTGGAGTTACCAGTTAACAGCCACTGGAGGGATCTACCACACCTGGGAATACAGCTCCAAGAGCCTTCTTTACTATTGGAAATCGATGTCATACCCCTATGGGAAAGGCATGAGCATCTGCAGTATGTCTCCTGGGGAGCGGGGTCGACCACAGCAGCAGAGTTCAGCCACGGGCTCTCAGCCACTGGCTCTGGGAAGCCCGTGCTGTTGGTATCGTAGCAGCACGGGAGGGGACCCAGTCCTGCCTGCCCCTCAGCGTTTACTCCAGGGACTCAGTCCTGCCTGCTCCTCAGCGTCTACTCCAGCTCCCTTCCCTCCCGGCCCGTGGAGCAGGTCAGTGATCCACACCACGTGCTCTGACACCCGTTTGGGGCCAGTCTCCTCTGCTGCACCCACACTTTGATAAGACAGAGAGCTGTGCGGCCAAGAACTCCTCAATCAATAAACATATTTTTCAATCAATGAATGTGTCTTTATTCAAGAATCAATGAGTGAATAATAAATTTCAAATGAAAGTTTAATAAAAATACAATCGTTAAGGAAACTACTAATTCTACCAGAAGATGTATTATAATTCATCAGTTTCCCAACCCAAAGCAGTCTGATCTAGTAGGAGAAGCCCTCAACAAAACATGAGATTAAAAAGACCCTGGTTCTATCAGTATGCATCGAGCATCCTTGTAGCCTCTGGGCCCCACCTTTCTAATTTGCAAGCTATCTGTTTGTGGGGGGCAGCATCTATACCTGTTAGCTTTTACTGTAACCAACACTCACTGGCTTAAAGCAACAACCATTTATTACTGCTCAGGAGTCTCCAGGTCAACTCGCGGTCCTGCTGATGTGCGCCAGGCTTAGCCCACATGGGCTCTACTCACTCAGCTGTGTGCCCTCAGCCACCCGTTAGGGACCATTTCACCTAAGAGGACCTGAGTGGGGTGGCCTGCCTCTTCTCCACGAGGTCCCTATCGCCCTCCCCACCGCCACCCCCACCAGCAGGCTAGCTTGCCTGGTTTCCATGGTGGTTAGGGTTCCAAGCAAATCACTGGGAACCACAAGGCCTTTTGCCTCCCAGGCTTGGTGAGGGCTAACTAGCACCAGCTTCTCTTGTTGGAAGCAAGTCCCAAGGCCAGAAAGAGACTTGCCTCTGGATGGGAGAAACTGGAAAATCACACTGTAAAAGAATGTGGACACACAGAGGCCCGCAACTGTGGCCACTGTGTATCAGCAATCTCTTCTAGTGTCTTCTCACTCATTCTCCAGTGTGCGTTCCTGGATTATCTCTTTTTTAAAACTTTTTTATTTCATTTCATTTTATTTTTAGAGACAGCGTCTCGCTATGTTGCCCAGGCTGGTCTCAAACTCCTAGTCTCAAGTGATCCTTCCACCTTGGTCTCCTGAACAGCTGGGAATACATGTGCAAGCCATCATGCCCAGCTCAATCAGAAAGACTATAAATCATGTTTTGTTTCCCGGTTTTTGGTTTTTTAGAGGTAAACTCTTGCTCTGTTACCCAGGCTGGAGTGGCTCCCTGTAGACTTGAACTCCTGGGCTTAAGTGATCCTGCCACCTCAGTCTCTCAAGTAGTTGGGAATTACAGGCACACACCACCATATTCAGCTAATTTATTTTAATGTACGTATTTACTTATTAGAGACAGGTTCTTGCTATGTTGTTCAGGCTGGTCTTGAACTCTTGGGCTCAAGTGGTCCTCCCGCCTCAGCTTCCCCAGTAGCTGGGACTACAGGTGCATGCCACCATGCCTGACTTTCTAGACTATTTCTGTAGCAAGATGGCCCCTTGCTACAGAAATGGTTTGGGGAGCCTTGAGGCAATCTTAGAGGGGACGCATCTACTCTAGGAAGATGACTTTCTTCCAAATGAACTTGGCTTCTTGGAGATACTGGCAGATCAGCAGACATTTCACCTGATCCCTGGAGATGACGCTTAGCCTGAAGCTAGCCCTCAAAAGCTCCACCTCTGCATACTGAGTGAGCTGGGAGTGATGTTGGGAGGGTACCTTTCTTCCAGGAAGACAATCAAAAGAAAAGCAAACCTGAGAAAGTGAGGGTTGATTTTTATTTAATTCTCCGCTAACTCATCCTTGGCCATTAGAGGTCTTAATGATGCTATGTCCGGGGTTCGCATGATCCAGTTTTCAGAGCTGTTTGTTGGAGACTGTATGTTCAATTTACTTTGCTTTATAGCAAAGTGATGGCAACGTTATTATTTTTTTAAATTCTGTCCATGAATAGAAGGCCCCGAGGCTGGGTCTCGCTGCTGAGAAACATCAAGCTTCCTGCCAGACTCCCTCAAGGGTTCTTGAAACGGTTCCACTTCCATTTGTCCCTTTTATCCAAGCTGCTTGATAGATTGTTAGCCCTCGCCAAGACTTACATCAATCCTGCAGTGAAATCTCACCCACTCCCAACACACACACTCCACACGGCATCTTCTAAATTCACTCTATTTGTGGCTTCTGTATCAAAATTACAATGATCATCTGTTTCTGCAAACACATGTGCTTCCCTGCCCTGTTGTCCTTTAAATCCTATTATACTTGATTTTTAAAAGTATTCTGACTTCCAAAAGTTCCTCAATATGGTATAAAAACAAAATTATTTGCCTTTCTTTGGCACTATCTTGTTGCTTCTCTACTCTTTACATATGCAGGCTCCTTTAGCAACTCTCTGGCTCTTTGATTAGGGATATTCATGAAGCCTCCCTGAGCACTGTACATGTCTTCTGAGGTGCCGCAGCCTTGCTCACACCCGGCCACGCCTGCCATCCAAAACAAGTCATCAGCTGGGCCATGTTCTTTCTGCAGGGTCTGGGGAAAACAGTTCCGTGCCTTCTCGCAGCTTCTGGTGTTGCCAGCAATCCTTGCACATCTTGGCCCACAGTGACTGCATCACTCCAGTCTCTGCCCCATGGACATGAGTCCTTCTATCCTGGGTGTTTTTCTCTATCTCTTCTCTTCTTATAAGAGGAGTTAAAATGGATTAAGGCCCCACCCTACTAGTCCTGTGTGACCTCATCTCAAGTAAGTACATCTGCAATGACCCCTACTTCCAAATCAGGTCACATTCTGAGGTTCCAGGAAGGATATGCGTTGCGGGGGACACAGCCTCTAATCCAACACTGACCACTTTACTGGCCCCCCAATGTTTATTGAGCCCTTAATATGGTCCTCATGCAAAAGACACTTCAAGCACGGTCTCCTTTCATCCTGAAAACAAAGGAGTCAAGAAGACACTCTTATTATCCCCTCTTTACAGACGAGGAGCCTCTGGGTGGTGACCAGTGAGAGCTGGTGTTACATCTACAGAGAGGTGCTTCCCCTCTCACAGCCTCGGTACCCTGTGTCTGGCGTATGTTGCCATTTCTCTACTGCAGTTTCATCTGACATCTACGGGCTTCCTGATATGCTGTGGTAAAGGCATGTTTTTCCTTTCCCAAAAACAAATTTTTCCATAGCATATAGAAGAGCTAAAAAGTTGGTTTTTCAAAGTTAGCAGTAAGTGATTGGCTGGGCGCAGTGGCTCCAGCCTGTAATCCCAGCACTTTGGGAGGCCAAGGCGGGCGGATGAGGAGGTCAGGAAATCGAGACTGGCTAACACGGTGAAACCCCGTCTCTACTAAATACACACAAAAAAATAGCTGGTTGTGGTGGCGGGCGCCTGTGGTCCCAGCTACTCGGGAGGCTGAGGCAGGAGAATGGCGTGAACCCGGGAGGTGGAGCTTGCAGTGAGCCAAAATCGCACCACTGCACTCCGGCCTGGGCGACAGAGCAAGACTCCGTCTAAAAAAAAAAAGAAGTGATCAAAACCCCAAAATAATAAAGTAAAACAAGGTGTATTAGGGTCACCCAAAGAAATGGAACCAAAAGGATGTCGATAAAGAGATTTATTGGAAGGAACTGGCTCACACAGTTATAAAGCTGGCATCCGACCGACAGTGTCGTTTAGAGGAGGTCAGCCTTTCATTTTTCCATCCGGCCCTTCAACAGATCAAATGAAGTCCACTCACATTGGGGAAGCCTAGTCTACTGACTCAAATGTTAATCTCATACAAAAACACCCTCACAAACACCACTGGAATAACATTTGACCAATTATCGGGCACTCCATGGCTCAGTGAAGCTGACACATAACACTGGCCATCACGCAAGAAAAGCCCGGTCTGTGTGCCCAGCATCACGGAGGGTGCCAGGGAAACAGAAACATGGCACATGTTTCAGAACCTGAAGCCACCTCCCCTGAACCGCTGGCGGGGAGGCTGAGGCGTGGCTGGGGTGCACAGTACCTCCCCTGATATTTGCTGGGCTGTGATGATGCTCAGAACCGCCCTCCACAGTGGCCCAATCTTAGCGCTAACCTTTCGGCCCTTGTAGGACTCTGCCTTAAATACTGTTTAGGACAAGAGAGAAAAAAATCCTTCCATTCATTTCCAGAGTAATCCGCAGCTGAACACGAGGAAAGAGATCAGGGGAGCATTACAAAACCTGGCAAATCACTTGCCATCCCAACAAATGGTTGCTTTCATCTTTACCCAATTTTCTCAAAACATTCTGGAAATCGACAGAGTGATGGGGAAGGCGGCTTGCACGGGATCTGGGGAAGATGTTCCTTTTCCTGCTGGCTGCCTTTTACCCACAAAGGTCAGCACAGAAAGCAATCAGTTAAGCCATAAGGGGCATTTGCAAATTAGTCTCCATTTGTCTTGGCATTTCTAAAGATAATGCACCCCAGAATAGAACAGAACAGAAAAAAAAAAATGAGAGAATAAGAGTCCAGCTGCTCTGGAAAATGCAGCTGGCTGGAAGGATCCTAGCAAGCCAGTGTGTGGTTCCACAAACTCTGGGTGCGTGAGGACCTAGTAATCCTAATTGTCATCTGAAGAAAGCCTGTATGAAACAGAGACAGGCAAGCACGGCTGGAACTGCTCTCCTAATGAAACATAACCACAAACGCGCTGCAACACAGTGATCCCCCGAGAGGCCAGGCACGCAGGGAGCGCCCTGAAAACTCTCTCCTCCACCAACATCCAGCCACTATCTCGCCAAGACTGCCCATGGCTTGGCCTCACTGTGTGGTCTGTTCTGGAACATCGCAGAGGAAGACCAACAGGTCAAGCGTGAAACTTTGGCAGCATTACAGAATCCAAACTCAAAGGCTATTGAGGGATCATCAGGGGGCAGCCTTGGGTTGGGGCAGGTCACCTGAATGCTCAGAAACCAATGTCTTCACTTTTCATAAGGAAGATAGACTAGCTTCCTGTGGCAGCCGTGGCAAAATACCACAAACGTGGTGGGTAAAAGCAACACAATGTTTTTCTCTCACAGCTCTGGACACCAGAAGTCCTAAATCAAAGTGCTGGCGGGGCCATGCTTCCTCCTGAGCTCTGGGGCAGAATCCGTCCTCATTCTTCCAGCTTCTGATGGCTACTGGTGTCCACTGACTTGTGGCCGCGTCACTCCGTGCCCCGCCTCATCTTCTCTTCTGCCACCTCCCTCTCCCTCCCTCCTAGGCACACTCATCACTGGATTAGGGCCCACCTGGAAAGTCCAGGATGATCTTGAGATAGTTGGCTCACCAGGCGCGGTGAGCCTGTAATCTCAACACTTTGGGAGGCTGAGGCAGGTGGATCATGAGGTCAGGAGATGGAGATCATCCTGGCCAATATGGTGAAAACCCATCTCTACTAAAAATACAAAAAAATTAGCGGGGCGTGGTGGCGGGCACCTAAAGTCCCAGCTACTCGGGAGGCTGAGGCAGAAGAATCGCTTGAACCCAGGAGGAGGAGGTTGCAGTGAGCCGAGATCACACCATTGCACTCCAGCCTGGGCAACAGAGCGAGACTCCATCTCAAAAAAAAAAAAGACAGTTGGCGCAATCTCATCAGCAAAGCCTCTTTTATAAATGTGTCAGCTGCTGCATCTTGGGGACTTGGCATGGATGTTTTGGGGGACATCACTTTCCACCTGCTAAAGGACTGGGGAGAAGGTCTAGACCTGTCATTCTGTCAACCAGTGAAAACAAAGCGCTTGGTGCCAGGGCTCTTGCTGACACCACTGATGACAGAAAAGAATGCAGCAGTCTACAAGATGAACACTCAGGGCCAAACACCTGCAAGCTCAAGACTGTGAGGAAGCCCCCAGAATGACTCTGCAGCCCTCAGTGGAGGGACACACAGAAACTCACATGCTGCGCGAACACTAGCAGCACTTCCGTTCCATGACTCTCATTGTGGAAAGGACCAGCACATGGTAGAATACACACAGCATGTGGATGACAGTTCCTTAAATCAGGACCTTTACACTGGGTTCCCCTGGACTGGAATCCTTCACACTCCTCATGATCTGACAAAGGACTTGTCCTTCAAGCACAGATATCACCCCCACCAGGGAGCCACCCTGATACCTCCATAGAAAATCCACCTCTTCCTCAGCAAACTGACTTATACACCCTCTGCAGTGCAAAGCTCACATTGCCTTATGACATGGATTTTTTTTTTTTTAAGGGTCTAAATGATATGACTTTGAACATCTCCTCTAGCTTGCTTTCTGGGTTTTGGATTGACTCTTTCAGGATGAATTATTCAGAGGGCAGAATGAATTTCTTATACAAACAATACGGAAAGGGTTCTCCGCCGACTGCACAAAACCTTCAGCTCTAGGGTTTGCCTTCACTTTTACACTAGATTGAGGATAAATTTTATGACTTATTCATCGCACAGTCCAGCACTGAGCTCCCACAATGTGGTAGGCACCATTCCTGATGCCAGGATGCCAAAATAAACCAAGATTCCATTTCCTTTCCTCAAGAAACCACAGCGTAAACCAATGTAAAGCCTCCACACATAACCATTTGCAAATAAAATGTCTTTGTTTAAAAAGCTTCAGTATGCCTTAAAATTAGCATAAACCTATTCCACTAAATACCATGAGATGTTTTGCTCAATAAAAGAGGGAAGACTTTCAGTTAAATAATCTTCACCTAATCTCAAGAATTATTAATAGTCAGTTATATTAGTCTAAACAGATGAGAAAAAAATCGCCAATAGCTAAGTGAAATTCTACAAAATTGTTTTTGAAAATCGTGTTCACATTTTGCTTGAAGTGGATTGGCTTTTCTTCATACATTAGTATCAATAAAAATGTCCTTCAACCTCACCTTCGAATGTAAGCTGTTAGGTCTGACCACAACTATTACTTAAAATTGATGAAGATGAGTACACGTTCTCATCATTCAAACACAGTGGCTCCTCCAGGAACTTTGAAATAAAGCCCCCGTGTAATGTCCAAACTCTTTAAAAACCAACCCCAACATTTCCTTTCTCCTATTCTCTTTCCACCTGTGCCATCCATTCACTCCCTACACACACACTCCTGATGTGTTACACTAAATCCTACATTTGAACACTCACTACACCAGTTAGTGTCAGACACTAACGGATCTGAACTTCAATTTTATTATTTGTGAGGTGAGGATAACAATAGTTGCTTCAATCTTGTAAAAAAAAAAAAAAAAAGTGAATGCTGTGGAATATATTCACACACAGTAGGTTCTTGAAAAAGGTTCCAGGTTGGGCTGAAATTAGAGCCACCTCCTGGTACTCAAGCCCTTGGGCAGTCCCATCCTCTGAGCAAGGGACAAGAGTCCAAGCTTGGCTTGCAGAGGGCCCAGCCAAGCCTCGCTTGGATTCTTGTCCCTTGCACTGAGCATGGGCAGCATGTGAGACATGCTTCTAGCCAGCAGCACAGCAGGAAGTGGCCACATGTCACTCCTGTGATTATGACTGTGACATCCACCTTGCTGGAACTCTCTCTCTCTTGCTGGCTCTGAGGAAACACAGCCTTGATAGATAGAAAAGCCCACGTGGCAGTCTCTGGCCAACAGTCAGTAAGAAACTGATACGGTTTGGCTCTGTAGCCTCACCCAGATCTCATGGTGAATTGTACTTCCATAATTCCCCCATGTCGTGGGAGGGACCCAGTGGCAGATAACTGAACCACGGGGGCGGCTTCCTCAATACTGTTCTCCTGGTAGTGGATTAAGTCTCAAGAGATCTGATGGTTTTATTAGGGTTTCCCCTTTTGCGTCCTCCTCATTCTCCCTTTGCCTGCTGCCATCCATGTAAGGTGGGACTTACTCCTCCTTGCCTTCCACCATGACTGTGAGGCTTCCCCAGCCACGTGGAACCGTAAGTCCAATTAAACTACTTCCTTTTGTAAATTGCCCAGTCTTTATCAGCAACAGGAAAATGAACTAATACAGAAACCAAGGTCATCCGTTGATGTGAGGAAATGCCATGTGAACAACCACCACGAGGGCTTAGCAGTGATCCTTCCTCGGTTGAGCCTTCAGACGGAAACCCAGCCAGGGCTGACAGCCTGATCTCCACCTTGCAGAGGGCACAGCCAAGCCAAGCTTGGACTCCTGTCCCTTGGAATATGTGAGCTAATCCATGTGTGTTATCTTGGTCACTGAGTTTGTGGTGACATTATTAAACAGCAATAGCTAACCAGTTCACAAGGTGAGCTCAGTCAAACATGGATTTGTGCAAAAGCAGAAATAAACAGTAGAACAACAGGGAATCCAGGAATGTGCATCTGAAGCTATATGATAGGAGGCAGAATTATAAAGGACATCAAGCTACAAAAGCCTGTTGAGAAGTCCCAGTCGAAGCTGGTGCCAGCATTTCATTAATGACCAGGTGAAGATGGCATCTTTAAGCCAAGCTTCTTGTTTCATCTGCCTTGGACACAGCCACTGTGAAGCAGAGGCAAATGGCACATGGGGTGGCACCCCCAAGGCATGCTGCTGACACACCTCACCGGAGGTCCCGGAGGACCACAGACAAGAAAGACCCTGCAGATGTACAGCCAGCCCAGGGGTCCCCTCCTCTTCCAGGCAGACATGCTGCAGGACATCTGCCAGGCAGGATCTCATGAGGCTGCATTCCTGAAGGCTGTGGGAACCTTTCTATTCCCTTTCCAGAAGGGAGTTTTGGGGAGGATTCTGCCTCTGCTTCCCTATCATGGTTTGGATGGGTGTACTGGGAGTCCTCAATCCCTGGACATATCAAGTCACCCCACGCTCAACAGACTGCTCAGGTATCCCGGACCCTAAACTGGATGCAGCACTGGATCGGAACTTCTTTTTGTTTGTTTGTTGTTTGTTTGTTGCTAGTTTGGTAGTAAATGTACTTGCCCTCCATTTGGAAAACAGGGTCAGCCTGACTATCTGCTGGCCAGAGTGGTGGGCTGTGGCGGGGATGGCCGGCCATATCCCAGAATTCCACCTTTTCCTCTCCACAGGAAACCACTGCCCCCGGGAATTAACTTTCTAGGCTGCCTTGCAGTTGAGTGAGTCCACAGGCAGACAGAAGTGTGGCACTTCTGAGCCTGGCCCACAGTGCCTCTGGCAAACGCCTCTTCCTCCTTGCGGTGGGTGGCACAGAAACAACCACGGGGTGCCTTGGGAGCCGGGGACTGAGGAAGGCGAAGTCCTTGTCAGCCTTCTCCTCAGGCCAGCTTGGAGACACGCTGCCCCTGACCTGTTCCTTCCCCAGTAAGTCACTTGCACAAGAAATGGACTGGTGTCGTTTGAGTCATTGCAGCCTCTGGAGTCTATTTGTCACAACCATTCGCATAGCCTAACTAAAATGAATCCTACAGGCTGATACGAAGTGAGCTGAAATGTCCCGAGAGAAGTGGTATCTGAAGCTATTTTGAGTGTACTGTAGAATCTGGGACTAAGATGAATACCTGGGTGGTTAGGAATGAAGGAAAAAGGAAATGAAGGAATGAAGAAAAGGAAATGAAAGAATGAAGAAAAAGAGGGTGTTCATAGAGAAGGAGGTAGGGTGCTGAAGACAAAGTTGATCTACCTCACAATGTGACCGAGTGGACTGGGGACACAGAGAGAAATTCCATTCGTAATATGAAAAGATAAATAATGTATTTCTTTGCAGGCTTGAGTTTTGAGACCATGAGAAGACTCACAAGGAGAGTATGCAGCCTTCAGGACCCTCAGGAGCAGGAGGAAGCTGTCAATACGAAAGCATGATGGGAGGTGGGGTACTGTGAAAGGCTCTTGCTTTTAAGGGCGAGATGAGAAAATGAGGGCTGTAGGAACTGCAATCACTAACTAATCAGGTGAGCTCTTCGTGCTGCTTTGCTTACGGCTTAAATACTGTCCTGATTTAGTAGAAAATGACCTAATCTATCCTCCAGACCCTAAGGCTGGCCAATGGGCGGAGAAGATTCTGAGGTTTCATTTGTGTGAATGGTACAGCCTGAGAGGAACTGTGGAGACTGTTTTTTTCTTATCCCCACCACTGTGAAAGAGGAAAGTAATCAACTAATCAAGTAATAACTGCTCCCCCAAAAAGCTGTCTTAGTACGCTTGAATACAATGTTCAAGCTTAAGATACACTTTAAGAAGGTGATACCTTAACAACCCAAATTCAGAGTGAATATCCATATCTGACTGCAAACATTACAATTTTGACATCTCTAGAAAGTAGGTCTTCAGCATATCTCCAGTTGATATTGCTTTGTCGCTCAGGGAGAAAACCCATCTCACCGTACTACAGCTGGAGAGAGCCGCCAGGTGCGTTTGCTTGCACCCGTGCTGGCCTTCCCGCGGTGTGCAGACCACCCCAGTCAGGAAGAGCAATCACGTCTATGGACACGGTAGTGAAAGGCAGACATCCACCAAGCTGGAGAGCTCTATCAGGACAGGTGCACTGGCTTCCCTAATGGGAGCACTCAGGTTTGCCGTGTCATTGCTGCATTTACCAGCAAAAGCAACAAAGCAGGTGTGGGGCAGGTATGTCAGCTAATGTGCCATTAGCACGGGCCCTCCTCTGGCTTCACCTCGAATCAGTACTGTCAGAGGCGACTGGACTCAGAGGGAAGGGAGGGAGAAGGGGGTAGGGTGGCAAAAGAGTAGAAATGCCCCCTCCTTGGCCTCTACATGCAATGCAATGCCACCAAACACCACTGGCTCCTGGTAGCTTTGGCCCCAAAGGGTCAAAATGACAACATCAACAGTTACTACCCAGGGACCAGGGGTTGTGACTTAAACACACAGGACACCTCCCACTTTGCATTCTCTCTCCTCTAAGTGGTTGCCTTGGATACCAGGGAGCCCAGATTTTGAAAAGCAACACAGACGCTGAATGCAAGCTCAGCCTTCCTCCTAGTTATTCAGACGAACCGGGGATTAGAAAGCAACCGCCAAGCAGGTTCTCCCAGCATTTCAGGAGGTCCTTAGGCTGGAGAGGACCTCGGGGTCCCATCTGCACCTGCAAAGCGGAGCTGGGTTCAGCCAGCCACGGGGAGGCTCTGAGGGGCTACCTCTGTACACAAAGGAGTGAACTGGGTAGTTCTCATTTTCTAAACCCAGAGTAAGACGTGACCATCCATCCCTGAAACACTTACTTCAGTGATTTATTTCCAAGATTCCTAGTTTCTAAATAAATCACCCTCCCGGTGCACTCCATTTCCAGCTTCCCAAATGCATTTAGGGTCACTGCTTGCTCAGGGCCAAAAAGAAATACATTCCAGGTTTTTCATTTATACAAATTGTCATAAACCTTAACATTTCATCAAATCCTCCACTTCAATCTCTAAAACAAAAAGCACAAAAATATGAACTGACCAAATATTCTTCCAAATGTTGGTGACAAGCCTAATTTCATTCTTACAGGTGCAAGAGAAGAAATTTTATTGATGTGAAACTTATATTCACAAGATTTTTCAATGTGTTTCACTCATACTGTGGGGTGCAGTCGGATTCCACAGAGAAGGGAAGCCTGGCATAATGGAATGTTCTATGTGGTCACAGTCCCTTTGAATGATGAAAACAGACATTCTCAACTTGGCATATGGTCATAACCTCTTGATAATGTTCCAGAACACTTCCTGGGTCACACCGAATGCACATCTTACCAATGGGAAGCAATATCCCTATTTGATTATCTGTCTCTTTGTATATGGCACTGAAGATACAGAGAAAGGTCCAAACTGCATTCAGGCTGTTGCAGAAGGTTTTGTTTTGCAGACAAGATGACATCAGTGCAATCTGGGCACTTGCCCTCTCCTCCCTTGGGGGAGGACTCCCCTCCAGGAGCATTGGATAGCCATCTTCTTCTTCCTTGGTTTTCCACTTTTTTCACAACACACAATTCTCTCCTTCCTTTCTCTTAACTCACTTCGCTTCCTGCCTCTTCTGGGAAGTGCAGCTTGCACTGTCTTCCAGTGGAAACGGGAGAATTACCAGCATGAGCAGAGACAGAATGGTATTTGGAAAAAGCACTGTTCCACAACATACTGTTGCAAGATCCACAGGCACTACCGCAAGTTCTCTGTGCCCATTTCTCCAGTGGATGTTAATTACCAAGGCATTTGATTTTTGCACGTGTTTCAACATGGGTATTTATACTCTAAAAAAAGATGAGCAGACTATTACTTCTAAATAAGTTCTACTTTTCCTGATAATACTAGTGATGATTCCAGATTGTGTAACATTTGGAAGACCCAGTAAAGCATACAGGTGGAAATTTAAATCAGAGTTTAAATAATAATCCTGTTTCTTATAATAACGGCAGTTAACATTTTAGTTTACACTCTGCTAGCCTTTCCCTTTCATATTTACACATAAACACACTCAGACCCTTACATGCACACCGCGAAAGAGAGGAGATGGATGTGTACGCACAGTTTCGATTTCTGCGCGAGTCTCTCTGACAGTATACGGTTACTTGACACATGGTAGAACTGTAGAAGTACATGACATTTTAGAGCTTTTTCATGTAACTCATTCATTGTGGGCACACAGCAACTGAGACAGGAGACACAGAGAGGCTTTCAGGGTAGCCCAGCTGCCTAGAGGGATGTAGCCTGCCTCTAAGTCCAGTGCTCCCTCCACTAGGCCATGAATGTCTAGAACAAGTGTCTAATCCCAAATTTATACTTGACCTTAGAAAATTCACAGATCTAAAACCCTGGAAGTATTACTCATTGTTAAGAAGCATTGAGCAGCTTGAGGGTTCTGTGAGCAGACCGGTGGCGCACGGGCACACTGCACCCATGCAGCTGCCTTGTGGCACAGAACCGCAAGCTCACAAAACAAGAACAAGGGCAAAACGATTTGACCCAGTGTATACATACCTTCTCTTAGTTATTTCTCTTCCTTGGGATTTAGGGCCACAATTGCAAGGTAGGGAAACAAAGTTCTACTTAAAATTAGCAGTTCCTGCAATGATGCCTGAGTGGTGTACTTGCTGGGAACCAGTGGCATGTGGTACCCAGACCAGGAGGTATCATCTCTCTCAGCAGGTTCAGGGAGACCAGGAGAGTAAGAGATTATGGAACTCTGATGAAACAGAACGCCCTAACTACAGTTCCCAGGTAAACGTTTTTCACTTTTATTCTTGAAAAAGATACAACTCACCCCCTTCAGTCCTTCTCTTTGCAACTGCACTGCATGTTTACCACACACTCCCTGTCATATCTGTGACTAGCTAAGAGGCCCTGCCAGTGTGTCATGTAAGGAAATGAGACATTTTTCCAAGTCTCAATTCTCTGCCGCTCAGCTCTGAATTCACCCTTCATTGCCTGTTTTGTGAAAATGGATCTGGGCCCTACAAATATGTTTCCTTTACCAGCTGGCAGTAAGCTTTGCCAGCAGAGGATGCTGAAGAAACGTTGCCAAAAGTTTCCTTCTTGTTTCTGCAGTGCTGTCTGAGCAGACACCTGCAGCCAGACCCCTGCCACCCATACAGTTCCCAGTGCCCAGTTCCCACAGCGCACAGGGCCTTTCCAGCTCCAGGCTCCTGCAGCGCACAGTTTCTGCAATGCTCTGCTCCTGCAGTGCAGGTGGCTCCTCCAGCTGCAGGCTCCTGCAGCAGTTTCCCCAGTGCCCAGCTCCTGCAGTGTGAGCATCTCCCCCAGCACCTGGCTCCTTTGCTCCACAGCAGTGGTTATGCCTGGCAGCCAGCAGATTCTACCAGCACCTTCCTTGGGTGATGTTTCAATGGAGTAATTCCCCAGTGAGACACCTTCCTGTGAGCAGATCTCTCTGGCAGCTTGGAGGGTAGATTTCTGGCAGGTTTCATGGGTGCAGCTCTGCAGCAACCCCTCTGCCATCCACCAAGCCATGGCCATGATCCCTCCTTGGGCAGCTATTTCTTTTTAATGTGCTCCTTTTCTCTGCTAGTCCTGTATTTTTCTGTGCACTCTACTTACTAGCCAAGCCTTCTCTACTCCAATGCCCATCAGTAATTCTCCATATTAAACTTTTCGTGTTCAAAGTATGACGCAGCTTCCCTCTTCTGATCTGATCCTGACAGATCCAGGCATAAGGCTGTTAGATCTCCTGACTGCAAGCAAGAGACACCAACCCTAGCTGACTTAGAACAGAAAAGAGATTGGTAAAGGATAGCTGGGTGTTCACAAAATAAAGAGGAGGCCTGAACAGCCAGGCTTGGAAGGCAGAGCCGCCTGAGCTGACCTAGAGTTCCAGGTGCCTAAGGTGATGGGCTCAGCCTCCCCAAAATCGGGGCCTGAAATGGGATGGGTCAGGAAAGGGAAGGGGAGTGGAGAAAGGAGGAAAAGCTAAGGATACAGTCTCAGGTGGAGGCAGCTGCCAGCCTGGCCCACAGGGGTGCTCTGGAGCACCAAAGGTCACAGAATCACCCCCGCTGGCAGCAAAGGCCTTGGGTCTGACCCGGCTGTCCATCACCCTAGGGAGCGTGGGTCAGAACCTTCTGGGTAAGGTGGCTCCATGTTAGCTGGAAAAGGGCAGCGGTGAGCCCTTAGCAGGCACATGACTATGGCTCCCTCCATCATACATCGCCAGAGGGGACACAGAAGGGGGCGGGTGGATGGGGAGTGAGGCAAAGTCCACATAACACCCAGCCCTGCCCCACCAGCTGTGCAGTGAAACACAGACATGGACTTCCAGGAGAAGGCGGACAGCTGAAGACCCGCCTGGTGGCTTTTATCTGGGTGACCCCAGGTCCACTCGGCTCCTGGCGTGCCAAGTCTTCACCAGCCTCAGATGCTCCCACTGGAGGAACGGGAGAACAGCACACAACAAAATCCTCCCTCCATGGCAAAGGTGCGGCTGCTGGGAGGCCAGGTGGGGCTGTGCTACATTTTCATGTGTACATGTGATTTAAAATAGTGCACTCCTGTACTTACTTATATTTGTATTTTCCTCGGCTAGAGAGAAGCTAGTAGTCAGATGAGCCCAGCACGCCCCTCCAAGTCCTGTTGGTGCCGAAGTAGTATGTAGTTGTGGGTTCTGTGTGCCTCACCCTTGACATTCTATTTCTCAACATTTCAGATAACAGCAGCATATCCATGTGATATTCTAGAGAAATACAAATTTCTTCACTCCTAGAACTTGAAGGATTTAATGGGATAAAATCAGGAAAGGGATTATTCTGGAAGCACACAAGTGAACAAGATATCACTTTTCAAGATAGAACGGAACGGGCGTCCAGGAAAAGTGACCCCATGTGACCTCCTGAATGCCAGACAGGCTCTGGCCTCTCTCTGGTCAGCCCACACATTCCATAATGCCCGCTGTCAGACTAAGAGCTCTTTCCCTGCAGCTATGGATACCACTTGTTTTTCTGAAAGTCCTTCTGGTGGCCTAAGGTCTACTTTTAAATGCTTCCATGTAAATGGGAAAAACAAATATTTTTCTTTTTCTTCCAGGCATATGTAAAATCATAGCATGAACTATGTGTTGGCATCTCATTGAAAGCATGTCAGTGAGAAGCTCTTCCTTGTCTCAGGTTTGGACCAGCCAGTCTTCTAGACCATTCAACAGCAACACTGAACCGGCCCTATCCCTCGAAAACACAGACACAGAAAAAAGGGCCACCGCCACTTCGAGAATATGCAGAAGAGGATGGAGTAACTACAACTGGTGATGACTTCGATGCTTAAAAGACACACTCTGTTAGTATGGAGTGAGGTTTGTATGAATGTAACTATACCATAGTAACTACTGTTCGCTCTATCAGGGCTTAGGGAAAAAAAGGAGTATCAGAGATGTCTGAAATATCCTGAATATAAATGACCAAAGGATGTTTTCCAGAAACCTAATTTCTAATCCTTGCAAACAGCCAACGTCACTTTAGCTGATTTATTCCAGCTATCGTTGAGCAACAATCTAGGAGCGTAATCATGCAAAATCGGTCATTTTCTCAGAATAGGAGGCAAAGGTCATCTCCCTGCAGAGAATGTTTTTCCCATTAAAAATATAAATCCAAGTTGACATGTCTAAATTGACCGAGATTTTCTCTGTATGGAAATCAAGGTCCACACAATGTTACAGCTGTCTACTTAAATTCCCCGAAGAGGAATCCAATGGAGATTGGAGTCCTGAAAGGACGCTCCGGTTATTTTTCCATTATTTTTCAAAAAGCAGCAAGTAAAGTGCTACGTCCTATTGGGCAGCATTTTGGTTGTTCGGTGGTGGCAAGGTGACCCCAGTGACTGCCGGAAGGCTGCTCAGCAGGCAGCCAAGGTCTCCTCTTCGAAGTTCTTTGCAAACTAAAGTCTTATGCTACACATCTTTTATCAAAACAACGCAAGGCACACAGAGATAAATGGAGTTGACTCCACATGTCCTTGTAAATGTTCTGGTCCAAACCCAGGGGATACTGGAAATGGAAGGAACAGAGACCCACAGGCTACTCACAGCAGCTTCTCCGGGGACCGAGGGGGAGGAGAGAAACTGGGCTCCTGTGTCCTCACCGCCGGGAAACATCCCACCAACCAGGGAAAAACACGTTCCTGGAATTCTGCCTCCAATTCTTGCAAGAATAATGTAACGGCCTCAGATCCTTTCCAGTTTTTAGACATAAAGATGCCTGTCTAGCAGCAGGTTTTGCTGAATCCCCAGCACAGAAGCAACAGCCAAGTCCTACTTAAAGGTTTTGTTGTGCAGATCATGAAGCAGAACCAAATTCCTGCATCCATTTGTCCACTTAGCAGTCATTCATGGATTCATTCTTTAATCCACTCGTTATGGTGAGTGAAAAGCAGACCTGCACAAACAGCCTTTCCTCCTGCGTGTCCCCACTGAGAGTGGCAGCCAACGTGAAACTAGCTACCAGCTGCCGAGGAAGCAATGGGGTGCCTCAAAGAGAGGGTACAGGAACCCACCACACGGCACCTGCACCCTCTCAGGAAAAATGATGGCGTCAGCCTTTTTACTGGTGACTCTGCTGGAGGAACAAAATTTAACTGACTAAAATTAGTGTCTCAATTGTATATTAATTAAAAAAGGAATGCCATTTGATACACTTTTAAAGATGTTTAGATGGTCATGAAGAGAAGGTGGGACTCAGTCCTGACTTTTCAGTGCACCATCAATAACCAGTTATGTACGGCTAGAAAATCATAAAGTATTGCAAACACACGGGATGGTGTGCAGAGGCCCTGAGTCCTGAAAGCACCTGTGGACACCCTGCTCTGATGAGGAGGCCCCAATGAGCCCTTTCTGTGGGCTGCGTGCTGCACACTCATTCTTTAAATAATGCTTTGAGCCCGCAGCTGAGATGAAAGGAGAGTGGAGGGAGGATGACGGAAGCAGTAAGGCAACCCCCGCCCCATTATTTAGCATGCTTCCTAAAACACGGGCGCTAGAGGACAGCGAACAAAGAGGCAGCTGCCCACCTGAGCCCTCACCCCTCAACAAGACCACCCAACCAAGCCAGACAAAGGCCAGAAAGCCCAGCCGCCCCTTTCCTGAGGAGCCAGTGGGCTGGGGCTCCTAAGAACGGGTGAGATTCATGGATGAAGAGAAGGGTCAGAAACGCTGCACCAAGCTCCAGTTTCAGATGAAGACTCCAGCGCAACCACAGGCCTTACCGCCGGGCCTGGAGGGACTCTCACACCTGACAGTCAAGACCCGACGCGGGCTGACACCTTTCACTTCTCTAACCAGAGTGACGTGTGGCTGTCTGCTTCTCACACCTCATCCTAGCCAACGCCGCGAGTGTCGAGTATCGAAAGCGTGTGTTCCACCCTGCGCCCTCCGGGGGAGAGGCCGCGTGCCTCCTCTGTACCTCCGCCCTGCACCCTCTGCCACCCCACCACGTGTCCAGACCCTTCCATATCTCTCTCCAAACCCAAAGGATCATTTGCTTCTTGAGATAAATACATTAAACGAATCCATTGTGTCTGCAGAAACGGTTGCTTGGTTGACCATTTCTCTGATCAGGCACAGCACCGAGAGGGCAGTAAGGGATGGACTGTGCGGGTTTCACGTCAATCCTGAAACGACACCCATGTCAGGAAAGGAGGCAAAAGGAGAAGGGGTGAGGGGAAGTGGGTGAGCAGGCCAGGGGGCCAGCAGGTCTTTCCTGCCTCTCAGAACAGTTGCGTTGCTCATTCTGACCCGGGGGGCTCCGCAGGGGCGGACTCTGTGCTCACTGCAAAGACGGCAGTGATTGATGCCAGGCCACAGGGCAGCCCCCTCTGAGCTGCCTCATTCCTAAGGCGCTGTCTTAGGCCATTCGCGCACGGCTATCAAGAAGTATCTGAGGCTGGGTGATTTATAAGAAAAGAGGTTTAACTGCTCACAGTTCTGCAGGCTGTACAGGAAGCATCTGCTTCTGCGGAGGCCTCAGAAAGCTTCCTTTCAGTCGTGGGCAGAAGGCGCATCACATGGTCAGAGCAGAGCAAGCCGGGGAAGCAGAAGGCCACACAACCTTAACCGGATCTGGTGCAAACTCAGAGCCAGAGCTCACTCATGAGCAAGGGCGGGGCCCAAGCCACTCGTGAGGGACCCGCCCCATGATCCCGATAACTCCTGCCAGGCCCTACCTCTGAGACTGAGGACCGCATTTTCACAGAGATCTGGAGGGACAAACATCCAAACCGTATCAGGCACCCCACAAGGTTTGCCAAACACACCTGCAGACCTGGAGCTCCCCCTGCAAACATCCGCCCGACGACACTCCGGGGTGTCCCTGCGGTACAGGCAGGGATCACACTGAAAGGGAACTTGTGTTGGTCGGCTGGTTTCCACTTCTGTCACTGCTCCAACTTCGTCCTCACCTCGCAACAGGTGCCTCTCGGGAGTGCAGCAGGATTTCCGCACGGGGCAGGAAGAGTGGTGCTGAGGCTTCCTCCAGGCCCGGACACCCTTTACAATCCATCCAGCTTGCTACTGGAATGCAATTTATTCAAGGTTCTCGACAAAGTCGGGGTCCAAGCCGGCACTGCAGTCAGCAGGGAAAAGACTTTTTTCTCTTTGGTGGGGAGCAGGGAGACAGAAGATACAGAGACTTGCCCCATCAATCAACTTGAGCATTTTCTTTTTAACTTAATTTCATTTATGGGCAGTATTGCCTATAAATCTCTACTGCTTGTGACGGGCATGCGGGAACATCACTCATAAGTACATGGATGAAACTTGAGACAGTTTAAATCATAATCTGGAGGGTTTTATGCAGGATTTTAGTCGGGCTTCGGCAAGGGAGTAATTAAAACTACACATTTCATCCTTTGAGCTCACTCCTCATTGGGGGGACAAAACGTATCACGCGCCCCCTGCTGTTTACATTTTGCGGTGCAAAATGACGTCTCAGAACATTGAACCACAATACAGGAATTCCTTTTCTATTGAAGGGATCAGCGAATATCAGTGCCAAAAAGATCCCAGATGTATTTTGGCCAAATCCACTTATTTTACAAATAAAGTAATAGCTCCAAAGAAATTGCTAAATTTCTCTTTTAGGATTTACTTTATGTTTTAAACACACCCTTTACATTTCAATAAAAGTTAATGGAGCATTGACTAGCAAGTACTAACTCTCTACACCTGGCCCTTGTGGCGCCTACACACGAATATAAAACAACTGGTTAAAGGAGTGTTCACACTTAGTAAAAACTATTCCTGCTCTCAAGCTGAAGATTGACATACTCAGTGTTTTTTGTTTGTTTTTTGAAACAGAGTCTCTCTCTGTCACCCAGGCTGCAGTGTAATGGCAGGATCTTAGCTCACTGCAGCCTCTGCCTCCCAGGTTCAAGTGATTCTCCCGACTCAGCCTCCTAAGTAGCTGGGATTACAGGCACCTGCCATCATGCCTGGGTTAATTTTTTTTAGTAGCGATGGAGTTTCACCATGTTGGCCAGGCTGGTCTTGAATTCCTGACCTCAGGTGATCTGCCTGCCTCAGCCTCCTGCAGTGCTGGGATTACAGGCACAAGCCACTGTCCCAGCCCATACTCAGTCTTTTAAAAGTGGTCAGGGTGAACTCACCAGCACCCACGTGCCCACGTGCACGTACAAGCACAGCAGAGCCAGCTCCCTCTCCTGGACCCCACATCCCCAGACTCTGGCTCCAAAGGGGAGCCCCCGTTTGCACAGGGAGTAGTCCCCTGGGGTGGCCAGGTCTGGAAACTCCATCATGGGCACTCTCGCGGGACAGGAAGACTCAGAGAACATGACAGCTGCCTTCAGCTGCCCGGAAGGCAGCCCGTGATGGTGGATGAGAGAGATTCTGCAGCACGCCAGAAGGCAAAGTATAGGGTCAGTGGACAGAAGGAAGGAGGAGGCCGATTTCAGCTTCCTGAGAAGCATCTGTTTAGTCGTCGGAACTGTTCAAACATGGAAGTGCCTCCCAGGGAAAATGCCAGAGCGGAGGGCAGGCAGTGCCTCTCGGGAGTGCAGTAGGATTTCCGCACGGGGCAGGAGAGCGGTGCTGAGGCTTCCTCCAGGCCCGGACACCCTTTACAATCCATCCGGCTTGCTACTGGAATGCAATTTATTCAAGGTGATCGACAAAGTCGGGGTCCAAGCTGGCACTGCAGTCAGCAGGGAAAAGACTTTTTTCTCTTTGGTGGGGAGCAGGGAGACAGAAGATACGGAGACTTGCCCTATCAATCAACTTGAGCATTTTCTTTGAAACCAGTATTGCCCATAAATCTCTACTGCTTGTGACGGGCATGCGGGAACATCACTCGTAAGTACATGGATGAAACTTGAGACAGTTTAAATCATAATCTGGAGGGTTTTATGCAGCCGAACAGTTTGTTTTCTAGTGAAAGGGCAAAATATGACATTTAATTTTAACCAAAAAAAAAAAAGAGCAGTTACCTCAATGGAGCATTGTTTTGTTACAATAGACTTATTGAAAACTCTAATCAGCTAGATGGCCAGGGTTCAGAATTCACCCAGCCCCGTATACAGCGCGAGAGCAGACAGTGCGGTGTTCTCGTGCCGTTAGCCACTGGGGCGTCCTCGATCCAATGATGCAAGGGCACCGTTCACTGCTCCAGCGACGTGAGAGCAGATGCCTGGTGAACACTGCCATGGTTATAAAAGTCCACAATAAACTCTCAACCAGCTGGCCTTTCACTTCTTACCAGCACAGACAACACCTGTCTATATGTTTACCTTATTGGAAGAAGAAAATATTAAACACAGGCAAGCAATGGCAATTGCCTCGTTCTTCATAGACTCCTGTTTTGTATGATGACCTTCTCGTCTTTTACATTCAAAATGTGCTACTGATGGCTTCACTCAGGCAAATTGTGTGGGGAGGTATGGCCATCGCCCTATTAAGTAAACTAGAGAGTATTTGGTGGCATTTAGTGATTCCCAAAAAAAACCTCAGAGACCTATTAGGACCATACAGAAGAAACAATGGAACTATCTACATAGTCAGACCCACTAGGAGACATAAGAGCTGAAGAGAGAAATATACAAACTAGACCAAAGCTATCATTCCCTTTATGGAGGGAAGAAAGTGTTGTGGCTATTTTCAAGCACATAAAATAATTAGTGAAAGTGGCAAAGGAAGAAAGGTCCCTCCTTCCTTACCCTCTACAGCTCGGTCTCTGTATTACCACTTAGACGTGACTCCTGCTGCCTCATCATTCAATTTTCCTTTTGGGCAGGGACTCATCAGAAATAGTCTCTGCATCATCCCCACGCCACCTAACGCTTCACACAGAATGATTCCATCACGTTTACTCAATGGCATGGGCTCACGAAAGCATGCATCCGTTGGCATTCTCAAAGTCTCAGGGAACTTCCAAAGCTGAGCTGAGTCCTACAAGCGGGGATTGCTTTGCAGCATGTGACAATGGCACAGTCTGTTAGTTCCAAGAGCCTGTGGGGGCACGAGCAGTTTCCCAGAGCAGTTTCCGGAGCAGCACGCCACGTCTTTGTGCACCAACCTGCAAAGAGAAGCTCCAACCCCGCTCAGGGGCCAGGGTGGCCAATGAGGAATCGCACCGACAGGCCAGTGGGCTGCATTCAAGTCGGTGCCAACCCACCCTTTCTTGCTGCAAAATGAAACCAAAGTTCACGGTGGACAAAGACGCACAATGGTCTTAGACAATCTCTCCTCCTGGGGAAGCTCTTGACAACGAGCAGTTAGATACAAAAATGTTAAAAACCAACCGGATTTTAAACTCCCCTTCCTGTCACATAAATTAAAATGCACATTTTAAAATAATGTAGTTGCTATTTGTCCGCATCTCTTGGTTTATGACCACATTGTGGATAGTCTAATGTTTAACTTGATAGCATTACTACAGGTTATAATTAATTTCTACTTAAGAGAAGAAAATCTAGAAAGAGAACATTGTTCTTTCTTCAATAAGCTTTGGCTGCACAGAGGTAGCAGGAATGGCCACCTTTTGCGACAATGGAATACAGATCCCTAAGCCAACAGCACTGCCAACTGCCTGGTGATTGGCGCAGACATTTCTATTCTCCGTGGTGCCACCTGGTGGTCAATAATCGAACTGCGTCTTAGTTCAGAGTGAAGCACCATTGTCCGCCGGGACCCAGACCTACGCCCACCGCCGCAAACCCCACCACTCGCCTTCGTGCCATCTCAGGACCACAGTCCTGGAACACACGTCTCCTCTCTTGGACATCTAATGAAAAAGTATACGTCAAATGCCTTTAGGTTTCTTAACAGGGTAAAAGGTGAACAGTTATAGTCTTGATTTGGAAATATATCTCCAATTCAATATTTATTGATCCAAATTTTCAAATTGGAATAAAAATGTTATACCAGCTATCAACAGACACTTGGAAATTATAGCCAACTTAGGATCTCATAACTGGGATTCAGCTTATAAAATAACAGAACGGTGATCGAGACTGATATTTGTCCACCAAAATCCGTTTTGCTGATTTTCTACAACAGAAGGGTTGCAGGTGGGAGTATGGTGTCTGCCAGATGGGAACCGCGCTTCCAAACCACCTGTCGCTGGCTGTGGCCCCAAGACTTGGCTCTCCTCAAGGGAAACGTAGAGAGCAGTAGGGATGCCTGCCCTTCAGGCCTTCTTGCTGGCTAGAAAGAGCATGTACAGCAACCTTTGCAGCCTCGCGTTGGAAGTGACAGAGCCTCCACTGTCATTCTGGTTCCCTGAATGGCAGAGGGCACCAGGGCCGCCTACCAGCCTGAAATGTTCACTTCAGAGCTCTTGTATGAAGAAATTCCGTATTTTCCAATTCATTGAATTAGTTTGCGTCTCCTGTTACAGCAGCTTAGTTTAACATTCCCCACATGGCAAATCAAGGTCTAAAATTGTTTTAACAGTGGCCACAGGATTCAAAGTTCATTTGTGTATAGGGTTCATTAATGGTTTTATCGATGACAATGGCTGCATTTAGTCTAAAAGCTTTTCAGAAATATGTACTATAGCACCACAAAAATTGTTAAGCAATTTCACTTTATACAATATGGCATAATTTTATAGACAGTGCTAATCACTTATCAATTTTGATGAGGCCCGTGAACATAGTGGTTTCTAATAGACTAAATCGATCTTAAGCACTGTACAGTTAAAGTCGCAGCAAATCTCTAATCTCTAATTGTTTAAAAATGGTAGCTTTTGGTTTCCAATATGGCAATTTGACTTTGAAGAAAAAAAAAAAAGTACTTTCACAGATTGCAACAAATCAAAACAATGACCAGACACTGGACATGTAGCTGGAAAGTTAGGAATTCATAAATTAACTTCCCAAACTTGAAAGATGCTGCAACTTCTGGTTGAGCAAGAAATAGCTCACTTCCTGTTCAACAGGCTTCCAACACTGAGTCAAACAGAGCAATCAGATGATTCAGACCTCTGCTGAGTGGCCCTAATGGACGCCTCCAAAACTTACAATGAAAAGCATACTCAGAAATCCTTACCCTCGTCCACACTGCTCAGCAACACTCCGCCATCTGTAATTCTGAGCGCCGCTGTGCGGAGATAGCCTGGTGTGGACTCTTGTCCCTACCATCTCCGTTCTCAGATGCAGCGTCAACGGGAACACCTGGACTTCCTTGGCGAAATCAGCGCTTCTCTTATTTTGTCTCTGCGTATTTAAGATCCCTGTAGTCTGATGCGTTATCACAGTGAGTCATCATAGGAGTCCAGGAAGACAGGACTTTAAAATTCAAGGCTGGCTCTGCAGATGGAGCAGATGAGCACGGAATGCAGCCTCGCCACCCAGCCGCTGGCAGAGCCCGTACGCTTCCTCAGCTTTGAGAACTGTCGGCAGATTCACTGCGAGTGTGAGCATGCAAGCCGCCTCCCAGTGGACGGACAAGGCACTCTCATGTCTGGTAAGAAGTCCGGCCGCAGAGGCCAGAACACATGTCCTCTCGAGGTGCAATAGGGGCGGGTTGTCATGACTTTCCTTCTGGTCGTGGACGTGCAAGGAAACTTCCTTTCTTTCTTCATCACCGGGCCTTCTTTGAGGCAAGTAAACATGGCTTTTCTATGTCTCGATTAAATGGCAAATGTCCTGAACTACACCGATTCCACCTGCCAGTATGATAAATTTCCAAAGAATAAGATTCCTGGAAAACAACATCAGTTTTTACTTAGGAAATGCCTGAAGGACATGAGCAATGGGAGCCCCTGGGGGACCTGGCGGCCAGGACACCTCTCTCCATCATAGGCACAATCCACAGCCCAGAGGCCTTTCCAGGGGGCTCAGACACAACTTCTAGGGTCATGCAGCCCTGTAGATGTACAAGACACAGGAAACTAAGCAGACCTCAAACCACCCCATGACATTCTCTGAAATTCTTTTGTTTTAATAAATCTCAGACATGGTATTTGTCGTTTACCATTTTCTCCTAAAAATCAGAGGCATAAATCACCATAAGTGTTGACGCCTTCTTGTTAGCTGGTTTCAGAAAACATTATCTACTGAAACTACAAGAGCAGAAATGGTTTAATCCCATAAAAATTATGTTCTGTGACTTTTGTCCTGGCCAGACTGGAAAACTTCTTTATTGCAGTTGTCAGCCACGATGGGCACAAGAAGCAGAGGAGTTTCATGCGTGTGAGTTAGGAAGGAAGATCCACCCTTGGAAGAAACCACCAGCTAAAAATCTGGTGACCAAAAGAAGGGATTGGGGTTAGGGGTCCTGGCTATGTGGAAAGGTTTATTTCTCCACCTGGACAATGGACATGAGAGCAATGTCTATTCCACACCCTGTCTCTGAATCCTTCCCTTGGTAATAAGCAGGGAAGAGTATAGAGTCTGGACAAGAGGAGATAGGAGACAGGGACACTCTTCGTTAAAGACGACCCGAGCACATACTGTACACAGAGGAACTAGATGACGAGCAGGTGCTTTTCCTGATCGCAGCCTTGGGTTTCAGGAGAAATCAGTGAAGAATCCAGAATAACTGCTGGAGCCATTCTTAAAAAGCTACCCTACAAACGAGTTCCATTTATTGCAGAATAAATCAAAAACTCTAATGAAAACGCTGATCCACCACCTTTCCCATCCTCATGTCCACCAGTTTTCTGTTTGCAGCGGAAGCCACTGTGGGGGTCTCGCGAACTTCCCACTCAGTCTGAGCTTGGAGCACCAACGGCAGGATCTGAGCTCCTTCCAGGTGGAGGCTTCTCACAAACGCTCTCCACACACCCCAGTTTCATTCTCCCACCAACACTGGACAGCACTTCTCACTTTTTTCCACAGCTTTTTCCATCACTACATCATCACTTTTAGAACATTCCTGCAAAATCTCAGGCTGGATGTCTGGTGTTAATTTTCATTTCAGGGCCTAAAACCATGCCTGACTCAAAGAAGGAGTTCAATATCTCAACATATATTTGCTAAATGAATAACTTTCTTTCGTCACTGACTTTATCATTGTTTTGTATGTTTATTTTCTTTTTCCTTTCCTTTTTTTTTTTTTTTTTGGAGAGAACTCTGTCAACCAGGCTGGAGTGCAGTGGCACAATCACAGCTCACTGCAGCCTCAGGCCCCCCAGGCTCAAGTGATCCTCCCACCTCAGCCTCCTGAGTAGCTGGGACTACAGGCGTGCACCACCACACCTGGCTAATTATTTTGTAGTTTTTGTAGACACAGGTTTTCTCCATGTTGCCCAGGCTGATTTTGAGCTCCTGGACTCAAGTAACCCACCATCTCAGCCTCCCACAGTGCTAGGATTACAGGCTTGAGCCACTGCACCCAGCCTGTACATTTGTTTTCTATTTGTGACTATTTGTGATTCTTCTTCTCCTGCAAATTTTTAAAAAATATTACCTTGAGTTGATCAATGCAGAATGTATACATGTATCAAAATGTCATATTATACCTCATCAATAGGTACAATTATGATTTGCCAATTAAAATAATACAAAACTCTTTAAAAATTAAAAACCATCTATTTCCCTGGTATTTCTGGGATTTTTTTTTTTTTTTTCTCAATGACTTTTGAGAACGCTTTTGCTTTGTTCTCAAACCTTTGATAATCTCCATCATTACTGGTTGGGTATCCCTTATCTGAAATGCATGGGACCAGAAGTGTTTCAGATTTCAGATTATTTCACAGTTGAAAATATTTCCATATATAATGAAATATCTTAAAAACGGAAATGAAGTATAAACAGGAATTCATCTATGTTTCATACACACCTTATGCACACAGCCTGAAGGTAATTTTATTATTCCCGTGGGAACGCTGAAAACGCCACGTGTTCTGTGCCAGCGTTTGACTGTGACCTGCCATGTGAGGTCAGGTGTGGGATTTTCTATTTGTCGCATCAGGTCAGTGCTCACAAAGCTTTGGATTTTGGAGACTTCTGGATTTCTGGTTTTCAGATTTGGGATGCTCCGCCTGTATCTAAGTCTTCCATTGTCTCCTTTTGACTTCCTGAATAAATACTCGTATCATTAGCAAATAATGATAGCTTTAGAACTAATTTCCCCAAGTTACAGATGTAACATGTTCAGGTTATTTTTTGTACTGATTGGTCTTTCCATCCTTCTTAAGATGTTACAGGGCCGGGCGCGGTGGCTCAAGCCTGTAATCCCAGCACTTTGGGAGGCCGAGACGGGTGGATCACGAGGTCAGGAGATCGAGACCATCCTGGCTAACACGGTGAAACCCCGTCTCTACTAAAAAATACAAAAAAAACTAGCCGGGCGAGATGGCGGGCGCCTGTGGTCCCAGCTACTCGGGAGGCTGAGGCAGGAGAATGGCGTGAACCCGGGAGGTGGAGCTTGCAGTGAGCCGAGATCGTGCCACTGCACTCCAGCCTGGGCGACAGAGCGAGACTCCGTCTCAAAAAAAAAAAAAAAAAAAAAGATGTTAAAGGGGTGAAAGCCCGGGATGTGCCAGCAGGCTGCTCTGGTGTGGGACACGGCGTCTCTATTACAGGCTGGTCTGGTGTGGGACACGGCGTCTCTATTACACAGCCTTCTTTTGTTTGAGGGTCTTGTTGTTGCTGCTGCTGCTTTTTTCACAATCCTTTAAGAATGTAAAGACTATTATTAGCTGACAAGTCGTTAAAAAAAAAAAAAAGATGTTAAAGGGGTGAAAGCCCGGGATGTGCCAGCAGGCTGCTCTGGTGTGGGACACGGCGTCTCTATTACAGGCTGGTCTGGTGTGGGACACGGCGTCTCTATTACACAGCCTTCTTTTGTTTGAGGGTCTTGTTGTTGCTGCTGCTGCTTTTTTCACAATCCTTTAAGAATGTAAAGACTATTATTAGCTGACAAGTCGTTAAAAAAAAAAAAAAAAGCAGGTCTTGGCCCCTGGGCTGTAACTTACAAACTTTGCCCAGTTTCACTCTCAGGTTTGACACTCTTGCTCTGTGGCTGATGACCATTCCACCAAGGGTCCACTCAGAGTCCCCCTCAAAATGAGGACGGTAACTTAGACTTTTATAGTCGATCTTAAGGATGACAAGCTGGTCTCACAGCTTCAGTGTGGTGCACGGCAGCTGTTCCTCCCCGCTCAATACAGAGCTCATCTCACACCTGAAGCCCCCAGATCTGCTCGGTGTCCTTTCAGAGTCAGAGCTGCTTTGGGAGCAGTGTCCCTGGCATCGAGACTGATGTGTATCCATTCCGTCTGACAGGTCTGCAGCTCTGCATTGTCCCGACCAGGTTTCTGTAAGGGAGTCAGGGCAGCACCACAAAATAAACGGATGTGTTTCCACCTTTCCTGTAACACTCAGTCAAGTCTTACAGCCTTGGGAGTGTTGCTTCTGAAAAAATCCGAAAAATGTGACTTTGGCTCTGGAACCTTTTTTGGAGGAAAATCTTTGAGAACTTTTACAATTTTTTCCAGTGTTGCTTATTTCCGTCTTCCTTGTTTATTTCTATTTTTATTTTAGATTCAGGGGGTACATGGGCAGGTTTGTTCCCTGGATATATTTCGTGATGCTGAGGTCTGGGCTTTGATAGGTCCCATCTCCCAGGTAGTGAGCACAGAACCCAACAGATAGTTTTTGAGTCCTTGGCCCCCTCACACCCTCCCTCCATTTTTCTTTTGTTTTTGTTGTTTTTGTTTTTGTTTTTGAGATGGAGTTTCGCCCTCTCGTCCAGTGTAGTGGTGCGATCTTGGCTCACTGCAATCTCCGCCTCCCAGACTCAAGAGATTCTCCCGCCTCAGCCTCCTGAGTAGCTGGGATTACAGGTGCACGCTATTTTTTCAGTAGAGATGGGGTTTCACCAGGTTGGCCAGGCTGGTCTTGAACTCCTGACAGCAGGTGATCCGCCTGCCTCAGCCAGAGTGCTGGGATTAGAGGCGTGAGCCGCTGCGCCCAGCTTCTCCCTCCTTTTGAAGTCCTCAGTGTCTATTCCCATCTTTATATCCATGTGTATCCAAAATTTAGCTTCCACTTATAAGTGATGACACGCAGTATTTCATTTTGTTTCTGCATCAATTCACTTAGGATCACGGCCTCCACCGTCCCATCGACGTTGCTGCACACGATATGCCTTCATTCTTTTTTAATGGCCACATGGTATTTCATGGTGTATATTTACCACATTTTCTTTTTTCTGTCAACCATTTATGGGTACTTGGGTTGATTCTATGGCTTTGCTATTGTGAATAGTGCTGCAGGGAACATACAGTGCATATGTCTTTTTGATAGAATGATATGTTTTCCACTGGATATATACTAGGTAATGGGATTGCGAGATCGAACGGTAGTTCTGTTTTTACTTCTTTGAGAAATCTCCAAAATGCTCTCCACAATAGCTAAACCAATTTACATTCTCACCAACAGTGTATAAGTGTTCCCTTTTCTCTGCAGCCTCTCCAACCCTGTTAGCTTCTACCTTTTTAGTAATAACTATTCTGACTGGCGTGAGATGGTTTCTCACTATGGTTCTGATTTGCACTTTTCTGATGATGAGTGATGTTGAGGATTTTTTCATTTGTTGGTCACTTGTATGTCCTCTTTGAGAAGTATCTGTCCATGTCCTTTACCCACTTTCTAATGGGGTTGTTTTTGTTTCTTGATTTAAATTTCTTGTAGATTCTGGACATGAGAGCTCTATGAGAAGCATAGTGAATATTTTCCTCCATTCTGCAGGTTGTCCATTTACTCCGCTGATAGTTTCTGTTGCCGTGCAGAAGTTCTTTAGTTTGGTCCCACTGTCAATTTTTGTTTTTGTTGCAATTGCTTTTGAGGACTTAGCCATAAATTCCGTGCCAAGGCCAATATCCAGAAGGGTATTTCCTAGGTTTTCTTCTAGGATTTTGTTATTTTGATGTCTTACATTTAAGTCTTTAATCCACCTTGAGTTAATTTTTGTATATGGTGATATGGAGGATCCAGTTTCCTTCTTCTTCATGTGGCCTGTTTTCCCAGCACTATTTGCTGAACAGAGAGTCCTTTCCCTATTGTCTATTTTTATCAATTTTATCAAAGATCAGTTTCTTATATGTGTGCTGCTTTATTTCTGGGTTATCCACTCTATTCCACTTGTCCGTCTGCCTATTTTTGTGCCAGTACCATGCTATTTCGGTTCGTGGAGTCTTGTAGTATAGTATGAAATTGTGTTTCCCTCTTCTTTTGACCCAGGTTAATCTTTCCTCAAATTGTCTGCTGTATCTAGGCTTTCTAAACTATAAGCACAGTTATACATTAGGTATTTTAATCATCTGCTAATCCATTTGCTGAATCTTCTTGCTCATTGATTTTTGTTTGTCTTGATACTAGATTTCGCATGTTTGAGAGACAGTAGGAGGGAAGTGGCCCGCCGACACGGAAACTCACGGGCACCGTGGCACTTTCATCAAGGAGTTACAGGAGGAATGAAGGGCCTTATGCTTAGATTTTCTGTAAGTTTCCAAGCCTAACGCTCCACATTGGCCCACAGAATGCCAAGTTTTTCTACCTCCCGTGCCACATCCGAGGCCCCACTGGCCCCTGGTTATGGTGCCAGCACCTGAGGGCTGAGTCCTTTCTCTGATCTGGTTGCCATGTGAGGCATGGGAATGAGAGCATCCCTCAAGGTGATCAGAGGTGTCGTGATCAACATAACTCAGCACTATCAAAAGACATAACTCAGCACTCTCAAGAGACTGGTTCACACCAGGAATTTCACAGGGGTGGGACAGGGAACACACTGTCCTTCTACCAGACATGGCATTCTTCCTCTTAGATCGGGAGGCCCCACTCCCCGAACTGTGGCGGGTTATTGGTCCATGGCCTGTTAGGAACTGGGCCACACAGCAGGAGGTGAGAGGCAGGCAAGCAAGAGAAGCTTTATCTCCCCATCACTCACATGACCGCTTGAGCTCCGCCTCCTGTCCGATCAGCAGTGACATTAGATTCTCACAGGAGCATGAGCCCTATTGTGAACTGCACATGTGAAAGATCAAGGCTGCACACTCCCTATGAGAATCTAATGGCTGATGATCTGTCACTGTCTCCCATCACCCCCAGATGGGACCATCTAGTTGCAGGGAAACAAGCTCAGGGTCCCACTGATTCTACACCATGGTGAGTTGTATAATTATTTCACTGTATATTACAATATAATAGTAATAGAAGTAGACTGCACAATACATGTAATGCAGTTAAATCATCCTGAAATCCCCCGCCCTGGTCCGGGGAAAAACTGTCTTCCACAAAACCGGTCCCTGGTGCCAAAAAGGTTGGGGACTGCTGTCTTGGATGGCATCTTCCTACTGTGCCCCACACAGAGGAAGCGACAAGACAGTTTTCTGAGCTCCCTTTTACAAAGACACTAACCCCACGTGTGGGGCCTCCACCCTCATGACTTAATGCCCTTCCCAAAGGACACACTTCCTAACATCACCACCTTGGGAGCTAGGATTTCAACTGATGAATTTTGGGGGAGACACAAAATTCAGTCCACAACATATACTATTCATCAAAACATGTATCCATTATAAATAATGGCGAATTCACTGTAGTTTGTCTTCTGGATGGACATTGATATCCATCCAGATGCATTTTAGAGGGACATGACCTCAGTAAAGAAAAATAAAATCCATAAAACAACATTTCTCCTGAAATTCTAAATGACCAGTACATTTAGGTCAGGTTTAATCATTACCTAAAGTGACTGAAATCAGGACAGTCAACAATCGTAGCTTGTCTAGAGTCCTTCGCTTTGGAATGAAAGTCTATAGACATAGACTTTAAGGCAAATGTAAAAAGCAACTGCGTTATGGTCATCTAATAAATACACAGAATTTGTGGACTGAGTCCTATTGCCTCAATTTTATCTGGTTATACCTGGCATTGCATTGACATTTATGTGCTAGAGTTAACAGCAGTATAAATTTGACCATATTTGGATCATTTTCCCCTTACCATATATAATGGGTAAATCTCTTCCTCTCAGGAGTTTAAAAACTACGTAATTTGCAATAGCAGGACCATGAATTAAACATCATATTATAAGCAAAATACGTACAGTTATTGGTAATAAATTGTAACACTTAATATATAGTAATCAGTGGTAATACTGTATGACGACCATAAGTAATTTCATTGTAATTACAGACCATTACTTTATAATGTAAGAAATAATAGTATTATAATTAAATTTTAAAAGTTGATGAAAATAATGTATTGTCATCCACTTGGAAACAAAATACCCAAGAAAAAAAACAGCCCCCTTCAGGAAGTCTGAATCTTACTAACTCAGCTGCTTCCACATTACTGTGTTTAGGTATTCGAGGAAATCTCATTCTCCCGGGCAAATAAGGGCTTCACAGCTCTACCGTTAGTAAAACCCGGAGATCCTCCTCAGATCCCCTGAGGTACCATCTTATCCTAGGAACAGCAGGACGAAGGGCAAGGCAATGGCGTGCGGCTGCCCTGCCACCTCCCAGGTGGAGGGAGTGGGCTGGAGACCTGAACAGCCCTGCTGTTTCTGCGAGGAAGGGACAGTCATTTCACCCACCCTCGGGAAGCAGGGGAGAATGCAGTTTGGGGTCGCCAGGGGGCCCCAGGGACAGAGTTTCAGGCATGAGCACAGAAGAAGGAGGAAACAGCTCAAAGCAAATCCTTTCCTTCATACAGGAAGTAAAATATTGTGTCTTTTCCCTACAGCTAATCTCTTTGTGTGTCATCAAAGAACATGTGGAGACTATCTCAGTCCATGCCCAATATAGAGACTAAATCTCACTTCGGAATCTGCATATACATAGGTATCAGAACTGCATGTACCAGAGATTAAATTTAAATCTTCTTCCTCTCCCAAAAAGACGTGTGTTTCCTCTCTGCTTTTGGAAAGGCCCGTCTCGGAACAGAATAGAGAAACCCACTTATAATAGGTCTTATTCAACATATTTCAGACAACATCACAGGCATCGACGTATTATCTAATTAATCCACAATCGACCCATCTGCAATAGGGTTTAACAAATACAAAAACAGAGGCCCAGGGAGGGCACACAGGTGTCCTGGTGTCACACAGGTGGACACGACCTTTCATCCCTTCTCACTGTGCCCCTCCCAGAGCCCCGCTCTTCTCCCGGGCTAGCAGCGTGCACACATCACTCATCCTTTCTTACTCTTCTCAGGGAATTAACTAGGAGCTATTGCACTAAACACATCTACCCGCTTATGCATTTCTGATGTAATTCTCAAATATATTTGATGGGTGTTTTTATTGTGCCCGCTTTTCAAATAAGGGAAATGAAAAGTGTCATGTTCAATACTCGGGAGGGAGCATTTGAGCCCGGGTTTGCCTTATTCCGTGACCACGATCACCGGCATCCCCGCTGGGTGTGCGGCTTTCATTACTACGGTCGGTCCCCAGCTCAGGGCAGTGATTGGTAAGGCTGCTGGGAAGGAATTGAGCTCCCAAGTTAGAAGCTGTAAGATTAGAAACTGGAAGAAACTAATACAAACCGTGTGAAGCACAGACAGCTAGCAGGTGCTCCAGGAAGATAGTGAAATTCTAAGACTGTATGAGGGTTTAAATAAATGAAGCTCTGATTTGTGCGACTGTAGTCTGCGGACCCATGTATTGCGAAAGCAGGAACTACCTGAAGGCAAAGATGCATCAGCAGCTGGGCTGCCTACATAATTGGTGGGGTCCAGCACAAAATAAAAATGCAGGGCTCCTTAATCAAAAATGGTTATGAACATCAAGAGGGAGACACCAGAGCATTAAACCCAACGCTGCATGTGCAGAAGATGCACACTCATGCAGCCACCCTGCCCGAAGGCAGCTCAGCACTTCTGGGAATCTCTGAGTTTGCGAAGCTGCATCTTTCTCTAGTGTCCGAGTACTGACTTCCTCTAACAGGTTACACATCTGAGGCTCACAGAGCGCCCTAGCGTGGTGGGCAGCAGGCCCCAGGGTAGCCCCCAAACACACAGAGGAAAGTCAGGACCTGGCTGTTGCAGAAGAATCCAACTTCCATCCCCTTGCAGGGGGAGGGAGGGAAGGAGAGGGAGATACAGTCAGAGATGGTCAGGGTTAGGAGGACCAGGGCCCGGTGCCTTGGACTCTGAGCTGAGGTTGCCACGACCTGGCACAGAAGCCACATGATGGTGACGTAGTTAATCCCCCACACCTCTCGGGAGAGATTTAAGTTTAAGGAAATTTCAAATGGTTATTGGAGACATCTTTCTTTTTGAAGGAAATTGACAATGCCTGCCCTGCCGTGGGCAGCTGACTGATGCTATGATTTGATGATCTGATGCTATTAGTTCCAATGGTGGTTTCAGGGGACCGAAACCTGCCTGTTTTTCTCAGACACCTAAGATCTTCCTAAGACCATGGGGGACGGGTGGAAGAGTGAAGCCCCAACCACCTGCCTGCAGGCCCTATGGAGGGACTGAGGTCAGCTGCTGGGACTGTGGGCTCCTCTGCCGAGTCCCCAGCTGGCTCCTGCTGCAGGGGCCAGATGAACTCCCTGTTGCAGAACAGATCCATGTCTATCTAGTCTGCTTGTGAGGTGGGCCGGGAGCCTGGCACCTAGAGCTTGCATTTCCCCAGAGATTCTGTCTGGACGTTCTGGATCAGAGGAGGGGCTGGCACACAAACCGTGTCGGGGCACCTCTCAGGGAAAGGAAGCCTGGGCCTGCACACCCTCTTCAGAGTAAACGAGCCTATGAGAGGCTCACGGGACAGTGAGGTGCGGTCCTCCGGCAGGCAGGGGGCCCTTGTACTCACCCGCTGCAGCACCCCTTGCTGGGGCCTCTCTCTAGGCCGGAGAAGGATGGAGCCCTCTCCAGACTCCCTGATCCACGGCAGCCCTCCCTCACCGACTATCTGTGTTCTGCCTTGCCTGGATGCAAACGACCTACTCTCAATGCATTTTCTGGGACCCCTGCTCATCGCAGTCTCTCGTTTTCTGTAATTCAGTTATTTCACAAATTAAATTTTTATCTGGATTCAAAACATTTAGCAAAATGACCACCAGTTAGAACTTAATAGATCCAAATAAAGATAAAGTACACAATTAAAGGTTGTCTCCTAGACTGAGGTAATCCATCCTGATTCCATTTTTAGCCCAGAAATAGATTCATACTGCCTCTCCCAGATTAGCAAAGTCGGCAGCAGCCCGACAGCAAAGACAGTATCATTTTCAGCTTGTCCTTTTAACATCGACCTGACCATGAGTCTCAGACACCAAAAATTAACTGGTTTATAAGGATGCTTGCAATGTATAAATTTGAAAAACGTTAAACTGCGCATTGCCAAATAGGTCTCAAGTATTAAACATTCCCTTTCTTACTCAACAAAGTTGATATAAAGGGAACAGCCCTTGACTTTTAGCTGAAGTTTTCATATGTCACAGATTTATGAGAACCAAGAATCATGAACACGTATCTGATTTTCATAATTAACTATGATATGACATTAGGGCTCCCTGTAAGCCAGGCTATGGGTACATATTTTCCATCAAAACGATAGTCAGTGAACATGAATTACGGTAATGAAGGTGCTGGGCCTCGTCTTATTCAGTGATTCTACAGATAATGACGAGACCCACGAGGGTAATCTGTTTCCCTTCCCAAACATGCACAGTGCACCCTGGACTGCTAATTCTCCAATCATGTCAGCAGTAAGTCAACTGTAAGGCTAGGAAGTCTCAGGGAATATGGAACATTTGGCCAGAATGTTCCTTCAGAACACAGCGGCCTGAAGAGACCCTATATGTTGGATTTAAAATGAGTATGTGGTGGTTTATCTCCGGAGAGGAAACCAGCAGGAAAAATTATGCAACAACTAGCTGAGCAAGCAACTGACACCATATGTTCCCACTGCAGACGTTATCGTACATCGTCTTTCACTATCCCAGAGTATTAAAGAACAGAGTCATTCAGGAGGGATTTTAAATAAATAACTAAACCGATAAAACAAGAAAGAAGTATGGTGGCAATAACACTTCATTTGATACCACTTTGTCTAAAAACATCAAATTCCACTAAGTGGAGATCTGAGAGCCGCAGACGTGCCTGATTATATTCTATCTCCAAAAGGAAAAGCTCAAAGACAACGGCAAAATGAACATTCTCTTCCTCTCCAAGAGTGGACTGACATTTTAAAGGTGTGTGCCCATTCTCAGACCTCCAGAAAAGATACCTCCCGCATCCAAAAGGGATGCAACACCAACATGCTGGGACTCTGAAACTGGAGTTTAACGAATTTGCTATCAATCAATACATGACAGAGCAACAGAAGTGGGAAGGATGGGTTTTCTCCTGCAATACAAAGCTGTGAAGGAAAGACGGACGAGGCAGTAGGGAACGCGCACAGCGCTAACGGTCCGGGAGATCGACCACACGCACAGCGCTAATGGTCCGGGAGACCGACCACACAGAGATCAGCACAAGCGAGGGAAGGCCCATGGCTGTCTTCATGCAGCTGGAGAATACAGGAGTGAGCCAGGGAGACACTAAGTAAGCGGAAACAAGTTTAAGAAGTATAGAAGGGGCCAGGCACAGTGGCTCACGCCAGTAATCCCAGCACTTTGGGAGGCCGAGGCAGGCGGATCACCTGAGGTCAGGAGTTCAAGACCAGCCTGACCAACATGGAGAAACCAGTCTCTACTAAAAATACAAAAAAAGTAGCTAGGTGTGGTGGTGCATGCCTGTAATCCCAGCTACTCGGGAGGCTGGGGCAGGAGAATCACTTGAATCCGGGAGACGGAGGCTGCAGTGAGCTGAGATCATGCCATTGTACTCAAGAGCCTGGGCAACAAGAGTGAAACTCCATCTCAAAGAAAAAAAAAAAAGTATGTAAGGATTCAAGGGCATCCCTTCCCTCGCCCCTTCACACTTCCGTGACGCTTCCCTTGGAACTCGGAGCTCTCTGCAGTTCTCACGTCTGCCCACATTCTCCTCTGGCACAGTAAACGTAATTAGTATCACCACGTGCAGGTGAAGGGTTGCTCCGTGCACTTAGAACAAATTGGCCCCCGCACGAGGACTTGGTTTCGCTGCGAAGTGAAGACAAGCGGCCCTACAGAGACCACGCTGCGTTTGGAGGAGAGACCTGGGCATGGGCCTCGGCCACGGTCTCACCGCACTTGGTTCCCTGTCTCCAAAAAGACGTCGTGGGCTCCGTGAGGACAAAATGAGGTAATGTGTGCAAACTGTCTGGCACACACTGAAACTCAGTGGATACTAGTTCCTTTCTCTTTCGCCTTCCGTGAGTGAGGACCTGCTTCTGATAAAGCGAGGCAGAGCAACTGCTGCCGCCCCTTGATGCCCAGCAATTTCAGCAGATTTATGGTTTTGTGCTCTAGCTGAGAGCTGTTTAAATTGATTGCTGCCAAAGCATATATCAGTTCCTTCATTCTAGATAGTTTATCTCACAGGAGACGCTGGGCACACACCAGAAAGGGAAAACAGATAAAGAGACACTACTGGGTTGTGTGCAAACCAATGACAGAGCACAAGGCCGTGACCTTCTGAAGTTTGTTCTCCCGGTTAGAGAAGTGGGATATGTTCTGCCCTCATGGGAGTTTTGGGGTGTGCTGTGCAGCACCTAGCACAAGGCCTTTGCACCTGCCACTCTGTTCTGTTCAGGACAACCTGAAATCACCCCTTGGCCTGGCTGACCTCTGCTCAGCCCTCTGGGCTCATAAGCTCCTCAGGGAATTCTCCAATAAGTCTGATCTAGGCCATGCTCCTTCACGACGCAGCTTCAGAGCTTCTCATTCCACTTCTAAAATAACTCCTCTGACTTCTATAATTATGTGTCTCAGTAGTTATGTGAATTACTGACTACCTGCATCTTCTAGGCTTTATTTTATGGGTATTCTAATTTAAGATTACTTTTTAGTATTGATTGTTAGACTGGCGTTAAATCAAACTAAATTTGGGCTTTAGAGGCCTCCATACCAGCTGTGTGTAATAAGCTCCAATCTAACTCAGTATGTAAACAAATTGAGAGCCTAACCTATGAGTATGCTTTTGTAACGAATAACTGAGTCTCAGCCAATCAGAGCTGCCAAGCTTCAACCAGTCACAGGAGGCCGACTGTTTAAACCAGGTTCGAATAAGGCCACACGGGCGACCAATGGAGCTGTTTCTGTACCTCGTTTCCTTTTCTCTGTCCATTAACGTTGTTTGACTACTTTTGGTTGTAGTAACAGACTTTCTGAACCTATTCTGACGCTAGGGCCTGCCCCCTTCATGACTCAGCCTTTGCTCAGTTAAACTCTGTTAATTTAATTGGTCTAAAGGTTTTCTTTTAACACTGGCATTGTACTTTATCATTATGTATCAAAAGGTTTTGCTTTTCTTTATTCAGGCAAATATTTTATCTTAATATTTTTGCAATGGTATATTTAATATTAACATTTGATTTCAAAATGTGAAAATTGTAAGTATTTTGACAACAATGGATATTAACAAGTTTGCATGTTGACATCTACTTTTATTTTCTTTTAGTCAATACCTATTGATAGCCTCAATTTGCCTAAAAATATCAAAACCGCGTTTAGGGCAAGAACAGAAATCACCTTAATTTCAGAAATCATGTCTGGTTTTACTTCTAGAACAGTGACTGGCACAAAATAGGTGTGTGGTCTTCAGCTTCCAAAACAGCTCCTGAATATCTCCCCTCCTGACATTCAGGCTTTGAGTATATCCTCCTCCCAGCACGCGAGGGCTGGGCCTCGCCATGTGTTCCTAACCCACAGATATGGCCAAAGTGACAGGACATCACTTCCGCGGTTAGATTATAAAAACGTCCTCCCCTCGCCTCTCCTCCCCTGATCCTTCCTCCCTCTCTCCCTCTGTGCTGGCGGGCCCAGCACAGCTGCAGACTGGGAGGGACCCTGAAATGGAGGAGCCAGCCAAGCTCTGCCCAAATTCCTGACCATATAGACAGCGAGGTAAAACATGTGTCATTTGAAGCCACAAAGCACTGGGGTACTTCGTTACACAGCAACAGGTAACTAACCCACACTGTGAAAAGACAAAGATGAGGACAATTCTAGAATCAAGCAATGCCTCATTCCGTGAGACAGACTGAGTGTTCCAGCGAGATGAGCAGAGGACGGGGCTCTGCGGGCAGAAAAGGGCTGAAGGAAGAGAAGCATGGGACAAATAGCAGATCAATTTATCCCAAAGTCACCCTCCTTGCTGGGATAAAACAGATGGGACTTCCTGTGATCCCAGCTCAGGTGAGCTGGCCCCTTCTGAGGGGCTGCTGTGCTTCTCTGCCTTGGAAAATGCCTGTTTCAGAGTTCCGTTTGCTGACGTAGAACACGAGCGAGTTGGTTCTGAGCTGGTCTGGTCCGCCAATGCCTAGTGCAGGACCTCAGTCTAAACCCACGGTCTCCTAGAAACTCTCTTTAACAATTCTTAATTGCACACCCCTAGCCTGATGGATAAATACAACATTTACATCAAAGCAACCGTGGGGGAATGTGGCATTGTTTTGAGTTGCAGAAAAATTGAGGGCCCCATCAAATTCCATCTAATCAACAGTTTTGCCTGGGCTTTGTGAAGGAACGCTTTCCTGAAGAGATGGAGGTAAGTATTAGCATGGGGCTGGAACGACGGGAGTCACTTCACCAGGTGGGGAAGAGCTGCCAGACACAGGAAGGAGCATGAAGAGTTAGGTTCATATGGAATAAGACAGTTACTGAGCATCTGATCAGGGCTGGTCGTTGAGCCCGTGGCTGGAGAAAGGGATACAAGGTCCCCACCCTTGACAGCTTATGACTGAGCGCAACATGAAGCCTCAAGACAGGGCGGCGACGACAGCATCTCCAACTGTCTGGCACCTGTCTGCACACGCTTCCTGGCCCCACCACGGGGAGGCCCTGGCCCCGCCGAGAGTGATGCAGAAAGCTTCCCAGCACAGGCCAGCCTGACTCAGGCTGTAGGACCAGACGGTGAGAGTCATCCAGGCTGACAGGAGCTGAGTATTCCCATGGGAGGGAGCAGCACCACCCAGGGGCAGAGCCCCAAGGGCATGCGGAGAGACTGACACCCAGGCACCAGGCACCGGGTGTTTGGAGTTGAGCCTGGGGCCAAGGGAGCATGAAGCAAGGGGCAGCTCCCGCAGAATTGCACCAGCGAGTGTGGTGATGTGTGCGGGCATGGTGGAGGGCAGGGGAGGAGCCAGGAACAGCACCCAGGGAGGGTGAGCCAGCTGCAACCACAGCACTGCACCAGGGAGGCAACGGGCATCCTCTGAAGCTGGCAGCAGAGGGCCGCCAGGCCCCTTGACCCATTCTGGAGGGCAGCTTGGCAGCAGCGTAGAAGGGGGATGGAGGACGATGCGTCCAAGTCAGCGAGCAGCAGGAGGGCTCAGCCTTCGGGTGAGGGCCCTCAGGTGGCGGGGGAGGCTCCAGCTCCCTCCTCCCACTCACATCCCTGAAGCTCCAACTTCCATTCGTTTCATATACTTGGCTCCTGTGTAAGTCTTTAGAGGAACGAAGCGCAGAGATTCGGGAGCTTCTCAACCGGAATTCTCTGGTCTAGGGGACAACGCTGCTGAGAGGGATGCAGACAGGACCCACATGGGCAGCCGCTTGCATCCTGCCAGGCCACAATATCCTGTGTCCTCACATGCAGATCTGGCCTTGGAAGAACCTCGTTCACTGAGGTCAGCTTGGGCTCCCTGCCTTGGTTTCCACTGAAGAAATCAAATCACACGAAACAAGGCCTAAAAGAGGAGACCTGCAATGCACGTGGAACAGGAATGTTTGGAAGGATGCCGCCCTTCCTTCATCCACATGAAGACCTCTCAGAGGTCTCACTTCCACCTCAAGTGCCAGAACACTTCAACCAGGGAGGGACGGCAAAAGCCCCCCACTGCAGGCCCCGAAGTCCTGGGACCGACGGCGCCTTTCCTCGTGCTGTGTCTTCCTGGAGGCTTAGAGAGGAGTTCAGAGCTCAGACTGCATGCTGGTAGGATCATTTGGTCAACACATCTGGTAACCAGACACATGCAGAAAGTCAAAGACACAAGATTAAAGATGATTCCCAGTGTTTCGGGCTTTGATGATTGGCAAACGTAGTAAATGAACACACTACGAACAATACGGAAACCTAAAAGGGGAAGTTTATTTAGAAGAATGGGTTAGGATGTTCAAGTAAGAATTTACTGAGAAGTGTTTACTGGACAGCCACACCATGAGATCTAGGAAGATGACAGAAATTATGCCTGCAGCACAGGTTTAAAAAGATTTAGGTTGGCCAGGCGTGGTGGCTCACACCTGTGATCCCAGCACTCTGAGAGGCCAAGGCGGGAGGATTGCTGAGCTCAGGAGTTTGAGACCAGCTGGGCAACATGGGAAAACCCCATCTCTACCAAAAATACAAAAATTAGCTGGGAATGGTGGCATGTGCCTGTGGTCCCAGCTACTTGGGAGGCTGAGGCAAGAGGATCTCTTGAGCCTGGGAGGAGGAGGTTGCAACAAGCCAAGATTGCACCGCTGTGCTCCAGCCTGGGTGACAGAGAGAGACCCTGCCTCAAAAACAAAAACAAGGGCCAGGCGTGGTGGCTCAAGCCTGTAATCCCAGCACTTTGGGAGGCCGAGACGGGCGGATCACAAGGTCAGGAGATCGAGACCATCCTGGCTAATACCGTGAAACCCCGTCTCTACTAAAAAATACAAAAAACTAGCTGGGCAAGGTGGCGGGCGCCTGTAGTCCCAGCTACTCTGGAGGCTGAGGCAGGAGAATGGCATAAACCCGGGAGGCAGAGCTTGCAGTGAGCTGAGATCCGGCCACTGCACTCTAGCCTGGGCGACAGAGCGAGACTCCGTCTCAAAAAAAAAAAAAAAAACCAAAAACCAAAACAAAACAAAACAAAAAGTTTAGGTTAAAAAGCACACATAAACCAAAGAAGATGCTAAAATTATAGTTTTATAATAAGCATTGTGAATGGTGCACATAACATCTAAATCTGTCTCTTTTCAGTGATTTTTGGTTCATTCAACATTGCAAAAGAGAGAAAAAAATTTTCAGTAAATACGGTCCACAAATGCTGTTTGAATGTTGGATGTTGGAAGAGTTTTCTCCACTCATGAGCACATTTCACAGAGAGGCCAGAGCCCACTCTTCACAGAAACAAGGTCTTGCTGGTCACTTTTATCAGGACAGAGTCATTCAGAACAATTTCAGAAGGAGAAGAAAGGAGAATCAACTTCACATGGTCCCTTCTTATCGCATGTAAGTTCCTTTCCAATGCTTAAACCTTAATTGCTTTCCTCATTTAAACATCTTTCTCAAAATCTCTAACGTGTAACTTTGCAGCCAAAAAAGAGAGAAAAGAGAAAGGAAAACAGTATTTTAATACTTTCTTTGATAACTCCAATTCATTTTCCCTGCACAGTTCCAAGGACGCGTCTATCTTTAGACTGCTGTATTATGAGAGAGGATGGGAGAGATGAGAGCATCAAGCAGCAAAAGGTGAGTGATTGCAAATCAGTGGCAAAATTAATTGTTGGTAGGAAATTTTAAAAGAGTTTCTTCTGTATTATAAAATCAAATTTTCCTTTTGTGTCACAGACTCACAGAATCATAGGACATTCACCTTGGATGAGACCAGAGAGGCCACCCCATGTGTGTGTTTCCCCACCCCATCCAACCCCCAGCAACTCACTTTCCTCTGGACACACCCAGCAACTTGGGAGCAGTCACCGATGCCCTGTGGGAGCACAGAAGCTACCTGCCTGCTTGCACTGACCAGCCATTCGATTTGCCTGTTCTGCACCCTGGCTGCATTTCAAGGGCTCTTCAAGAGACAAACAAGCTACAGGCAGGATGGTTTCTGTGGACGGAGCCTGGCAGCTCAGCACCTGCCATGGGCCACCCTGAACACAGCAAGTGGAAATGCGTCCTTTGGACCCCCACCTGCCCGGGACACTCGCCTCGTCCTGGCAGGCCCAGCCCTTCTCTGCCATCCGTGCTGCGAGGCACCACCAATTGCTAAGGTGTGGGCCAACGGGCAGCTGCCCAGGCCAATGGAGACTTGGGGAAGGTGAGGAAAGAACCAAGAATTAAGCGGGATGGAGGGAGCAGAAAAGGGAAGAAAAGTGTCCCAGCAAGGAAGAACTTCCCGGGAAGATGAAATAAGAGGCGGAATCTCCTCGGTGAGTGGCTGCGTAAGTCTAGGGCAGCTCCATGGTAAGATTCCAGGGGCACTAGGGGTGGACGGCCCATCAGCGCAACCTCCATGGCGGACCGAGAGGTGACAGCAAGGGCCGCCTCCTTCACACCGACAGGGTCTGGTGTTTACTTTAACACAGGCCTCAGGAATACAGTTCTGCCTCATAAAAGACTAGGGAACGCTGACAAAACAAAGTTCTGTGCTTTCCTGACAGCTGCCTGCACTCAGGAAACAGTGGGCCCCACTTAGAGTTGAGCTGGAAAATGGACCTGGGGGCTGAAGAATGAAACGAGGCTGTGAAGCTCTCTCCTTGGGGCGTCCTCTTAACACTTCATGTTTGTGGACCTGGTGGTCACTGGACTCAGCTTCCTCCCAATGCAGGGATTCCTTACACACAACTGCTGAGCAGCACGCGGGGACCTAGGGCCACTCCGTGGTGCAGCCGGGAAAGAAATGACAGGGCCACCAGGCCGGCTGCACTCCTGGACCTTCCTCTCTTACTCAGTGCAGGAAGCCCAGTGTTCCTGCAGCAGGCTGCCCCATGGTCTAGCTCCGTCTAGTTCACATCCTGTCCTCAGGGTGACAAAGATCCTATGCTTGGCCAGTCTTGAGTCAGGCGCTGGTCCTTCTTCTAGGCCCACGAGCAAGAACCCTGGCTCAGTCAGTCCGGCAGGAATTCCCCACGGAGCCATGCTGACCCGCCTTCAGCAGGAACTCCTGTAGGCTGGTTCGGCCAGAACTGCCCACAGACTCGGCATCTCCTCTGAGTAACTTTCCAGCCGCTGACCCTCTGCTCCTTGGCCACCAACACCCACTCGTCCCTGCTGTATTGGAACGGAGCCCAGCCCAGCTCTTCACTGGAGTCTCTTTTTCCCTTTGCAATAGTCCTGAATAAAATGTGCCATCACTGGTTTGATTTCTGCTGGCTCTGCTTTTCTTTGCTAAGGTGCCACCTTGCTCATGGCACACATCTCCCCAGGCCCCACCCAGGAGGGGAGAGTGGCACACCTTTCCCTCTCTCGGGAGGTCAGTTTCTTCCTGACGGTTCTTTGCTGACATTCCCATGGCCGAGCTCCAGCTCTTCTGCTGTCACTCTGACATCCCCAACTCCCCACTGCTCTTGCCCCCTACCCTCTGCCTTTCTGGGGCAGGGTTCCCTGCAGCCCTGAGAGGTCACACTGCACGGTTCCCACGTGCCCCAGGCCCCGAGAGCCTGGTCCATCCTGGAGAACGTGAGGAGGTCATTCACAAAGTGGGAAAGGGATCGACACAGTCTGTGCCACTTTCCCAGATTTCAGGCTCTGCCAACCCTAACACAGGGCAGGGAAGACGGCGGTGTCCAGGAGAAGAGCATGGTGCCGGGGAAGAGTGTGGTGAGCAGCACCAGGGTGGTGGGCACACCTGCCACTGGACAGGAGAGGCGAGAAACTCATCAAACTCCCAGCCTCGGAACTGGATGCCTCAAAAGAATGCCTGGGTTTGGGGAGTAATAAGACCTTGGTACAGAATGATGCGACTGAGAGACCCTCAAGACATGAAGGAAGATTGTCCCTCACATTTATGTCCCCCGCACCACGTGAGGACACCCAGGAAGTACCATAGAAGCAGAGAGCAGCCCTCACCATACGCTGCACCTGGCAGCGCCTTGATCTTGGAATTTCTAGTCTTAGAACTGTGTGCAATAAATGTCTGCAGTACGTAATTACCCAGCCTAAGGTATTTGTTACAGTGGCCAACCGGACTGAGACGGGCTGTTCTGGGACTAGTCACCTAGCATGGACCAGGACCCGACCGGGACAGCTCTCAGCCTTGCTAAGCAGCTGTACACAGAGGGATGTTGCAGGCTCTTCCCCGCATCTGCTGGCCAGAGCCTGGCTGGGACCCTGCATGCTGGGGACGGAGTGAGGGCAAGGGTGAAATGCAGCCTCCCAGGCAAGCAGCAAGTCAATGGCATGAGGAAAGTAGGAATCTGACAGAGGAGGAGCACCGTCATCTTGGAAAAACACCATCACTTTAAACTCCAGCTCCCTTCTAGACTCCTGCATTTCAAGGAAATCACTTCTCTTCTAACTACAAACAGCCAGAAAGAGCAGACAGTAAAACACAGATAAGACAGCTCAGGCACAGAGGGAGGTGGGAGGAAAGTCTCTTGCATAACTGCCAAATTTCACCCTCATTCAATTGGCCCCAGTAAAACAGTGGCCCTTACTAAGCACCTTCCTTTCCCTTCAGGTGCACTAAGATAGGAAAGCTAAAAGCAGACTCAGGGGATATGCCTGCAGCTGCAGAAAGATGTACAGGAAGAGACACACAACTCTGCCTCCCAGATAGGCACAACAAAGAGACACAGAAGCAGCCCAAGCCTCTGATAAACTTTCCCACCCTGAATCCTTACAAACTCTTAGTCTATAAGAGAGTGCCTCTGACCTAACTCAGTTGCCCCTCTCAGGTTTATTTAAAATAAACCTGTCCCTGTTGACTGTCGAGCCACCCTTTGTGTTTCTCTCCTCTTTCTTCAATTCTTACAGAATCTCTCATATATGGACAAGACCTGCAAAATATAGGCTAGGCCTGTGTTAGTGCTAATGCCGGACTGCGGTAAGGCAGCTCCACTGCCCAGGGCTCACACAACAGATGTGTACTCTCTCCAGGTTCTGGAGGGTGGAAGGCCGAGATCAAGGTGTCGACAGGGCTGGTGCTCTCTGGGGGCTGTGAGGGAGAAGCTGCTCCAGGGCTCTGCCCTGGCTTCTGGTATTTGCTGGTATCTTTGGTGTTCCTTGGCTTATAGAGGATTACCCTGATCTCTGCCTCCTTTTTCACATGGCGTTCTCCCTGTAAGCATGTGAGTCATCTCCAAATCTCCCCTCTTCACAAGGACATCAGTCACACTGCAGTAGGGGCCACCCTTCTCCAGAATGACCTTAATGAATTAAATCTGCAATGACCCTATTTCCAAATAAAGTCACATTCTAAGGAATTGGAGGATGGGACTCAATCTATACATTTTGTGGGGGACATAATTCAACCCATGAAAGGCTCTGTCAACAAGATTCATAGCTGTATTTTGCTGTCTCCAAGGAACTGAGGTCAGGGAAGGCTGGCCTTTCAACCCCTCACATAGGCAGTGTACGGCATTATTAGTATTATTATTATTTTTGAGACGGAGTCTTGTTCTGTCACCCAGTGCAATGGTGCAATCTTGGCTCACTGCAACCTCAGCCTCCCGGATTCAAGTGATTCTCCTGCCTCAGCCTCCTGAGTAGCTGGGATTACAGGTGTGTGCCATCACGCCCAGCTAATTTTTGTATTTTTAGTACAGATGGGCTTTCACTATATTGGTCAGGCTGGTCTCAAACTCCTGACCTCAGGTGATCCACCCACCTCAGCCACCCAAAGTGCTGGGATTACAGGCGTGAGCCACCGCACCCGGCTGGCATTATTTTTAAAAGTGAAACACATTACACAATTTCCCTGTTTAGTACCTTGCGTAGGCTTCTTCCTGAGCCCAGAACAGAATGCAGTCCCCTCACAATGATCTGCAGGGCTCCCCTGTGATCTGGCACCTGGGAGCTCTCAAGTCTAAGCTTCCTCCCCTCTCCCGCCCGGCCCAAATCCCGTGCAAGGAAACCTGCATGGGGTGGCCACACCCAGGAGTTCAATTTCTTTATAGAAATGTCCACAGTTTGAAACAACAGTATGTGTGCTGTTTATTCGATGTCTTACCTCAAAGAAACTGAAGCCTCATGAGCAGCACAGCTTGATTTATTCCCTTCCCTGCTGTGTTCCCATCACGCACTCCAGCATCTTGCACAGAGCAGGCGCTCAGTCTTATTTATTGGATTAGCAAATGCTGTTAGGATGTGAGTAGCCCTTGACTTCTCCCACTCCTCAATGCCTATGTGCATTCATTCATGTCTTGCAGGTTCTATTTCTCGAATCCACACCCTCTTCCGCAGCCCACTGCAAATCTTCAGACTCAGAACTCACCATTTCTCACCCTAGAGTTCCACATTTCCCCTCACATCTCCGTAACTCAGCCTCTCCAGCCCCCACTGCCACCCTCCACAGAGCTGCCCGAGGGGCTTCTGTGAAAGATGCACGCCAGCCCCCGCCCCATGGGCCCATAACGGTGCCTCGTCCTGTCCTTCTCCAATCCCGCTGTCCGCGCACACCCAGCCATGGCAAAATCCACATGGCTGCGTCTCTAGGCAAGCAGGGCCTGTGCAGGGGCCTGCAGCAAACCTGTCAAGGTGAAACGGGAGAGTTTCTTCAAATGTGCTAATAGGGGACCCAATCCAACAGCCCCACCTTTCCGCAAAAGGCGTTTTGTGGAACATAAAGACGGTTCTCTAGTCAGAGGTACATTATGTAGCTCACATTGTGAAGAAGGAGGAAAATCAATTGTGAAATATCCAATCGAAGTGCAAAAGCTCAAGATGAAAGGAACATAAGAAGCTATTCACACAATTGAAGGACTCAGTGCATGAGATCGCTGCTAACAAAGATCCGATATCTTATCATGATTGCCGACATCTCACTGTCCCTAAATCACTGAAAAGTTCCCATTCATTCCTACAATGGGCAACACCCCATCCTACCAGGTGGCATCTCGAATGACATTTTGTATAAAATGGTGAGAAGTTCTAAGACACCAGAGGACAGAGAAAAGAGGACACGGAGTGTGAGTTTAAAATTCAGCAGTTTTCCACGTCAGACGTGCCTTTTAGCCAAGCCCACCCAGGTTCCTGTCTGCTTCCAGGGATGGAGACGTGTGCGTGGTGGTCCCCTCATCTTCCAGATGGACGGCCTGTGGACTCTCACAGGAGTCTCCTAAGCT
>NW_012115278.1:2749319-2767967 GCF_000951035.1 Colobus angolensis palliatus | reverse complement strand
TATTACTCGACTGTTTTACTGACTAACATGTACATCTTAACTATGATTGTTCCTATTGTCATTGGTGTGGAAAGAGTTATTCTTCCAGGGATGAACCAAATCTTGAACACACACACTTAATGTGCAAAGGTATTATTTTTTCACTTCCTTTTTAAAATAAAATAAATAACACACCAACCATGTGGCCATGGGCAGAGTTCTTAATTTGACCCAAGATAAAAGGAGAGCATTAAGAAAACTGGCCCTGAGTGACACGCGCGGCCTGAATTCTTCAGTGACGGACTATTCTCCAACTCTGCAGAAAGAAGATGACAGGAGGTCCACGAAGTCAGAGGAGATGTACGCTTTTCAGGAATAGAAAACATGAAATTAAGGCACCAAAGCAGGCATGTCTGTTTTCACGCAGGGTGACTTGTGTGTGCTTTTCATACTGAGAAGTCATGGTGAGTTAGATGGTGTCTCTCAGATTTTAAGGTGGGTGACAATGATCTGGAGATCCTGTTAAAATGCAGATTCCGATCCAAGGAGATCTGGGGTTTGGCACGATTCTCTGCATTTCTAACAAGCTTGCCAGTAATGCCAACTCCTCAGGTCCAAAGGCCGCACTTGTGAATAGCAAAGAGTTCTGTAGAACACTGAGGGGAGAATTCATGGATGACACAAAACTGAAAGTTTCACAAAATTTACAGGATGTAATAAAATAGCAAGAATAGGAACAACAATCCTTTTTGAACATCTACTATATACTATATTAATGCATAAAACTACAAAAACATCTATGACAGCAATAAGACTTTTTCATTTTTCAAGTGGAAAATGAAATAGTTTTCATTGCATAAAATAATATTAAAACCATATATAAGACCATTCTCTTAAACAACTGATAAGGGCCACATGCTTTTTTCATCTAAAGCTAATATTGCTAAAAGAAATACATAATTAATATCCTTTAGTGTCCTTCAAAGCCTCACTGTTTTATAGGAAAAACCTGAAAACACTGGACCCTAGAAAATCCTCTTCTTTGCTAATCTGAAGGCAGTTCAGGAGGCTACCAAAGCAACAACAACAAAAATTTCCCAGTCAGATTGTATCTGCTTTGACTCTGCCCCAACTTACTTCCTTGCTAGCTATCCAGAATCAATCCTTATTCCACCTAAACTTAAATTTCCAAACCAGAGATGCATGGCTAGGACGGGACAGCGCGCAGCAGACTGGCACTCTCACTAAGAGCTAGCGAGAAAGCTAAGCAAAAATCCATTTGAAGAAGCCACAAACAGAGGCAGCAGGCTCACCATGGTAAACTTTTCCTGCACGCCACTTCCCCCCAGAACTTGTCTTCTTCTACAGGGTACATAATGCGAAAACCTGGACAGAGAGAATGAAGAACCCAGGAGAGCTTGAGGAAAAAACTGGCCAAGGAGTCAAAAAAGGAGGGGCCACCATTTCAGGGAACATGAATGTTAGAGAAGAAAGACAAACAACACTGGTTATGTTCTCGACACATTTCCCGACTAAGTTGTACAACATGAGAGGTTTAAAAACAATTGTAAAAATGGCTTAAAAAGAAGGGCTGTATTTTCAGCATTTTTTTTGGTGTTGACACATTCCAGGCCCTCAGTTGGGATCTCCGGGGAACTATGCAGAAAGGTAGGGGAACCAGAGCCCAGTGGAGCCTCAGCAAGACTGCAGGCCAGCCCCACGCCAGCTCAGACCTCCAGAGAGGCCAGGGAAAACCACCCAATGCCGCTACGCATCTTTGTACACAATGAAAATCGCCAGGTGATACGGTCTGGATGTTTCATCCTCTCCAAATCTCATGTTAAAATGTGATTCCCTTGTTGCATGTGGGGCCTGTGGGCGGTGTTTGGGTCATAGACATGGATCCCTCATGAATGGCTTAGTGCTGTCCTCATGGTAATGAGTGAGTTCTCACTGTTAGTTCACAAGAGATCTAGTTGTTTAAAAGAGCCTGGCATCTCCTCCTTCTCTCTCTTGCTCCCTCTCACCATTGACAAGCTGGCTCCCCCTTCACCTCTGCCATGACTGGATGCTTCCTGAGGCTCTCATCAGAAGCAGAGGCTGGTGCAACGCTTGTACAGCCAGCAGAACTGTGAACCAGATAAACCGCTTTTCTGAATAAATTACCCAGTCTCAGATATTCCTTTCCAGCAGTACAAACAGACTAATACATCAGGCATACCAAGTAATAGAAAGAAGCAAGAAAACAGACATTAGAAATGGAACCAGAGACGGCAGCAGGGGCTTAATGGTTAATGTGTTCCAGAAAACAGATTGCAAGATGGAGAATCTCACCAGAGAAGTGACATACATTAGAAAGAATCAAATTAAAATTTTGGAACTGAAAATATAGTAATTGAAATCAAGAACTCAACAGACAGCTTTAAAAGATCACAGGACAGAGATGAAGAGTGACTTCGTATGCTGAAAGATGGAGTGCAAAGGAAGAAAAAAAAATAGCACAAGCATAAAAGCAAGTGGGTCCTGGGAGAAGCACGGAACCTTCACATGACCAGAGTCCTAGAATGGTGCCAAAACAATATTTTAAGAAATAATGTCTATTCTTTATCGAACACTGATGAAAGGTATCAAACTACAGATGCAAAAACTGCTACGAACTTTACGCAGGAGAAATGCAAAGAAACACAAAACAAGGTCGGGGGCACCACGGTGCTTTAGTTGTCACTTATTTTAAACTTTCCTGAGTTTAGATAACTCCAAAAGAGTTCCACAAAGCAACAGCTCATCCTCCAGTAATGACCAAATGGAATTTATCTTCCACAGGCCTTAATCAGGACTTGGTGTCCTGACTTCACTTCTTAAAGCTTCAGCCACAAGTGGAATGGAGCAGAGATAAGGTTTGAGAGGCTTCACGTGTTCTCTTATGATTTCTCTGGCTGTAGGTCATCTTTTAAGTTTCAAATGTGTAGGTTATGTATCATATAACGAAACATATTGTGGTGATGTTGGACCTGTCCCCCAATCCACAGAGCTGTCCCATTAATTTCTAGTAACTCATGATCATGTTGTAGTCACATCACACTGACTCACTACAAGTCTTAGATTTCCTCAGATGAATTAGTGTCAGCACTTTTTTAAATGAAGGAAAAAAGCTATCTTACAAGGCTGCCTACTGTATAATTTGAAGTATATGACATTTTGGAAAAAGTAAAACTATGGAAACAGTAAAAATATCAGTGGTTGCCCGTGTCTGGGGAGAGGAAGGGATAAACAGCTGGAGCACAGAGAATTCAAGGGCAGTGACACTACTCTGTAAGATACTACAGGGGCAGATACACAGCATTAGACATTTGCCGAAATCCATAAATTAAACAACACCAAGAGTGAATCTTAATGTAAACCATAGGCTTTGGATGATAAAGATGGATTAAGGTGCATTCATTTATTGTAACAAACACAATACACTAATTCATGACGTTAATAATAATGTGTGTGTGTGTGTGTGTGTGTGTGTATGTGTCTGTGTGTATGTGTGTGTGTCTGTGTGTATATGTGTGTGTGTGTGTGTGTGTGTAGAGGAAAATATACAGGGGAATTCTACTTTCTGCTCGATTTTTATGTAAACCTAAAAATGCTCAAAAAATAAAATTTATTAATTATTTTTTAAAAAAAGCACAGAAAAGCAATCCTAACACTGGATCACACTGAACCCTTTGTGTCTTGAGCTCCATGTTAAGGCTGGGCCCCTACAGGTATGTCCAGCTGCCATGTGTCCATGTTGACTAGGAAACAAAGCCAGGGCTTTGCTGCCAAGCAGGTCACACTCAGAACCTTGCTCTAAGATCTCCTCCACAAGCTTCCGCTTACTGGACACAAACAAGCAGAAAGGTCAATACCTTCTCCACTATGGTCCTGTCAAGATTAAAGGATTTGGGGTCAACAGCACAGAGTAAGTGTCAGAATGCTGGTTTTCTTCTTTGCTTGCCTAAAAGGCTGCTTGAAGTGGATATTCTTAAAAATAAACTCACAAGCTCCCTTGCATGCAGCCTTCCCGTGTGGAAACAAACCATGCACACTTTCTATGATGAGTGCTGCACGTTGAGGTGTGCGGCAGTGACAAAGGCAGAGGGCTACGAAAGCTTCATGTAACGGAGTATTCCCCGGTCCCGTTTCTAATCTCCATAACTAGAAAAAGCACACACAGCTCCAGTATAAACAAGACAAAGATAATCTATCAAACAATAGATTGAGATGCAACTTCATTTCCACTCAGCAGAAGGAATGTCTGAGGCAGAATCTTCAGTGTTCATAATATCAATAAAAAGCAGAAAGTGTGAGAGGAGGAGGAGGAAGCAGATGAAATAGTCATTGCTCTCTGTTTCACTGATTGTTAAATGAGTATGTGGACAAGAAGCCGTAATTTTACCAGGCTTTGCCTTTGTGGTCAAACCCCCAACACAGATTTACACCCTTAAACCCTGTCTGCATCTCTAAAGTGTGCCTCTTCCCATCTTGTATTCTTTGATTGTTTTAGTCTTTCTTCTATTCCTTTTTCCTGCTAACTCAATCCCCAATACCCACCTACACAGTCAGTTCTCTACTTTTACATTTTTATTGTTTTTTCTAAGATCTGTGTTTCATTTTTAAGCCCTTCACTTCTTTGAAAATTACATTGTTTGGTTTCACAGACATAGCAGGTCTATGCGATGCGCTCGGCAACGTCAGACGCCCTCATCATTCCGATCTCCCAGCAAAGCATTCCCAGCGCAAAGGTCAGAAACACTCATTCTTCCAAAAGTGGTCCCCGAGTCCCCTGCCTCCTGAGGGCTTTGAAACTTTCCCCAGGCCAGCCAGAGCCTGCCAGTTCCGTCCAGGCTGCTGAGAAGGGAACCTACCTCCACTCTGGCACTCAGCCCATCCACAGACTCACCCCACCAAAGCAGGCCTTGGTTCATCGTGTCTCACCTTCACCCAGCACGGGGCCTCACACTGGTCGCGTGGCAAATGTGCGTGAAGGAACAGACAGAGACACAGAGCAACTCACACAAGGAGAACACGGGAATTAAACCTGTGAATGTGCTAGCGTGTGTGTGTGTGTGTGTGCCTGTGTATGTGCGTGTGATGCATGTGTGCACGCATACGTCTGTGTGTGCCTGTGTGTGTGCATGAGTGTGTGTGTGTGCATTTTAAACAAATCCTTGCCTGCTTTGCTGAGCCAAGGTAGGCTAGTAGTACGCTGTGTCTTCCTCAGGAAATCAGACTCCAGAGTGGCCCAGACAGTGCCATCCCTGCTGAGCACCGACTATAGCCTCAGCGCTGTTTGCAGAGGAAAGCACTCGTTAGCATTCGGCTTCCCCAGGGCTGCAAGCATCAGCTGCTTCCGACTCACACAGGAGCAGACAGCCACACTGGCTCCCCACCCCTCCAGTAGGGTAGAGAGCCATGCTAGAAAGAAAACCAACTGGACTACACGATGTTTCAAAATATTCAGGGCAAGTTTTACAAATGAGACAGTTAATAGAAGAAAGCTTTCTACTCCACATCCTGCCACAGCTCAGCCTTGGAAACCTGCTGTGTCAGCCTCCCAGATGAGCAGGACGCTGGTGCACATGTGCTCTTCGCTGGGGCCCAGGGCTTACAATGCCCCCGGCCATTCTAAGGTCGTTTCTCGCCCCAGAGGGAAGGATCAGAGTTCATGATATCAAGTCCCTAATGTGAGCTCTGTGTCATCGTGTAGTTTTTGTTTTTTTTAAGGGAGAGAGGGGTCTGACTAGTGATCTTACTGATTTTTTTTTTTTAAGATGGAATCTAGCTCTGTCACCCAGGCTGGAGTGCAGTGGATCGATCTTGGCTCACTGCAACCTCCGCCTCCTGGGTTCAAGCGATTCTTCTGCCTCAGCCTCCTGAGTAGCTGGGACTACAGGTGCCTGCCACCATGCCCAGCTAATTTTTTGTATTTTTAGTAGAGACGGGGTTTCACCATGTTGGCCATGCTGGTCTCGAACTCCTGACCTCATGATCCGCCTGTCTCAGCCTCCCAAAGTGCTGGGATTACAGGCGTGAGCCAACGCACCCGGGCTGGATTTGAACCAATCTCATGAAATATGACCTGCTCAGATCTCTGATGGGAAAAGGTTTTCATGGTTTCCAAATGCAGGGATCTGTTTTGGATGGAGAAAAGGCTGAGGTCCGACTATCAACTGCAGCTTCAGGGCCTCGGTCATGGCTCCCTCTGTGTGCCCCTCCAGGGATCTCTCCACCCATCACTCCCTCTTCCCCAGCTGTGTGACGCAGTCTGTCCTCCTGTGTCACCAAGGACCTTCAAACTCTACCCCACCTGGCAAACTCTGGCCTATCCATCAAGTTTCAGATGAAGAGGACCTCACTGGAGAAGTCCCTTCCACTCCTGCAGCAGGCCATATCACCCTGAAGGAACCTGCCATTCACTAGGCCTCCTTCTCCACAGCCCGTGATTTCCACATGAAAATTCCCATCGATTCTAATAACAAAGCCTAACACAAGGCACAAAGAAAATTCTAAAGCTAAAGACCTGCATGAAAATCCCTCTATGTGCAAATGCAATTGACTATTCCTGAAATAATTCTGTAACCATATATCCAGGAAGGCACTTCTTCTTTGAGTGTTAAACATAGATACATGTTAGACATAAAGGTGTTGAATAAACGGCTGTGGAACAAATGCAAGAAAATAAAACTCCAGCACAAGAAACATACATAAGAAAGGGTTACTCTATGCAGTCAACTGAATAATGGTGTATCAGGAAAAGGGAATATTACATCCACAACTTGATTTTAATATACAGCCATCTGCAGCACATAGGTTGTGTGAAATAATTCTCCTTTATTCATTCCACTTCTTTGCTCCAGTTTAGGGATGATATGGAGATTTTTTAAGTGAATCACCCATAAATATAACTTTACCCCTGCATGGAACCCTTATATCACCAGAGAAAAGAACACTTTTAAAATCTGGCAATGAAAAGAAATGATTTTGCTACTAATTTTGGAGGGGTTATTTCCATCCACAGAACACTGCAATGAAAAGAAGACATTTAAGTCAGCATTTTGGCAATTCCCCTCCCTCGGCCTCATATGTCCCCCCGGATCAGGAGCAAATGTGCACCAGGGAGCACAGGCAGGACCTCTGCAGGCGGCAGTTCCTGACAAGGCTTTGGGCTGCAATTGCCAGGCCTGCTCGGGGATCCTAGGGACTCCTAGTAACCCTTTGCTGGCAGGTGGACTGTGGCCTTCAGCCCACCAGGGAAGGCTCTCACCCTAACGTATTCCAATATCCCCACACTTGCTTCATGGCCAGGCACTTTCGCACAGGGAAGGACTTCTTTCACATCCAATAGTTCTTGAGCTTAAATTTGCTTATAAGCCTGTGGGAATAGCCTACTCGGGGAAAGCACATATTTGATCCCATACTAAAAAGCAGAGGCAGTTTATTTACTCTCAAAGTCCAAACTGAAGACGCAAGTAAAATCTGAGTGATCTAGAATCCTTTCCTAAGAAACACTATACAAGACAGGTCTCTTGGATCATGAAAGAAGAAACTAAAAGTGGAAAGGTACTACTGTCACAAGCTCTATTTCTTCATTTTTTTTTTTTTTAGCACTTTCAATATTCCAATAAGTGCTACAGATTTAAGAAGTCAGTGTGAATTTTAAACCTGCATGATAAATCTCAAACAGAAATCCACAATGAGAATGTAACAAGAAGAGGTGCAACAGCCGTTAGATCAGAAAATAAAGGTGCTTCTTACCATGTTTATTGATGACACAGGGCCAATGCTGTTAACATAAATGTCAACGTCAATTACGGTCGGTTTCACTGTGGAGAAAAATACATGGATGTTAATACCTCGTGCCGGAGAAAGACAGGAGAGCATATTCAAGTCCCAAAGTCTCATATGTAGCAACACAAAGACATGTTGGAAACACACATGGGCAGGGCTTTCTTTGGGACTTTTCTTGTAATTATAATTCAAGCCCTGTCTGCCTTTCTTTTCAAAAGTCTCCAAGGACGAGAGATTCTTACTTGTATCTTTTCAGTTTCAGGAAAATAGAATATTTATACACTGCAAGTTGCTAGTCATAGAAGACTATAAAGCTATATAGTAACATTACTTCAGCTGATTTTTATGGCAAAGATAGGAGATACACGGTGAGCTACTGCATGAGTAATTTAATGTCAAAGTTTTGCTATAAAGCTCAACACAAGACAGGAGCAATGTCAGTAACGTTGTTGGGTTACGTGTCCACCACATAGCTGTCTAGCTATCCTTCCAAAGCAAAGCAACTCAAGGCAACGTTCTGGTGAGTCTATACGCTAGCGAAAAATGAGAGATATTATTTATTGTTATCAATATGACTTAAAGATACCTATACGCACAGACATCACAGAATTTAAATCCAACTCAAAACACAATGGAATGTTAGCAAGTCAAACAATTCCTGTTTCAACTATGAAGGCGTAACATTTACGCAGTCACAGGCTGGTCTCTCTAGCGCCGTATGTCAGAGGCTGCCCTGGCTCATTTGGCTTGAAGGGAAACCAGTTTCTGTTTTCATGGCAGCAAAAGAACTGAGCAAGCCTGATCAGGAGACAGCTGAGCCCACGGACCTCTGAGTCGGAGGCCGGTGTCCTCTGAAAGGAGGCCATTCCCTTCACTCTGCACTCAGTGACTGACAAAGGATGGGGCAGAGCCAATTCCAGAAAATTTCTGCCCAGGAGGAATATGAACAAGACTCCTGAACCCTTCCCCATGAAACAGACCATTTCTATAGAAACAAGAGTGTCGGCCGGGCGCGGTGGCTCAAGCCTGTAATCCCAGCACTTTGGGAGGCCGAGACGGGCGGATCACGAGGTCAGGAGATCGAGACCATCCTGGCTAACACGGTGAAACCCCGTCTCTACTAAAAAATACAAAAAAACTAGCCGGGCAAGGTGGCGGGCGCCTGTAGTCCCAGCTACTCGGGAGGCTGAGGCAGGAGAATGGCGTGAACCCGGGGGACGGAGCTTGCAGTGATCTGAGATCCGGCCACTGCACTCCAGCCTGGGCGACAGAGCAAGACTCCGTCTCAAAAAAAAAAAAAAAAGAAACAAGAGTGTCGTCTATGCAATTATGTCAATGTGTTTCCTTCAATTGTGCTGAAGAACTCAACATTCACAAATGGAATTCCACACTCTACTTTTGAAACAATGAATGGCAGCTCTGAGCTCTCAGTCTCTTGTAAAATTGCACATCCACTGGTCTGTGCCCTGGGCAGTGATCCCCAGACCTTCACGTAATGAAAGCAATGATAATGAATTTGAACCAACTCCTACAACGTCTGTCAGTACGGCCAAGTCATGTGAGCTGCAAGAGTGGTTGGCATTTTGGAAAACGCCCCAACACATTCCATCCACTAAATATACAGTGTATTCTTCATTTTAGAGTAAGCTTTGCTAACTGCTATGGAAATGAGGTAGCATCTTTCTTCAAATTATTGGATTCAACAAGTGTTCCATCTCCAAACACCGCAGAACCTTTGATTATGCAATACCAAAGGGTGTTCAGTCAGTTGGTTATGGACCTACTTTCAGCAAGAGAGTTTTCTGGTTGTTTCACGCAACTTATTAGACTTTGGGCTTCCAGAGCTTTTTATATCATTAAATTAAAAGAACCAACAAACATAAAGACTTAACTGCTTGCAGTGAGAAGCAGCAAATGTAGCAAGTGCAACAGTGCAACGAAGGGTGTAAGAGGTAAGAGTTTGCAATATGTGTGTACACACACACACACACACTCGCAAAATGCCAAGGAAAATGAAAAGCTTTTAGTAGAAGCTTCTTTCTTTGAGACAGGGTCTTGCTTTGTCTCCCACGGTGGAGTGCAGTGGCACAATCTCAGCTCACTGCAACCCCGCCTCCCAGGTTCAAGCGATTCTCCTGACTCAGTCTTCCAAGTAGCTAGGATTACAGGCGCCTGCCACCACACCCGGCTAATTTTGTGTTTTTAGTAGAGATAAGGTTTCACCACATTAGCCAAGTTGGTCTCGAACTCCTGACCTCAAGTGATCTGCCCACCTTGGCCTCCCAAAGTGCTGGGAATACAGGTGTGGGCCACTGTGCCCGTAGATGCTCTTTTAAGCAGACTCATGCTAACGTAAATGAAGCACTAGAATAGTGGCTCTGACAGCAGAAGCCAGGAAGGAGACTGGCCTCAGGCAGGTCAAGGTTTATAATTCAAAGACTCAAGACTAAGCCCTGACAAATGATCTTCCACAAAGTTGCCAAGACTGTTCAATGGGGGAATGGACAGTCTTTTCAACCAACAGTGCTGGGAAAACTGGATATCCACAGGCAAAAGAATGAAGCTGGACCCTTACCTTATGCCATATACAAAAATTAACTCAAAATGGATTTGAGACCTAACTGTAAGGCCTAAAACTACAAAGCTATCAGAAGAAAGCTTGGGGGAAAGCTTGACATTGGATTTAACAACAATCTCTTGCATATAACACCAGAAGATCAGGCAACAAAAGAAAAACAAATGAAGTTGACTGTAACAAAATTTAAAACTTCTGTGCATAGAGGGCACAACAGAGTAAAAAGGCAACCCATTGAGTGGGAGAAAATATTTGCAAATGGTATCTCTGCTAAGTGGTTAATATCCAGAATACATAAATAACTCCTACAACTCAACAACAACAACAAACGAACCTGATTTAAATGGCCAAAAAACTTAAACAGACATTTCGCCCAAGAAAATACAGAAACGGATAATAAGCACATGAAAACGTCATCAGTTATTAGGGAAATGAAAAATCAAAACTGCAAAATAACACCTCACACCCATTCGGATGGCTACTATTACAAACAAAAACAAACAAACAAATAACAACAACAGAAAATAACAAGTGCCAGCCAGGATATGAAGACATTATAATCCTGGTGCACTGTTTGTGGGAAGAAAAATGATATACCCACTGTGGAAAATAGTAGAGTGATTCCTCAAAAAGCTAAAAACAGAATTACCGTATGATCCAGTAGCTCCACGTCTGGGTATATACCCAAAGGAAGTAAAAGGAGGGGTTCAAACAGATTGAACAGCTATGCTAATAATATTATTCACAATAGCCAAAAGGTAGAAACAACTCAAGTGCTTATCAACAAATGAACGGATTTAAAAAATATCATATACATAGACAATGGAATATTATTTTGCCTTAAAGAGGAAGGATATTGTGATACATGCCACAACATGGATAAACCTTGAGGACATTATGCTAAGTGAAATAAGATAGTCACAAAAGAGCAAATACTATGATTCCACTTATATGAACCTCCTACAGTAGTCAAATTCAAAGAGACAGGAAGTACAATGTTGGTTTCCAGTGACTAGAGAAGGGGAAATGGGAGCTGTTTAATGGGCACAGAGTTTCAGGTCTGCAAGATGTAAAGAATTCTGGAGATGGATGGCGGTGGTGGCTACACAGCAATGTGAATGGACCTACTGCCACTCAACCGTACATTTAACAATGGTTAAGATGGTAAATTCTGTGTCATGTGTATTTTACTACAATATAATAAACCCTAAGTAGCCAAGAGAAGGATGGGGATAAGAAGGTAGGAAAGCCAGAAATGGGGTGGTGGGGAGCAATTTTCTGAGCGAAAGAAAGCAGGTTCTATTTTTTTAAAGAATAAAATAGGGATGATGGAACTGAGTCCCATACATTTGGGTTAAAATGGATTCTTCCTTTGAATTCTACCTTCCTTATCTGGTTGCTATTATTTCCTAAGAATTGAGAATTAGTATATCTGAGAAGGATCATAAACTCATAAGTTGTGCAGCATACGTGAACCTTGCAAAGATAACCTGGCTAAGCCTCGACAAGCATCAGCCACATTGGCTCCACTGACGGACTGAGGTGGTCCTAACGGGAGTACATGGGCTGCCTTTTCTCTTTGTCTCTGTTACAAAACCAAAGCAGACCTAGGCTTGGTTGTTTTTCTCCACTCTCCACGGTCGTCTGCATCCTGGAAGAAGCCAGAGAGGAGAGCTTATGCAGGACTCTCTGAACTATCATGATGAACTGAGGGGACAGCCCCAGCGGGAAGGGGGACCTGGCAGCGGCCTTGCTGGGGAAGGAACACAGGGTCGGGTGGGTCTGTGTCCGTCCACAGGGACGGACCTAGAGGCAAGTGCCGAAAACTAGGGGTGAGCAGATGTTTTGCTTTGCCTATTGTGGAAGTTAAAGGAATCCTGTCATGGTCAAAAGGGAATAAATTGTATTTTATTGGAAGAAAGTGCCCGACATCAATTCCTTTGGGACTTGACATCTAAAAATCACATTTAATATAGTACAAGATTCCTGCTAAACTCACCTCAGCCCCTCTCCTGATGGTCTTCATATGGTAATAAATGTCTCATTTTGTTAACTTTGATGGTTCCTTATTTGGCCCTGGGCCTCCTGAGGTTGGCACAGATGTTATTTAATAAGTCAGATGGGTCAATAAGTAAGTTGTGTCCTTCTAAAATGGGGCTAATTCCTGGCGTGGTTCATAACAAGAAGAGAGGAAGCCTGGCTGATCTGATTCTAGATGTTCTCCTAACTTTTCCAACGTGAAACGGCAAGTCGTATTGAGCTGGCTTCTCAAAATCCAAAGAAGGTTCTCTCTAAAACCAGACTTATGACAGCATGATTTACTTTAGAAAAATTAAGGAGAGGAAAAGAAAAAGGGTAGAACAAAAGACAGAGGAGTTGTGCTTGGCTCAGCATGGGCTCACAGGGCATGGTTCTGCAGTCATCCACCAGGGGAAGGTGGCATGGCAGGAAGGCATCCCAGAAGGAATGAGTCTATGGATTGACACAGAACCCAGAGCATGGAGGTGGCAGGCGTCCAGGGCCACAAGGACCAGTAGTCACAGTCACTTAGTTCTTTCTCAGTTGAGTCTTTTGATTACTACCTCTTACAAAAGATAGTTCTCACGCAGAATTTTAACTTATTTTATTTTATTATTTATTTTGAGGCAGGGTCTTGCTCTGTTGCCCACACTGGAGTGCAGTGGTGCAATCAAGGCTCGCTGTAGCCTGGACCTCCTGGGCTCAGGCAATCCTCCCATCTCAGCCTCCTAAGTAATGAGGACTACAGGCACGCACCAACATATCAGGCTAATTTTTTAATGTTTTTATAGAAACAGGGTCTCGCTGTTGCCTAGGCTGGTCTTGAACTTCCAGATTCAAACAGCCTTCCCACTTGGGCCTCCCAAAGTGCTGTGATTACAGGCATGAGCCACTGGGCTCAGCCACTCACATAAACTTTGAGTAAGTGTCTGGGGTCTTTTAGGGAAATTAAGTTAACACACAGGAGTGGAGAAGAAAAGATGTATTTCCTTTCTCTGAATCCCTACATTATATGATCACTCCCTATTTTTAGGTCATGGGCACCTTTTAGCACCCTCAACATGGAAAGCTGGCCATTGGAAGGCAGGTCTGTGTGATTCGCCCTCACCCTTCCCACAGCATCTGGCACAGTAGGCGACCCCCGATGTTGCGTAACTATAATTTGTAAAAATTGCAGTTGTAAAGTTATAATTACTTAACTTTACATGTTAAATGCTCATGAGCTTGCCAACTGCAATACGAAAAAATACGTTCTTTTCTCTTTTAATGTTCTTTTTTAGTTGATACATAACAGATGTACATATATTTGGGATACATGTGTTAATACATTTACATAGTCTATAAAGATCAAATCAGCGTAATTGGAACATCCATTGGCTTAAACATTCGTCCTTTTTTGTGCTAGGAACATTTGAATTATTCTTTTTCAGTTATTTTGAAATATACAATAGACCATTATAAACAACAGTCACCTTACTGATTATCTAGCACTGTCTTACTTTTGAAAGAGAATAATTTTTAAATGTCCCCTAGAACATGATGACGATTACAAGCTGACCCAAGTGGTCGAGCGGGCAAATGGCTAATAAAAGATCATCGGAGACAGAGATGTTCCTGAAAATAATCATCTGTTACAGCAAAAATTACATTAACTCCACGGAGACGAAAAAGTAGAGAGTGACGTTGCGAGAGCAAATGAAACCATGAATATTCATTCATAAACAAGCGAGAGACAGAAAACAACAGGCCGGGCGCGGTGGCTCAAGCCTGTCATCCCAGCACTTTGGGAGGCCGAGACGGGCGGATCACGAGGTCAGGAAGATGGAGACCATCCTGGCTAACACGGTGAAACCCCGTCTCCACTAAAAATACAGAAAAATTAGCCGGGTGTGGTGGTGGGCGCCTGTAGTCCCAGCTACTAGGGAGGCTGAGGCAGGAGAATGGCGTGAACCCGGGAGGCGGAGCTTGCAGTGAGCCGAGATGGTGCCGCCGCACTCCAGCCTGGGCGACAGAGCAAGACTCCACCTCAAAAAACAAAAACAAAAACAAAAACAAAAAACAGAAACAGAGATTCCAACAGACAAGCTACAGGACCAATAGGTGTTGACAGGGACAAAAAGGTGGAGGGGGAAGAGGTCTAGGTGTTTACAGCTGTCCATGCAAGGGAATCCCTAAAGAGCTGTCCCAGACCAACAGTGGGGATGAGGCACAGAGACACTAAGGAACTTTGAGCAGACGTGTCAAGTGAGGCGACATACCCACGGAGGGCGCAGCCTGGCTGCAGAGGGGCTCAGCTGCTCACCAGTTCTACCATCTCGAAAAGTTTCTTCACGTCTCTGTGCCTCAGTTCCCCTAGGTGGAAGACAGGCTGATAGCAGAACCTAATTCAAGATGAGGGTAGAGGGCCAGGCTGTTATGCAGTAAGCAGCGGGCACTCAGCAAATTTTTAGCTATGGTTGTTAAGGCCCCTGGAATTAAATGTGGAATAGAATGCCAAAATATTGCATTCGCTTCTTTTCAAATAATGTTTATGTTTAAAAGTCACCCTAGGCACTTAAGTTTCTACTTTTTCATGAAAAGAGTAAATATGACTGAAGTATTTAAATATCAGCCCATGAATTTTCAGAAGACGAATAAATAGCATTAACTCTCATGCCCCCGAGGCATAAAAGGCTCTCCCAATAGCTGGGAACCTCCCTTCCATCTTTCCCGCCTTTGGGGACGAGGATGGGGAACGGGGCTCATCCATCCCTTTCCTTTTCCTAAACTAAGAGTCCCACTGAACACAATGATGCATTAGGTAGAGGCTCCCCTACACCCATCACCAACCTTCCTTTCAGTTCTGCCTTCTCTCCCTCTGCTAACGTCCACGGACAATGGGTGATAAGATTTATTACATGTCTCTGTGATCAGCACTTTGCATTTAATCAGTATGCAGTAGCATTCTTGTTCCCATTTTACAGAGAGGAAGTTAAACTATGAGTGAGGAGTGACTTAACTGGGATTCTGCAGCTTCACCAAAGCAGAGAATCCAGGGTTCCACCCTCAACCTCCTGGAGTTTTCTATTTTGGTAGTGAGGCTTAAAGAGACTCTAGCCCGGGCGCAGTGGCTCACGCCTGTAATCCCAGCACTTTTGGGAGGCTGAGGCGGGAGGATCACAAGGTGAGGAGATGGAGACCATCCTGGCTAACATGGTGAAACCCTGTCTCTACTAAAAATACAAAAAAATTAGCCGGGCGTGGTGGCAGGTGCCTGTAGTCCCAGCTACTCGGGAGGCTGAGGCAGGAGAACGGCATGAACCCGCGAGGCGGAGCTTGCAGTGAGCCGAGATTGCACCAGTGCGCTCCAGCGTGGGCGACAGAGCGAGACTCCGTCTCAAAAAAAAAAAGAACAAATACTTCAATGGGATTAGTACTGTTTTTGATCATCATCATCATGATCATCATCATGATCATCATCATGATTATCATGACAAATAATCTTTCAAGAATTTTTTAAACACAAATTCTCTGTCTCTGAGGATTATATTAAACCTATCCACAGCACCTCAGTGAAGATTTGTTTTCAAATGCTTTTTTTCTAACTTGGAGAATACTGTTATGGGGAGTAAGTGGAAGAATTTGGGTAAAAAGCACATGGGATAAGCAAACTTGGTCAACATTGCAGTTTTGCCAACATTCTGAGTCCTTGCAAAAATGTTTTCTATAACTTAGTACTGGAGCCCCGAGATGGGAAAGTCACTATCGCAGCTCCCATTCCAGCTCAGTTAAGGTCCTATTTGGCCAATTTACTTGGTTCAGACCCTCAAATATAGGGTTTACAGCTAATCCTATTTCCATTCATCGCAGAACTCCAAAGCCCTCACTCCTTTCCCAAACACCCTTTAAATATGTGATCTCAAGGAGGCCAGCAAGAGGTGACAAAGATCAAGATAAGGTTATTGTCATTTCGCTGTGGGTCAGATACAAGTAACATGGAAGGAGGCAGACGGTGACATTCGACATTTTTGCGCATCCATGTAAAACACACTACTAAAAGACCTTGAGAATTCCCGTTCTCAAAAGAATAAAAACACTGCTGCTAAGTTCAGAACCACAAATCCTTCCGAGCTCTGATAGGCAGGTGCTCAAAGGCTCAGATCTAAATTTCCACCTCCTGAAAGGGTTTGAGGGTAAGAATGGAAGAGAATTGAGGAAAGCACCTGCCAAATCCAGTAATGTTATAAATTTGACTCTGTAAGTAGCCATATGGCCTTGAGAAAGTCACTTAAATTTGATGGGGCTCATTTTCTCCATCTATAAACTGAATATTTGAAGTAAGTTCTTTTTCCAACCACGAATTCTGTTCGTTATAACAGGAAAGATAAGTTTTTAACAACTCCCTTCGTAAGAGCAGCTTCTCTCTTCCACCATCTGGCAGGGAATGCAGAACTGCACTGACCAGCAGAGCTGTCAGTTCGGAGCAGATGTGAAGGGCTAACTGCACTATACCTTTAGCTGATGATGGTATGAAAATCCTCAGTGCCTGACAAACCTCGTTGTACCTGAGGGACATGAACAAAGTGACATCGGCAAGACGGCAGAGTAGGGAACCCCAGACCCTACTTTCCACGTGAAGCCGCTGACTTAACCACACGATACAGACCACCTGCCTCTGTGAGAGATCTCGGACACAATTCAGAAGTCTCTGCAGCACGCCCGGCCCGTGCAAAGCCAACCACACAGAAGTCCCCGCAGGAAAATTCCTGGCCCACACGTGCCAGAGCGCCTCCCGCCAAGCACCACAGGGTGTGTTCGGGAGAACGTTGCCAACTGCTCTCTGAGGAAAGAAGGAAAGGAGTGGAATGTTTTCAACATTCTGACTCTTTGTGGGGCTGCCCAAGGGACTGGTTTCTGTGTTCTCTGAATTTAAATGCTCACAGGAACAGGGTGGCAGGTTGGCGGACTCAGAACAGAGGCAACGAACACGGCTCGTTTTACCCCCGGAGTCTGCAGTACCACAGAAAGACAGTAGGGGGAGTGCCAGCACCTGAGTTTGCTACGCCACCAAAGAAACTGCAGTACCACAGACAGACATCAGAGGGAGCCCCTGAGTAGAGAGCAACACACCCTTCCATTATTAACTTGGTGCAAAAGTAATTGCGGTTCTTGGAACTTACTTTTGCACCAACCTAATACATTAGGTGTGCAAGTCTGAAGAGTATACATCCCCAGAAAAGGCTTTAGACGTCTCCAGGATCTCTGGCCATGCTGATTGGTGAAAGTCCCTGCATGAAACCTGACCACAAAGACTGGGCCCAAGGTCACAAATTAAATATCCTGAAACTAACCCTAAAGGCATGGGAATATATGAATTAACATATAAATAATTCAAAATAACTGTCGTAAGGATGTTCAAGGACATAAAAGAAGGCACAGATGGAAAAAATTAATGAAATTCTTTAAAAATGAACAAAATGATAATATCAGAAAAGAGAAACTAAGAAGAAGAACCAAACATAACTAGCGGGAGTGAGGAATAAATTAAGTGAATTTAAAAATTCACAAGAAGTACTCAATAGCAGACTTGATCAGATAGAAGAAAGAAGCAGTAAATTCAAGAACAGGACTTTTTAAATTATCAAGACAAAGAAGCAAAAACAAAAAAAGAGTGAAGCAAAGCAGAGAAAGTCTAACAGACTTATGGTAGAGTGTCAAGCAGAACAACATATGCATTATGGGAATTTGAAAGGAACAAATGGGGAAAGAGACTATTTGAAGAAATGATAGCTGAAAACTTCCCAAATCTGAGGAAAGAAATGGACATACATAATCAAGAAGCTAAAAGAACCATAAGTAGAATAAAAATAAAGAGATCCACAAAGAGACACATCATAATCCAACTGTCAAAAGTCACAGACAGTGAGAATCTTGAAAGCAAAAAGAAAAATGTGACTCATCTTGTACAAGGGAGCTTGTCTTAGATTACAACCTCATTTCTCAGCAGCAACCTTACAGGACAGAATGAAGTTGGATAATATATTCAAAATGCCGAAAGGAAAAAAAATCAACCAAGAATACTATATATGGTTAAAACTCTCCTTCAAAAATGAAAAAGAATGTAAGACATTCTCAGATAAAGTAAAGCTGAAGTGATAGAGCCACTGCACTCCAGCTTAGGTGACAGAGTGAGACTTTGTCTCAAAAAATAAAAAAAAAAGAAAAGAAAGATATAGAAGGAAGGAAGGAAGGAAGGAAGGAAGGAAGGAAGGAAGGAA
>NW_012115278.1:2733078-2749265 GCF_000951035.1 Colobus angolensis palliatus | reverse complement strand
AAGAAAAGAAAAGGAAAGGAACCAAGAGAGTTCATCATGACTAGAGCTGCCATGTAAGAAATACTGAAAGTAGTCCTTCAAATTGAAGTGGAAGAATGATAAACAGCAACATTAAACCACATAAATAGATAGAAATTACTTTTAAGTCAGGTATAGAATTTAAAAAACCAAAGTGTAAAAAGTAATCAGAAAACTATGTTAATGCATACACAGTATACAAAGAGGTAACTGAAGTCATCAACAACATAAAGTGTGGGAAGACAAGTCTTAAAGACAAGTCAAGATTTAAGACTTGTTAAGACAAGTCTTAACACATTAAGAAGATTTAAATTATTCAAAGTATTGTATTTGACCACAATGGGATGAAACAAGAAATCAACAGTAGAAGTATAATTTTTATATGCAATTGAAATTATCAGTTTAAAAGAGATTGTTATATTTCATGTAATTGTAATGGTAACCAGGAAGAAAATATCTATAGAATATACACAAAGGAAAATCAAAAGGGAATCAAAACATGTCACTCAAAAAAATCAAACACAGCCAGGCATGGCAGCTCACACCTGTAATCCCAACACTTTGGGAGGCCGAGGCAGGCAGGCAGATCACGAGGTCAGGAGATCAAGACCATCCTGGCTAACATGGTGAAATCCCGTCTGTACTAAAAATACAAAAACAAAATTAGCCGGGCATGGTGGTGGGCGCCTGTAGTCCCAGCTACTTGGCAGGCTGAGGCAGGAGAATGGCATGAACCCAGGAGGCAGAGCTTGCAGTGAGCCAAGATTGCATCACTGCACTCCAGCCTGGGCAACAAAGCAAGGCTCCATCTCAAAAAAAAAAAAAAAAGAAAAGAAAAGAAAGAAAGAAGAAGAAAATCAAACACAAAAGAAAGTGAGCAGCAAGAGAGGAAAGGAGGGGCAGAAAGCTATAACACATCCAGGAAAAAAAAATTAACAAAATGGCAACAGTAAGTCCTTCCCTATCAGTAATTACTTTCTAAGTAAATGGATTACAACCCTAATTAAAACATACAGATTGACTAAATGGATTTTTAAAAGATCAAAGAACATGCTGTCTACAAGAGACTCACTTTAGATCTAAGGACATACATAGGTTAAAAGTGAAAGGATGAAAAAAGATATTCTATGCAAATGGGAATCTAAAGAAAGTAAGCGTGACTACATTTGTATTGGACAAAAGAGATTTTAAGTCAAAAGATTTCATGCCACAAGACATAAAGAAGATTGTTATTCAGTAATAAAAGGGTCCATTCACAAGAAAGACATAACAACCATAAATATATATACATCTAACATTAGAGTTCCCAAATTTATAAGGTAAACATTGGCATAGCTGAAGAGACAACTACACAGCAGCACAATAATAGTAGGAGACTTCAATATTTCACTTTCAGTTATATAAAGAACCAGACAGAAGATAAGCAAAGAAACAGAAGACTTGAACAACACTACAAACCAACTGGACCTGACAGACATATTCTGAACACTCCACCCAACAAAAGCAAAACACATCTTCTCCTCAAGTGCAGACATTCTCAAAGACAGAAGACATGTTAGTCCACAAAACAAGTTTTAACACATTTAAGATTTAATCACTCAAAGTACAATAGAATGAAACAAATCAACAGGAAAGCAAAACAGGAAAATTCACAAAGATACGGAAATTGAATAATTTACTCTTAAACAACCAAAGGGTCAAAGGAGAAATCACAAGGAAACTTAGAAAATATATGGAGACAAATAAAGAAAACACAACATATCAAAACTTACGGCCTACAACAAAAGCAGTACAAAGGAAGAAATTTATAGCAGTAAAGACTTACATTTAAAAAGGAGGAAAAGCCTCAAATCAACAATCTAAGTTTACACCCTCAAAAAACTAGAAAAAAATATAATTAAAGAAATGTAGCTGAAGAAAGCAAATAATACAGATTGTACAGGGATAAACGAAACAGGAAATAGAAAATAGAAAAAAATCAACAAAACCAAGAGCTGATTCTTCAAAAAGATCAATGAAATATATAAACCCTTAGCTAGACTAAGAAAAAATGAGAGAAGACTCAAATAACTATACTTAAAAATGAAAGAATGTTACAACCGATGTCACAAAAAGAAGAAGAATTGTGAGACTACTGTGAATAATTGTATGCCAACAAACGTGATAAACTAGAAGAAATAAATATTCTTAGAAGCATATAACCTACCAAGACTCATTCATGAAACAATAAAAAATCTTGGCCAGGCACAGTGGCTCACATCTGTAATCCCAGCACTTTGGGAGGCCAAGGCAGGTGACTTGCTTGAGCCCTGGAGTTAAAGATCAGCCTGAACAACATGGCAAAACTCTCTATCTACAAAAAATACAAAAATTAGCCAGGAGAGGTGGTGCACACCTGTGGTCCCAGCTACTCAGAAGATTGAGGTGGAAAGATCACATGAGCCCAGTGAGGTCAAGACTACAGTGAGCCATGATCATGCCACTGCACTCCAGTCTAGGTGACAGAGTGAGACCCTGTCTCAGGAGAAGGGAAAAAAAAAAAAATCTTAAGCAATCTCTGACTAGTAAGGAGACTGAATCAGTAACAAAAACTTCCTGTCACTGAAAAGCTCAAGACCAGGTGGCTTCACCAGGGATTCTGCCAAACATTTAAAGAAGAAAAAACACTAATCCTTTCTTAAACTCTGCCAAGACAAATAAAGAGGAGGAATACTTCCAAACTCATTCTATAAGGACAGCATTACCCTGACCGCAAAGGCAGGCAAAGTCAAAAGAAAAGTATAGGCCAATACCCTTGACAATTTTGATGACAAGCCCTCAACAAAATACTAGAAAACAGAATTCAATAGCACTTTAAAACTGTTATACATCATGGCCAAGTGGGATTTATTCCTGAAATGCAAGGATGGTTCAACATACAAAAAAAAACCAATCAATATATTATGCTATATTAACAGAACGAATTTTTAAAAATGCACATTCTCAATTGATCCCGAAAAAGTATCTGACAAAATTCAACAGCCTTTCATTATAAAAAGCACTCAATTCCATAGGAATAGACGGATACTATCTCAACATAATAAAGGCCATACATAAAAAGTCCACAGCTAACCTCATCCTCGATGGCTAAAAGCTTTTTTCTAAGATGAGGAACAAGAGATGAATGCTTGCATTCACTGCTTCTATTCAACATAGTACTGGAAGAAATTCTGCTTAAAAAGAAATAAAACCATCCAACTTGGGAAAGAAGTAATATTTTCTCTAGTCACAGACAACATGATCTTAGATGTAGACGACTGTAAAGATTGCACATGTACACACAAATTTTAAAACTAATAAATTCAGCAAAGTTGCTGAATATAAAATCAACACTCAAAAGACAGTTGTGTTTATATACATTAACAACAACAAAAAAAGAAATTAATGAAACAATTCCATTTACAATAGCATTAAAAATAATAAAATACTTTGGAATAAACTCAACTAAAGAGGCAAAGGACTTATACACCAAAAACCACAAAACATTGTTTGTAGAAATTAAGGAAAACACCAGTAAGTAAAAAGACATCTTGCTTTCACAGATTGGAAGGCCTAATATTGTTAAGATGTCAATCCTATTCAAAGCAATCTACAGATTCAATATAATTCCAGTATAAACACCAAAAGCATTTTTGGCAGAAATAGAAAAGCCAATTCTAAAATTATATGGAGTCTCAAGGGACCCCCAAATAACTAAAACAATCTTGGGGGGGGGAGAAAGTTGGAGGTCTGACACTTCCTAGTTTGAAAACTTACTACAAAATCAAACAGTGTGATACTGGTATAAAGACAGATATACAGACCGATGGAACAGAATAGACAGCCCATACTTAAATCCTTGCATAAAGTAGCCAAATGAATTTCAACAATGATGCCAAGACTACAAAATGAGAAAAGGACAGTGTCTATAAATGGTGCAGGGACAATTGTATCTCCATAATGCAGAAGAATGAGGTTAGCACTCTTAGTATATATCATATACAAAATTTAACTCAAAATGGATCAAAAGCCTAAATATGAGACCAAAAACTATAAAACGTCTATGAGAAAACAGTGGAAAAGATTAATTAAGTTGAATTTGGTAATAATTTCTTGGATATGACAGTAAAAGCTCAGGAAACAGAAGCAAAAATAGACAAATGGACTACATTAAACTTAAAAACTCCTGCACACCACAATAGCCAAGATGTAGAAGGAACAGAAATGTCAATCAACATGTGAATGAAAAAAGAATATGTGGCATATACATACAATATTTTTCAGCCTTAAAAAATAAAGAAATCGGCCGGGCGCGGTGGCTCAAGCCTCTAATCCCAGCACTTTGGGAGGCCGAGACAGGTGGATGACTAGGTCAGGAGATCGAGACCATCCTGGCTAACACGGTGAAACCCCGTCTCTACTAAAAAAAAAAAATACAAAAAAACTAGCCGGGCGAGGTGGCGGGCGCCTGTAGTCCCAGCTACTCGGGAGGCTGAGGCAAGAGAATGGCATAAACCCGGGAGGTGGAGCTTGCAGTGAGCTGAGATCCGGCCACTGCACTCCAGCCTGGGCGACAGAGCGAGACTCCGTCTCAAAAGAAATAAATAAATAAAATGAAGAAATCCTGTCATGTTCTACTATGTGGATGAACTTTGAGGACATCATGTTTAGTGAAATAAGCCAATCACAAAAGGACAAATATGTTAAGATTCCACTCATATGAAGTATCTTAAAGTAGTCAGAAATCCAGATGTGAAGTCCTATGATTCTATTGCAGCCGATAAGCCTAACTACTACAAAATATTTTATTTTTCACTGAATTATTTCAAATTTCTTTCACTTTCCAATCTATTTTTACAATTCAAACATTTCCAGTATTATAAATTGTTTGAAGAGTTTTATTAATATGTACCTTTTAACAGCCTCCCTTCTAGTGTAAGTGGTAAGTAAATCTTGTTTTTGCCTTTCTGCTTACCACTATTCATTCAACAAATAATTAGAGGAAGACTGCTGAGCTACACAGAGTTCTAACGTCTGAGGATAGAGCATAATCAAGACATAAAGTCCCTACTTTCATAGCATTTAAATCACAGTGGATAAAACAGAGATTAAACAAGTAAGCTAATCAATAAACCAACTGTTTTTTATAGTTATGAGTACTACGAAAGGAATAAAACCAGGTACTAAGATAAAGACTGACTATGGTGTAGGAAAGAGAGCCTACTTTGGATACGGTGATTCACTCCCCATATCCATTCCTTCCTATAGAGTTAATACAGCCTTGAAAAAGCACACAACCCAGTAACATCTAATGTGTTACAAAGAGAATATATATGTAAATCATTCCGCAAAAATATGTTGAGATTTTAAAATATATCTGTAAAGATTATAGTCAAGAATTTCCCAAAAGTGATGAAATACATCAAATCACAGATCTGAGCACTTCATCCAACTCCAAGAATGATACACATTATGAAAACCATGCCTGGGCACATCATTATCAAACTGCTGAAAAGTTAATTAAAAAAAAAGTCTTAAGATGAGTCAACAAAAAGTACATTGCATAAATAATAAAAATTGTTAAGATCATGGCTAATATCTTATAAAAAACAACAGAAATAAAAAAAAAGTGGTGTGAGATTTTTTCAAGTATGAAATAAAAAAATATTAGCCCACAATTCTGTACCCCAAAAAATGACCTTCAAAAATCAAGATGAAATAAACATCTTCACGCAGAAAAATATTAGAGAATTCATCTCCATCTGATCTGCAGTATTCAAAATATTTTAAAACATTCTTTACACTATTAATAAATTATAGCATATGGAAGCTTGGATCTACAAGAAGGAACAAAGAGCAGCAGAAAAAGTAAGCTATTTAGTTACCCGCCACTACTGAACTCAATGAAAACGTGTTAAGATTCTGTATGTGAGGACGTCTAGAATCCAACAGAATAGCCACGCACCTCAGTTTTCCAGAAGTAAATTAGAATTGTAGATCCAAGTAGTATCCTGATCTAGGCTAAAGTAGCAGATCGGAAAATATATTTTCATACATGAGGATGGAGGTTGAAGCCACAAAGGCTGGTGTTACTATCAAATAAAATACTGTATCAAATGAAGAGAAGAGACTGAAAGATAACTTATTGAAAGGCCAGGAATCTGGGTGATGGAAAAGGAGGAAGAGAAACTAGGAAGGGGACAGTGAGAGAGGAGAAGATACTTCACTGAAGCAGAGAGAAAGACACGTTTTTCTGAAGAAAGCGTCAAAGTTGTGCACAGCACAATAAAGATAAAGAACATTTCCGAAAGTCCCAAGAGAGCTGCAGAATTGAAAAAGTAGATGCTGTGGTCTGAATTTAAAGTAAGAATAAGAATCTCAGTGTTTGCCCAGGGGCAGTGGCTCACACCTGTAATCCCAGCACTTTGGGACGCCGAGGCGGGCAGATCACTTGAGGTCAGGAGTTCGAGACCAGCCAGTTCAAGTCCAGCCTGGCCAACATGGCGAAACCCTGTCTCTACTGAAAATACAAGAATTAGCCAGGCGTGGTGGTGCGGGCCTGTAATCTCAGCTACTCCAGAGGCTGAGGCAGGAGACTTGCTGGAACCCAGGAGGTGGAGCTTGTAGCAAGCCAAGATTGCGCCAATGCACTCCACCCTGGACGACCAAGAGAGACTCCATATCAAAAACAAAACAAAGAAACAAAACAAAAAAAACCTCAGAGTTTAAGCTGCTCTGAGTTATGTCAAGGACCAGATCTGGGGATAGTGGAACGGCAAAGGCAATGGAGACTAAGGTCTTTCAAACCGAGCAGGTCCCGCATCTACAACAACAAGGAGTTTGGGATATGGGTTTGTTTTAAAATAGAGAAGAAGAGAGATGAGAAAGGGGAGGGGGAAATGTGTGAAAGTGAAGCTCAAGGGAGGCAAGGGCTTCAAGAGAGAAGGTGGAAAATGGTGTGGAAATGACTTGAGAGCATGGAGCTGGCCAGTCCCAACTTAATCTAACCCTGCTATTTTCCAAGAGCCAAACTGATGTTACCCTCGATCTTCTCTTAGATTTAGAAATGCCTGCGGCTATTGTTTTGACCACAGTGAAGCTATCCCAGTTGTTCTAGGTAAAAGAACCAAGCAAAGTTACTACATTTCTAGAATATTTAATTAGCTGCTTACCCTGATTGCTAAAGTTATCACCTTGTTCATTCTGGGGCCTGGGCATTCCTTGATGAAGAATCTTTCTTTCAGGCGAAAGCACAGAGAGAGGACAAGATTCCTAGGAAGGTGCCTATGGAGGAGTGGTGGCATGCTGCTCTGGGGATCCAACAAACTACCCTAGATCCCAAGCTATCAGCCTAGGTATGTGACACATCAGCCTTGTGTGCAACACCTTAGCTTAAGTATGCAACCCCAGCTCCACAAAAACTACAAAACTTAGCCGGGCTTGGTAGTATGCGCCTGTAGTTCCAGCTACTTGGGAGGCTGAGGTGGGAGGATCACCTGAGCCCTGGAGGCAGAGGTTGCAGTAAGCCATGATCGCACCACTGCACTCCAGCCTGGACGACGGAGTGACAGCCTGTCCAAAAAAAGAAGAAAGAAGAAGCAGCAGAAGCAGGAGGAGGAGAAGCAGGAAGAAGAGGAGGAGAGGAAGAGGAAGAAGAAGTTGCCGGAGGAATCTAGGACTCCCACTTTAGGAACACTTTACATCTTAGGAGAGATGGTGAGTTCTGTGCTGGGGCATGCGTGGTATCACTGTAGGATGGCCAGCCTTTCCTGGCTGCCCTTTTGAATGTGGCTCCAAATTTGGATTGATGGTGCTGTTTGGGCCTCAAAAGGCTCTCATTGCCTTGAGGATGAGAACTGTCCTAATGTAAGCATTGTCACCTTTCCCTGAGCACTTAGAACATGACTATGGTCTTAGCAGTAGGCTCCCGAGGTAAAGTCCTAGGCAAACAAATACATATTAGAAGCTGACAAATACTGGGACCCTTTCTCAGCCTTCCCCAAATTTCTTCCTTACCTGGCTAGAACTGTTGCTTGTTCGTTTATCTAAACATGTAAGTATGTATGTATGTATATATTGGATCCTAACAGTTTTTTCAATCGTCATGTGTCCTCTGATAAAAATGCAAATATCCTGGTAGGACTAGTACTTTCCAGTCTACATAGCCAGCTCAGTAAGGGGACATCAGAACAAAACTGGGAAGAAAAGCAAAAAGACACCCAGGACCAACCCACCCTATTACCACACTGACGGCTCGTTCTACACGGTTTGCTATCAGTGTTCAAGCTCTCTCAACTTGGAAGTCTTTATGTCAGCCGAGAGGAGCCCACAGCAGTCCAGGGTGCACCTGTGGAGCATGTGTCCACACCCAGGGCAGCTGAAGAGTGAGCTGGGGACGCTGTGTCTTCCAGACAGCACCATGAGCAGAGTCTGAGTTCAGCCGAGGACTGTCAGAGCCTGCCATGCTGTCCCCTGCACTTCCTTCCCTCTCCTTGCTCTACATCCTCGCCCTGTCCCACCCCTACCTCTCTTCTCTGGGAACATTCCTCACCCATGGGGGCTGCAGGTGAACTGAGAATGGGAACAGACCTTGGATTTTCTTCTGACCCAGCCCCTGGCGAGGTGCCATTGAAAAGGCCGACTGACACCTATCATGGCCTCAGCTGAGCTTTACCCCAGGGCAGCGCTGCAGAGACATCCGCTCACGGTGACCCTGAAAGTGAGCAGTGGCTGCTCTGCTGGTGCCACTTACCAGATTAATGTTCTCTCTTTTCCTTTCCTTCCAACTTAGAAAATTGAGGTGTGTGCCCTTTTGCAGGGGGATAGTAGGGAGTGGTGAGGGAAGAATGTTAAAAAAAAAAAAAAAAAAAAAAAGCTACCAGCACCCAATGTTTAGACAAGCAATATGGGAATTTTAAAAAACAGCCAGATTAATTAGTTTTATTTATGGAGGCCACACAGGCCTGCCAACTTCTAGCACAGCAGAGTACCCCAGATTCAATTCTCGACTGAATCTCTGAGTAATTGTCAGCCAAAAGATTCCTATCCCATCTATATTTGGAAGAACTGTTCATCACATTTTTGGAATGAAAATTAAGGGCATACGCACATTTTTTGAGTGATAAGAAAAAGTCACCTGAACCTGCAATACAAATATTCAGAATATGAGACAATTGTGAGTGAGTCACTCTTTTTAGCCATGTGGGCTCATGTTTAACCCTCCAGATTAACAGTATAAACTAATGCCAAATATTTAGTGATTATGTCCTAATGCATTTGAGTAGGTTAATACATACTTACATATTTTCAACACTGATTCTGGATGTGAATCTTTTCTGTTATTGTAATGCATATAAAATATAATTATTTAGCTGAATTAATTTTAAAAGGCCCATATGCTGGGAACCCTTAAGGCTAATTTCAATTCAATACCAGTTACCTGTCATATGTAACAGCAGCTGTAGTATGTTTAGTAATAGTTTGTATTACGCTCCAGAAAGAGAAGATGGACAGTGGATAGCATGTACTGAATGAACAAAGATTTCATGATGAATACATCAAAAGAAATTGCAAAAAAAGCAAAAATTGACAAAAGAGACCTAATTAAACCAAAGAGCCTCTGCATAGCAAGAGAAACTATCAACAGACTAAACAACCTACAGAATGGATGAAAATATTTGCAAACTATGCATGCAATAAAAATCCAATATCCAGAATCCGTAAGGAAATTAAATAAACCAACAAGCAAAAAGCAACCAACCCCATCAAGAATAGGTAAAGGACATGAAACAGACACTTCTCAAAAGGAGAAATACATACAGTGAACAAGCATATGGAAAAATGCTCAACATCACTGGTCTTTAGAGAAATGCAAATCAAAACCACAATGAGATACCAGCTCACACTAGTCAGAATGGCTATTATTAGGAAGCCAAAAAATAACAGATGCTGGTGAGGTTGTAGAGAAAAAGGAACGCTTATCCACTGCTGATGGGAACGTAAATTAGTTCAGCCACTGTGGAAAGTAGTATGGCGATTTCTCAGAGAACTTAAAACAGAGCAAACATTTGACCCAACAATCCTATTATTGGGTATATACCCAAAGGAACACAAATCATTCTACTATAAAGACACAAGCATGTGGGCCAGGCACAGTGGTTCACGTCTATAATCCCAACACTTTGAGAGGCTGACGCAGGCTGATCACTGGAGCTCAGGAGTTCGAGACCAGCCTGAGGAACATGGTGAGACCCCTTCCCTACTAAAAATATGAAAAATTAGCCAGGGATGGTGGTGCACACCTGTGATCCCAACTACTCAAGAGGCTGAGATGGGAAGATCGCGTGAGCCCGGAGAGCAGAGGTTGCAGTAAGCCAAGATTATGCCACTGCACTCCAGCCAGGATGACAGAATAAGACCCTGTCTCAAAACAAGCAAACAAACAAACAAACAACAAAAAAAAAACCCCACATGCACATGTATGTTCACTGCATATTCACAATGCAATGTTCATTGCACTACTCACAATGGCAAAGATACGGAATGAAACAAAATGCCCATCAACTCTGGATTGGCGGTGTTCTCATGTGGTCTCAGCAACTCAGGAGGCTGAGCTGGGAGGCTTACCCGAGCCCAGGAGTTCGAGGCTGCAGGAAGCCAGATTGCACCACTACACTCCAGTCTGGGCAACAGAGCAAGACCCTGTCTCAAAAAAAAAGAACGAGATCATGTCCTTTACAACCACATAAATAGAGTTGGAGGCCGTTATCCTAAGTGAACTAACACAGGAACAAAAACCAAACACTGCATGTCATCACTGACAAGTGGGAGCTAAACACTGAGTACACGTAGACAAAAAGAAAGGAACAAACACCTGGCCTGTTTGAAGGTGGAGGTGAAAGGAAGGTGAGAATCAAAAAACTACCTATCGGCTACTATGCTTATTACCTGGGTGATGAAATAACCTGGACACACCAAATCCCCATGACATGAAATTGACCTGTATGACAAACCTACATCTGTAGCCCTGAAGCTAAAATAAAAGTTGGAAGAGGGCCAGGAGCAGTGGCTCACGCCTGTAATCCCAGCGCTTTGGGAGTGGGCGGATCACTTGAGCCCAAGAGTTTGAGACCAGCCTGGGCAACATGGCGAGACCCCATCTTTTCTAAAAATACAAAAATTAGCCAGGCATGGTGGCGGGCACCTGTAGTCCCAGCTACTCAGGAGGCTGAGGCACGAGAATTGCTTGAACTCAGGAGGCAGAGGTTGCAACGAGCTGAGATAGCGCCACTACACTCCAACCCAGACACCAAAGCGAGACCCTATCTCAAAAAAAAAAAAAAAAAAAAAAAGTTGGAAGACAAAAAAAAAGTAGAAATGTAAAAAAAGTTTTATTGAAGAAACTTTTTCCAGATTTTGCTTTGAGAAAATATATGTCTAGATAAAGTCCACAAACACTGGTCCAGGTGAGAGTCAATAACTATACATGAGACCAAATGATGTTATTCTCATTTACCCTTTCTCTTATTCATTATGTTCAAAGCTTTGCCTAGAACTGGTAAAAAGCTGGTAAGATTTTGAGATGGTCACTCTGAAGTACTGCCGGTGAACGTATATATCAAGTTAATTTTTATGGACAGTTTGCATCCTTTGGACAAGTAGTTCCACTTTCAAAGGTATAAATTCAGGAAAAACTGTCATGGTAAATTGAAATTGGCCACAAACTCTACCACCAAGGGTAGAGTGTACTTGATCTAGGTCAGACTTGCAGCTTGCTTTGACTAACAGAATATCAAAAAAGTGATGCTGTATGAATTCTGAAAAAGACGTACTTCTAGTCTCATCCAAATTCCGACTGCTCCTATATGAATAAGCTCACACTAGACACCGAGACACAGCACGCCCCTGTCTCAAAATTAAGAGTGAGATTCTGTCCTTTGCAGCAATATGGATAGAGCTGAAGCTTTTTCCAGTTCTAGATCAAAGCCTTGAGCATAACAAATAAGAGAAAGGGTAAAAGAAGATAACATCATTTGGTCTCCTATATAGTAATTGACTCAAACTTAAAAGTTTGTTCAAGGTCTCACATTTCTTTTTAACTTAAAAATAAAAATAATATCTAAAGAAAAAAATGAAATGCTGCACTTAAAGCACACTGCTTCATTAAAATATTTAACAATTTATAGCTGGGCATGGTGGTGGGCTCCTGTAGTCCCAGCTACTGGGGAGGCTGAGGCAGGAGAACTGCTTGAACCCAGGAGGCAGAGATTGCAGTGGGCCAAGATTGCACTACTGCACTCCAGCCTGGCGACAGAGAGAGACTCAGTCTCAAAAATAAATAAAATAAAATAAGATATTTAACAATTTAAATGTTGAGGGAAAATATTAAATAGTTTAGACAAATACTGCCATGATCCTGCTACTAAAATTTCTAAAAGAGTTATACCACCTGTATCCCCAATAACTTACGGAAAAATAAAAATAGAATAGAATAAAATAAAATAGAAATCAGAATGGTACACTTCAGTAGGAAGTGGTATCTTTGAATGACCAGCTGGAGGGGCCCAGCTCTTCTTGCCTTTACGGTCAGCCCGCTGAGACCCAGATGGGCCGATGGAACCACTGAGCACCATCCGGCCAGTCCTCCAACTGCCTGTAGACACGTTAGGTGTGTCCAACCTGGCTGACTCCCGCTCACAACGCCAGTCCACACAGTCATCAGGCGTAGGCCAGTGACTCTTAAGGCGGTTTATTTTACAGCAATATGTAACTAACACAAACGTCGAAAGCAGGTAAAAAATTTACGCATTGGTGTTGTTTATCATAATGAAAATGTTAAGACCAAATAAATGTCCAACAACTGGGAAACAAAACAATCAAGATGCAGTTTAAAAACGATTTCATGGCACTTGAATACCAATGATATAATGTTATGTGAGAAAAACTAAATTCTGTAATTTATAAATGTAACAGAAGCTTGAAGACAACATGTCAAAATATTCACATATGATAGCTTCCGGGTAGGGGCATGTGATTTTTGTTTGTTTGTTTGCTGGTTATATTGTATTATTTTATTTAATTTTCGAGTCAGGGTCTTATTCTGTCACCCAGGCTGGAATGTAGTGATGCGATCATAGCTCACTGTAACCTCAAACTCCTGGGTTCAGGCAATCCTCCCACCTCAGCCTCCCAAGTAGCAGGAACTGCAGGCACACACCACCAGATGATCTGGTTGTGTATTTCTTTCTTTCCTTTTTATTATTATTATTATTAATTTTTTTTTTTGGAGAGACATGGTCTCACTATGTTGCCCAGGCTGCTTTCAAACTCCTGGCCTTAAGCAATTCTACTGCCCTGGCCTCCTGAAGTGCTGAGATGATAGACATGAGCCACCATGCCCAGCTGCACTACTTTTATATCTAATTTTTATACTATTCCGCACACACCACATTTTTACAGCATAATTTCTTAGCTTAAAAATAAAAATAATATCTAAAGAAAAAAATAAAATGTTGCACTAAAAGCAGAACTGCTTCATTAAGATATTTAACAAATTAAAATGTTGAGGGAAAATGTTAAATAGTTTAGACAAATACCGTCATGATCCTGCTGCTAAAATTTCCAAAACTGTTTGTGAAATCAGAATGTATGCTGAGAGAGGAAATGCTATCTTTGAAGGCTAGCTAGCTGGCTGCCAGGAAAGTGTGGATGATTCAGGCACTGAATTGGTGTCCTGGACAACATTGGAAAATCCCCCTGTGGGCCAGTGAGCCCTGACAGAAAACACCACTGTGTGTCCTTAGAGTGCAGGTTCAGTCAGCAGCCTTCAGCAAATTGTATTACAGTTATACAATGAGTGATGTAATGGCTGGAAAGTTTTAAATAGTTTAGTAAAATGCTGACTATTTTCAAAGTCTGTCTGTTGTTGGAAGAAGGTTGAGGTTACTGGTAGGGATATTTTAAAAGTTGAAGCTTATCATTGTTATGGTTGACTCAGGTAAAAATGGTTTCCTATGTAATCGCTTTAAAATTTATATAACCACACACACAGTAGTTATCACACTGTATCTTTATCTACATCATAATACCCAAACAGTCCCTAAACACTCTAGTTTGCCCTGACCATATCTTCAAAAAAAAAAAACTGAATGAGTTATGGGAACCTCTCTTCAAGAGAAATCCTCTTCTGCTATCTGTTCCTAAAATCAGCCAGTGGTCAATTGATTAATCCAGATTCAAGGACTGCCTTGCAGGAAACAAACCACTGGGGAATGGTCATATGACCTCACTATTTCCATTCTTTCCACACCCTAGCAGTGGCTGCTTTGGAAACATATAGTGGTGAGCACAAAGCTATTACGACTCTACCTATACTCCTAACAACTGCACATCCCTGCCCTGTGACAAACATGACCCAATAAAGAGTATCCCAGTGAAACCATGGCTAAAGGGAAGCACATAAGTCCTCCTGCTATTCCCAGTCTAAGAAGTAGTTCCTCAGACTCCGTGTCTAGAAGAAATTCAAAATCCACAAATGCTAACCTGCAGAGAAGCAGCCATCACTGGCCTACAACTGATGATTGTGTGGACTGGCATTGTGTGCAGGAGTCAGCTGGGCTGGGCACACCTAATGTTTCTACAGACAGTTGGAGGACTAGCTGGATGGCCACTGTTCAGTGACTCCATTGGTCTACCTGGGCTTCAGAGGAGTGACAGGAAAGGCAAGAAGAGCTTGCGACATCAAACTCAGCCAGAAGGAGGAACTTCTGCTCCACATTCAAGGTGCACTAACCGGAACTGGGTTTACTTTTTCACTTGAAACAATCACAAATCAGAAAAACTATATTTAACAATGTTTTTCAAGACACAGTATATCAGGCAATGAAGGACAGTGGTTACTGAAGCTGCAAACATGCAAAATTGCCCTATAATTGCCCCAGCTTAGGGCCTTGAAAGAGTTTCCAGCCTATGGCTCATGCCATGGAAACCTATAAAGGTCCTCGCTTGGGTAATCAGTGCATGTGTGTGAGAAGACTACCAGAAACCAACCACAAGGATGAAGTATGGTTTCCAGTCTCCCCATATGACTGGGAATAGGATCTGTTCCCAACAGCCAGAGTGGAAACAGTCAAAATTCACAGGGCTTTTATATTAGTCCATTTTTGCATTGCTATAAAGAGATACCTGAGACTGGGCAATTTATGAAAAAAAGAGGTTCAACTGGCTCACAGTTAAACATTTAATGGTTTAATGGTTCTGCAGGCTGTACCGGAAGCATGGGGTGGCATCTGCTCAGCTTCTAAGGAAGCCTCAGGGAACTTACAATCATGGAAGAAGGCAAAGGGGGAGGAAGCACCGTCACATGGCCACAGCAGGAGCAAAGTGGTGGTGGGGGGAGGCGCTACACACTTGTAAACAGCTGGATCACATGAGAACACACTCACTATCACAACAGCAGTACAAATGGGGATAGTGTCGAACCATTCACGAGCAACGGCCCCCATGATCCATTCACCTCCCATCAGGCCCCACCTCCAACACTGGGAATTACAACTGAACATGAGATTTGGGTGGAGATACAGAACCAAGCATACCAGCTTTGGGTAGAGTACTCAGGAAAATCGTGACTCTGTAGTGGGGAGCCAGAACACTTCTCCAGATCTGCCTGACAAACCTAAACCACAAGATTCAAAGAATCAAGTTGCTTCCAAGTAACTCAACTACACACCAACATGATACTCAAGAACATCTATAGGAATATAAAAACATCAAGCAGTCAACAAGATAAAATTCACAATGTCTGAAATGGCGACAAAGATTAGTAGGCATGCAAAGAAGCTGGAAAAACACAATCATAATGAGAAGAATAATCATTCAATCAAAATTGATCCAGGCTGATACAAATGCTAGAATCAAATTAGCAAAACAGAAGTGAAGCAAACATTAGAATTAGAAGCAAAGATAGTTAGAGTCATTAACTGTATTCCACATGCTGAAAACATTTTAAAAACAGGGATATTCAAATAGTAGAGACATGAAAAGATACAAACAAGACCTAAATCAAACTTCTAGAGATAAAAACTAAGATATATAAGATAAAAAATAGGCCAGGCGCGGTGGCTCAAGCCTGTAATCCCAGCACTTTGGGAGGC
>NW_012115278.1:2714251-2732811 GCF_000951035.1 Colobus angolensis palliatus | reverse complement strand
ATATGCTAGGTTATATATATATATACACACTAGAAAAGATTAACTATAGGTTAGACTTGACAGTAGAAAACAATAGCGAACTTGAAGATACAGCAATAAAATCTAAAATAAAACTTAAATAAAAGAAAAATATTTAATGGAAAGAGCATCAACAAGTTGTAGGTCAACTTCAGACACCATAAAATACGTGCAGTTGGGGCTTTTGAAGAGGAAACAGATGGAAGAACCAGAAAAATATGCATTTGAGGAAATACGGATTGAAATTGTTAATATTTAATGAAAAGTAGGAACCCAAAAATCTAAGCAGCTCAAGGTCCCTAAGTATTTTTCATACTTAGGGAAAATACCAAGAATACTACCCCAAGGCACATTACAATCGAAATGCTCAAATCCAGTAGTAAGGAGAAGAACTTAAAATAATTCACAGGGGGGAAAAAACACATGAAGCACAAAGGAACAAAGATAACCATGACAGCAGATTCTTCATCAGAAACAACACAGGTGAAATACAGTGGATTTCAATGTCCTTAAAGTATAACCATTCTTCGGTATTGGCAGAGGATTGGTTCCTGAACCCCTATATCTATATCAAAAATACATGAGTTCCTAAGTCTCATATATAAAATGATATGGTATCTGAATATAACCTATGCACATCATCCATTATAGAAATTATTTCTAGATTACTTATACTACCTAATACTATGTAAATGCTATGTAAATAGTCACTACATTCTATTGCTTTTTTATTTGTATTATTTTATTGTATATTGTGATTTTTCATTCCATTTTTTTTTTCAAATATTTTCTACCCATGGTTGGTTTAATCCACGGATGCAGAACCCATGGATATGGAAGGGCCAACTGACAGGTCAAAGAAGGTGGTTAACCCAGAATTCCACATCAAAAACAAAGGCAAGGGACAGGACTTACAGAATAGCAAAATAAGGAGCTTGGCAGACTCTGTTTTAAATAAAGCGTCATTTAACTGAAGAAGATTGCTTTTTAAAGCATTTAAAATCCCTGGAAATTGTTTTAAGGGTATACAGCAAAGGAAGAAACATTCAATCAAAAAACTTTACTAAATCACTGTGAGGACAATGAGAGCCTGTGGCATTTGAGCCACAAAATACTTCCTCTTCCTCAACCCTAGATTCATTTTATAAAACTCGAATCTGATACTCTATGCTGGGTAAGTTAGGTCAAGACAGCAGAGGCTCCCACTTCTCTGGGCTCTCTGAGTCTAAGATAATAGTTTCACTCTAGAAGGGGAAGGTCACCAGTGTTTCTCACTCTCTCCAACCCCATGTTTCAGAAGTTCTATTCCAGCCGGGCATGGTCTAGAGAACTGATGTTCCTTTTTTCCACCAAGGCCTTCCTCATAGTTAGGGGGAGTTTATTCCAGGTCCTCTCACCTTGGCGGTTCCATGCCAGAAAGAACAAGCCAAGATCAGGGGTTACCCCCCACGCCACCCCAGTGCCTGTTGTGCAGCAGAGATATCACTCCAGGAGTAGGGGCCTGCTGTCCCAGACCCTAGCATTATATACTGGCGTGGGGATTCTTCCCAGAAGAAGAAGAATACCATAAGGATTAAGAACTCCTCACAAGGAGGACGGCATCATTTGGAACAAAGTGTGGAGAATTCCATGCCTAAATGTGTTGTTGAAAGCAACGAAGCTCTTGATGAAGAGCAATCGAGAAGCCGCTCTTAGATTTACAATACTAGTAACAAAAATCAAAGCAGTAGAGTAACCAGAAATTTAACAGACAGAACCAGAGAAAGAAGCAACTACAAAAAAAGCTCTCCTGGAATCACAGTCAACACTAGGCATCAGAAATTCCGTGCACAGGCACTAAGTTATACTCACCGAGGAGCAATCGGAGAAAAACACAAGGTAGGCTGAACACATTTCCTAAGCCACAAATACATCAATAAAGACTGTAAATCTCACTAGGGCTTAAACACAACTGCCGACCAAATACTGGATGAACAATAAGTTACCCTGACCCAGAGGCAATTCCTAAGGGAACTAGGCTTTAAATACAATTACTTGCATCTCTCATGGTCTGAGAGACTATACGTAACTAAGGCTGTACCGTGTCAGGAATTAGAAAGAGGAAAAATCGAAGCTACTAGTCCCTAGCTGAACATGGGACAAAATGTCAAATTCCTAAATTGTGACAGACTCCAAGACACACAGATATCCACCGAAAAAGAGAAAAATCTTAACTGGCTAAAGCGACTTATGGACAAACATTGGCCAATAAGCAGAAGATAATCCTGTCTTAGGCAAGAGGCAACACTAGGTAGGTAGGCTAAAAAATAAATATAAGGAGGAAGAAATTTGAGCAAATACATCTGAAGTTGCCTTCTCTGGGGGAAGCAGACTTCTTGGAACTAATACAGGTAAGTTATTAAACAAAGAAAGGAACGAGCAAACAAAATCAATGTAAATGTTGGAAGGATGGAGAATTATTATCTAGAATTGTTATGAAATATTTTTTCAAATGTCAAAGTTTTTTTGAAATATGAGAAATGCAAATAAATGGGGAAGTATGATTTATACACAGGAAAAAAGAACAGCAGGCAATAGAAACTATTCTTGAGGGGTCCCAGATGTTGCCCTTAATAAAGATGTCAAAAGAGCCATTATAAATTAAATGGGTTCAAAGAACTCAATGAAACCATATCTAAAGAATTAAATGAATATATGATAACAAAATCTTATGACATAGATAATATCAGTAAAGAGATAGAAATAATAAGAAGAACCAAATGGAAATTCCAGAATGAAAAAGTACAATAATCAAAATGAAAAATTCACAGGAGAGATTCAACAGTAGATTTGAGCTGGCAGAAGAAAGGATCATCAAACATGCGGATAATCAATAGAGAGAGTGAAATATGAAACAGAGAGAAAAAGAATGATGAAAAACTAACAGAGATTCAGAGAGATGTGTGGTGCTATTAAATACACCTATATATACATAATTGGACTACCAGAGGAAGGAGGTTAAATAAAGGGTCAGAAATTCCAAGGGAAGAAAAACACAAAGAAACTCATACCCAGATACAACACAGTCAAGATGTTGAAACTCAAAGAGAAAATCTTGGAAGCCACAAGAGAAAAACAATTGATGACGTACAAGAGAGGGTCAGCTGACTTATTATCAAAATGATGGAAGCCAGAAGACAATGTGACTGCATATTGAAAGTGATTAATATAAAAAAACTCTCTCTCAAAAATGTTAAAATCCCACATTAAAAAAAAGAAAGGAAACACAGAGAATGTGTTGCTAACGCACCTGCATTACAAGAAACACTAAGGAAGTTCTTTATGCTGAAAGCCAGTAACCACAAACAATAATACAAATTTAAACAAAAAAAACCCAAAAATCCCTAATAAAGATAACTATATAGATTATCATAAAAGATAACATAATTGCATAAACTAACTTAAAAGGCAATTGCCTTATAAAGTATATATATAATTATATATAATTATATTGTTGGGCCTATAACAACTAATATATTTAACAATAATAAAATATATTTAACTACATATATCTAACAATAACAAAAGACAAGTAACATATTTAATAATAACGGCTCAAGGATGTGAGTAGGAATACAGCTGCATTGGAGCAGGTAATGACCCCAGATGGTAACTCTAATTCACAGGAAGACATGATATATCATAAATGATAAATAAATAGGCTATTCAAATGGTACATATAAAAAAGACATAAGGCTGTATGACTAATGTGAAAATAAATTTTTAGGTTTGCAATATATTGAGATGTAATATGTATGAAAGCATAAAAGGGGTGAATTAACAGAGGTATCTAGAGTAAATTTCTATGTTCAACTGTAATTAAGTTTGTATAATGTAAGATACATATTAAGAGTAGCAAAAATTTCAGTGACACATATATTGCTATAGGCTTGCTAATGACAAGCCTACTGTTGTAGGCTTCCCTTGCTGATTCCAAAAGAGCTTTTAATCATTAAACCAAAATTTTCTACTAGAAAATATCCACTTAACAACAACAACAAAAAGATGTCAAATGAGAAACAGAGGGACAAAAAGATTTGAGACATATAGAGAGAAAAAAGAAAAACATCAGATTAAGTCTAATCATATTAGCAATAATATTCAAGACAAATTGATTAAATAATACAATGGGCAGAAATTATGAGAATGGGTATAAAAACAAGATCCAACACTATGTTGTCTAGGGGAGACACATTCTAAATTCAAAGATACAAATAGTTTAAAATGCAAAAGATGGAAAAAGATATAAAATGCAAACACCAAACATAAAAGATACAAAGTAGCTATACTAATATTAGATAAAATACACCTTAAATTGAAAATGCTACTAGAAATAAAGAGAAATATTTCATAATGATAAACAGTCTATGTATTGGGATATATAATAAATGTAACTATTTATGTACCTAACAACTCAGCCCAAAATAACATAAAGAAAAAGCTGACGTAATTGAAAGGAGAAACAGATAATTCAATATGCAATAATTGGAGACTTCAATTCTCCACTTGCATTAATAGAGCAATTAGACAGATGATCAACAAGAAAACAGAAGATTTAACAAAACTATAAAACAATGAGACTTACCAGACTTCTATAGAACACTCCATCCAATAGAGCCAAATAAACATTTTTCTTAAGTGCACATAGAACATTTTACAGGACAGAGCATATGTTAAGCCATAAAACAAGCCTCAATAAATTCTAAAAGACTGAAATCATGTGAAGTCTATTCTCCAACCACAATGGAGTTATATTAGAAATCAATAACAGAAGGAAATTTGCTAAATTAACAAAAGTAAGGAAAATGAAGAACACAATCAATGAGCAAGAAGACACCATCTAAAGGTACAAACCTCACTGATAATAGCAAGCACACAGGAAAACACAGAATAGTATAACACCACTAACTGTGGTGTGGAAACCACTCTTGCTCTTAAATAGAAAGAATAAATGATGAACCAAAAAAAAAAAAATAACTACAACCTTTCAAGACATAGACAGTACAGTAAGACATAAAGGGAAACAAACATTAAAAAGTGAGCAAAGTTAAAGTATAGAGTTTTTATTAGTTTTCTTTTCACATGCATTTTTCTCCTCAACACATGGATCATGCTCAAGGGTATACCATATGTTATGTCACAAAACATGTCTTAAAACATTGAAAAAAATTAAAATAATATCAAACATGTTTTCTAACTGCAATGAAATAAAACTATAAATAATAACAAGAGGAATTTTGAAAACTATATGAACAAATGGAAATGAAACAATACGGCCCTGAATGACTAATGGGTCAATGACAAAATTAAGAAGAAAATTGAAAAACTTCTTGAACCAAATGAGAATGGAAACACAACATACCAAAGTCTATGGGAAACAGCAAAAGTAGTACTAAGAGGGAAATTCATAGCTGTAAGTGCCTATATCGAAAAGGAAGAAAAATTTCAAATACGTAACCTAGTGATGTGTCTCTAAAGAACTAGAAAATCAAGAGCAAGCCAAACTCAAAATGAGTAGAAGAAAGGAAATAATAAAGATCAGAGCAGATATAAAAGAATTTGAAGTGAAAACAATACAAAAAAATCAATGAAACAAAAAGTTGGGTTTCTTTGAAAAGATAAACAAAATTGACAAATCTTTAGCCAGACTAAGAAAAAAAGAGAGATGACCCAAATAAGTAACACTGGAAATGAAGAAGGAGACATTACAACTGATACTGCAGAAATTTCAAGGATCATTACTGGCTACTATGATCAACTATATGCAAATAAATTTGAAAATCTAGAAGAAATGAATAAATTCCTAGATACATACAACCTACCAAGATTGAACCATGAAGAAATCCAAAACCTGAACAGACCCATAACAATCAATAAGATCAAAGCCATAATAAAAATTATCCCAGTAACTAAAAGCCTGGGAACTGATGTCTTTACTGCTGAATTCTACTAAATATTCATATAACTAATAGCAACCCTACTCAAACTGTTCCTAAAAATAGAGGAAGGGATACTTTCAAGTTCATTCTATGAAGTCAATATTACCCTGATACCAAAACCAGATAAAGAAATATATAAAAAAGAAAACTATATCTGATAAAGAAAGCAATATCTGATGGATATTGATGCAAAAATACTCAACAAAATACAAACAAACAGAATTCAACAATAAATTAAAAAGATCATTCATCATGTCCAAGTGGGATTTGTCCCAGGAATGTAAGGAAGGTTCAACATACACAAATCAATCAGTGTGATATATCATATCAACAAAACAAACGACAAAAAACATATGATCACTTCATGCTGAAAAAGCTTTTGATAAAGTTTAATATCACTACATGATAACCCTCAAAAAACCAGGTGTAGAAGGAACATGTCTCAACATAATAAAAGCTGTATATGACAGACCCACAGCTGGGAAAAAACTGATAGCCTTTCCTCTAAGATCTGGAACATGACAACAATGCCTACTTACACCACTGTTATTCTACATAGTACCTGAAGTCCTACCTAAAGCAATCAGAGAAGAGAAAGAAATAAAAACATCCAAATTAGAAAGGAAGTCATCAAATTATCCTTGTGTAAAGATGATATGACCTTATATTTGGAAAAAAACTACAGATTCCACAAGAAAACTATCAGAACTGACAAATTTAGTTAAGGTGCAGGATACAGTTTAACATACAAAAATCAGTAGCATCTCTATATGCCAAGTGAACAATATAAAAAAGAAATTTTAAAAGTAATCCCATTAACAATAGCTACACATAAAATTAAATACCCAGGAATTAACAAAAGATGTGAAAGATCGCTGTAATAAAAACTATAAAACACTGATGAAAAAATTGAAGAGGATACCAAAAAATGGAAAGATATTTTATGTTCATGGATTGGAAGAATCAATATTGTTAAAATGTCCATACTATCCAAAGGAATCTACAAATTCAATGCAATCCCTATCAAAATACCAATGACAGTTTTCACAGAAACAAACAAAAAAAACTATCCTAAAATGTATATGGAATCACAGAAGACCCAAAATAGTCAAAGCTCTCCTGGGCAAAAAAAAAAAGAACGAATCGTATTACCTGACTTCAAATTACATTACAAGGCTACAGTAGCCAAAACAAAATGGCAGTGGCATACAAAACAGACACATAGACCAACGGAACAGAACAGAGGGCCTGGAAACAAATCCATACACCTACAGTGAGCTCACTTTTGACAAAGATGCTGAGAATATACACTGGGAGAAAGAGTGTCTTCAATAAATGGTGCTAGGAAAACTCGATAATCATATGCAGAAGAATGAAACTTGGCCCCATCGCTTGCCTTAACAAAAATCACATAATGTAATCCCAGCACTGTGAGAGGCCGAGGCGGGTGGATCATGAGGTCAGGAGTTCAAGATCAGCCTGGTCAACATGATGAAACCCTGTCTCTACTGAAAATACAAAAATTAGCCAGGCATGGTGGCGCACGCCTGTAGTCCCATCTACTCAGGAGGCTGAGGTAAAAGAATTGCTTGAACCCAGGAGGCGGAGGTTTCAGTGAGCCAAGATCACACCACTGCACTCCAGCCTGGGTGACAGAGCGAGACTCTGTCTAAAAAAAAAAAAAAAAATTACAATGGATTAACCTCAAAATACAAAATTACTAAAAGTACTACAAGAAAACACAGGGGAAACTCTCCAGGACACTGGTCTGAACAAAAGTTTCCTGATTAATAGCCCACAAACAAGGCAACCAAAACAAAAAAGACAAATGAGATCATGTCACATTAAAAAGCTTCTGCATAAAAAAAATAATAAAAATAAAAAGCTTCTGCATAGTAAAAGAAACAATCAACAATGAACAAAGTAAAGAGACAACTCACGGATGCGAGAAAATATTTGCAAACTACCCATCTGACAAGAGATTAATAACCAGAATATATAATGAGTTCACACAATTTATAGGAAAAAATGTAATAATCTGATTTTTAAATGGGCAAAATATTCGAATAGACATTTCTCAAAAGAAGATATACAAATGGCAAACAGGCATATGAGAAGATGCTCAACATCGCTGATCATCAGAGAAATGCAAATCAAAACTATGAGATATCATCTCACCCCAGTTAAAATGGCTTTTATCCAAAAGTCAAGCAATAACAAATGCTGGCGAGGATGAAGAGGAAAGGGAACCCTTGTATACTGTTGGTGGAAATGTAGATTAATAAATCACTGTAAAGAACATTTTGGAAGTGCTTCAAAAAAACTAAAAACAGAGCTACCATATGATCCAGCAATTCTACTGCTGGGTATATACCCGAAATAAAGGAAATCAGTATATGGAAGAGATATCTTCATTCTGATGTTCACTGCATTGCAGCCCAGTTCACAACAGCCAAGATTTGGTAGCAACCTAAGTGTCCCTCAACAGACGAATGGATAAAGAAAGTGCAGTGCATATACATAATGGAATACTATTCAGCTGTTAAAAATGAGATCCTGTCGGCTGGGCGCGGTGGCTCAAGCCTGTAATCCCAGCACTTTGGGAGGCCAAGACGGGTGGATCACGAGGTCAGGAGATCGAGACCATCCTGGCTAACACGGTGAAACCCCGTCTCTACTAAAAATACAAAAAACTAGCCGGGCGAGGTGGCGGGCGGCTGTAGTCCCAGCTACTCAGGAGGCTGAGGCAGGAGAATGGCGTGAACCCAGGAGGCGGAGCTTGTAGTGAGCCGAGATCGTGCCACTGCATTCCAGCCTGGGCAACAGAGCGAGACTCCGTCTCAAAAAAAAAAAAAAAAATGAGATCCTGTCATCTGCAATGCCAGAGACAGAACTGGAGATCATTAAGTGAAATAAAGTCAGGCACAGAAAGACAAACATTGCATGCTCTCATTTGCGGGATCTAAAATCAAAACGATTGAATTCATGGACATAGAGACTAGAAGGATGGTTACCAGAGGCTGGGAAGGGTAGTGAGGATGGTGTGGGGAGGTGGGGATGGTTAATGAATAGAAAAGAATAGTTAGAAAGAATGAACAAGACCTAGTATCTGATAGCACAGTAGGGGAACTATGGTCAAAAATAATTTAATTGTACATTTTAAAATAACTAAAAGCATATAACTGAATTGCTTGTAACACAAAAGATAAATGCTTGAGGGGATGGATACCCAATTTTCCTTGATGTGATTATTATGCACTGCATGCTTGTACCAAAATGTCTCATGTACCTCATAAGCATAAATACCTATGTACCCACAAAAATTAAAAATTAAAAAGTGAAATAAAATTGGTCAAAAACTAAACAGCAATTCCACTCTTACATGTATATCTAAGAAAAACAAGAACATTTATCCATGTAAAACTTATACATATATACTCACGGCATCATTATTCAGAACATCCACTAGTGAAAAACAATCAAAATGCCTATTTAATGTTATCAGTATTAACTGATGAAGAGACAAACAAAACACAGCCATATAATAGAATATGATTTGGCAACTAAGAGAATAAGATGAAAGAAGTACTGATACAGGCTATCACATTAATAAACCTTGAAAACATTTAAGAAACCTGTCACATATTCTAATGGTTCCATTTATATCAAAAGCACATTACAGGCAAATTTATAGTGACAGAAATTAGATTATTGGTTACCAAGGGCTCAAAGAGGAGTGGCAAGGATAATGTGGAGTGACTACCCCGAGTGAGTAGCTTTCTCCTTTTTGCAGAGATGAAGATGTTCTAAGCCTAAATTATGGCTGCACAATATTGTGAATATACTAAAAGCCACTGGATTGTGCACTATAATCGGATGAATTTTATGGTGTACGAATTATATTTCAATGAAGGTGTTTCCACACAGGCAAAAATATTTTCAGCCCTATTGAAAGGGTATAATATTAATTGAAGGGAGATTGTTATAAGTTAAAAACATATACAATACTATAAATCTTTAATGCAACCACTAAAATAACAATATAAAATTGTAGCTATGGCTATTAGGAAAATAAAGGAAGACAATCATAAAAAGAGGGGAAAGGAGCAAAAAAAGAGACAGGACAAACAGAAAACAAATAAAAAGAAGACAGGACGAACAGAAAACAAATAAAAAGAAGACAGGACGAACAGAAAACAAATAAAAAGATCGTACACTGAAATCGAACTACATCAATAGCAACAGTAAATATAAATGCTCTAAAGACTCCAATTTAAAGGCAGAGACTGTTAGATTGGGGATTTTTTTTTAAAGGCAAGATTCACCGATACGCCATCTGCAAGAAACGCATTTTAAACATAAAGACAAACATAGGTTAAAAGTAAAAGGATGGAAAGACGTATATACCATACTAACACTAGTCAAAGAAAAGCTAAAGTGGCTATTTTAACATCTGCCAAAGTAGATTTCATAGCAAAGAATATTGTTAGGTATAAAGACTTTCATTATACAATGATAAAGTGGTCAGTTAATTAAGAAAACATAAAAATCCTAAATGCATTTACCCCTCGTAACAAGGCTTCAAAATTCATGACTCAAACACTGATAGAATAAAAATACAGCTACAGTTATTGCTAGAAATATCAAAATCTCACTCTCAATAACCAATAGAAATAGATAGAAAAGCAGCAAGTAGATTTCAACTAAAGTACAAACCAACTTCACCTAATTTGTCTAATTTATGAAACACTCAGGCTAACAACAGTGGAATATGCATTCTTTCCAAGTACACAGCATGAGCGACCATGGTCTGTGCCATAAAACAGCTCTCAACAAGCTTAAAAGGATTTATGTTATTCAGAGTATGTTCTTTGGGCACAGTGTAATTAAATTAGAAATCAATAACTGAATGATATCTGGAATAACCTCAAGTACTTGAAACACAAATACCACACATCTAAATACTCCATTGGTCAAAGAAGACATCAAAAGGAAAATTAGGAGCTATCTTTTATTGAATGTAAGTGAAATTAAAACACTGAAATCTGTAGGATGCTAATAGGGTAAGACACAGGAGAAAATTAATGACACTAAATATGAAAATTAGAAAAGAACATCTCAAATCAACGCCTTCATCTTCCACCTCAAAACTAGGAAAACAATGCATGAAACACAAAGTAAGCAGAAGAACAGTGTATCGAAGTGGAAATCAAGGAACTAGAAAACGGAATAACTATTCCGATTCAGTAAGTCTTGGGGTTGGGCTCTGACTTCTAGCTCTTCGGGTGGATCTGACGCAATGCCAGGTTTGTGAACTGTTGGACTAGATAGATGTCCTTTAGAATGTCTTCAAACCATGATATCCTAGGAAACTATGATCTCTGCATCTACACTGGTCCTCGAACTATGGGTTATGAGAACAATAATCTGATTAGTATAGGCACAGTAATATTTCATCAGAGGATCTGTAAGATGTCTTGGATAGGGATGTTAATTACAGACCGATGAAAGGCAGACAGTTGACTTTTAAACAGTAAGACAAAGCGTTTAGGACAGTCAAGTTGTCTAAGGGCTCTATTCCGGTACTCATAAACCAACCCGAAAAAGCAGTGTGTGGCGCTGGGAAGTATGGAAGGCACCTGACACCCCCTGCCACCTTATGAATTATGGGCCAGGTACCATCACCTGGAATTCTTTTTTTTTCTTTTTCTTTTTATTTTTTTTGTGAGACGGAGTCTCGCTCTGTCGCCCAGGCTGGAGTGCAGGGGCACGATCTTGGCTCACTGCAAGCTCCGCCTCCCGGGTTCAGCCATTCTCCTGCCTCAGCCTCTGGAGTAGCTGGAACTACAGGCATCTGCCACCACGCCCAGCCAATTTTTTTGTATTTTTAGTAGAGACAGGGTTTCACTGTGTTAGTCGCAATGGTCTCGGTCTCCTGGCCTCGTGATCCGCCCGCCTAGGTCTCCCAAAGTGCATTACCTGTAATTCTTACAGCAGGACTTGGATATAGGTTTAATTATCTCATTTAGAGACAGAAACCCACGGGCCAGTGAGGCTGTCTCTGTCACTCTGAAACCTGCTGGTAACTGGTGGCAGAACTCATTATGTGAGTCCAGATCTTTTCCCACTCAAACACTTTCTAGTCCACACTGCTCAATTCCTGGAGCAGTAATGAATAAACATAAGAAACAGAGCATTTATTATTCTATGAACTGAGCTGAATATTCAAATCAAGACCAGTCACTAGATTATACTTCAGGACATGTCACCTGAGTTATCTGCCAAACAGCATATAAGAAAAAATAAAATACTTATATGCTGAAACCTCATTATATATTCCCTATTTTTGAAAACCAGCACGTATTTTTAATGAACTGTGCAGTGCACGGGTGGGCTCCAACACAGCACTGTCTCACGGAGCCTCTACTGTGATAGAGGGGCATGGTGCAATCCTAGGTACTCAGGTGTGTGTGTGAAGGGTCAACTGCCCAACGTGGTGAGGAAGAGGCGGGGAAAGTTCAGCCACCAACCTGTGTTAAGCTGAGGTCTCAACCCGGCGGCCTCTGGATGTCTACTTAGTCTCTCCTGGAGATGACAGGTATAATTTCTGTACAGAATTTATTCTCCACCTCCCTTATGCATTTGAATTAACTTTGTGAGAGAATCAGTTAACTAACTCTACAGCAATAGCTTTTACTTCAAGCACAGCAATTAAGAATGTCTGTTTCCTCTCCTCCTACATCTGTTCCGAGAGTGGAGTGAATACATTTGAATTATTTTCTGGATATACAGTAATTGCTGGTACGTGACAAGTCATTGGTCTGCATGGTGGATTTCAGGTGAGGACTGGCCAGGCTGAACTACTTGAAGAGCTGACACAGTTACCAGATGTGCATGGAGAAGGAAAAGGTTGGTTTGACTCATTGAGTCAGAAGGTGGTCCAGAAAGCAGCTACCAGCCTGGGGCACCTAGATGGTGAGTCATCAGGACACAGTGGATTGAGGGACCCCAAAATATCCCACACTCTACCTCCAACTCCCACTTCCTTCACCTACCCTGTGGCATTTGTACTTTACTCCTTTGGATTAAAACATTGTGTCTCCTATTTTTCTTAAAATATGGAAACAGTCAGGATGAAGGGCTGTTGTATGCCTTAATTATCATAATATCTTAATCATACATCTGGTTCTTTGTATGGCCCTTCACACACTCCAAAATTCACTCAAACAGGGCCTTCCAATCTAATCTCTCAAAACCCTGTGGCAGGGCATGGCGAGGTTATTCCATTTACACCAAGGCCAGCTCAGAAAAATGCAGGTGGGGGGGCTTCGTCTGCTTTCCGCTGGCTAATCCAGTCCTCTCAGAGGTGGCCCACCTGTGACTGGTGCTCCTTCAGCTTCCAACCTAGAGTTCTATGGCAACTCAACTGTGCTTATAATTTTTCACTGAAAGACATCAAGGAGCTGTATAAAAAGGCTCATTTAAAAATTATACTTCAAGGCCCACACTTTATTGCTTTTAGTTGTTTTAAAACCTAGTATCTGCAACAAAACTAACTCCTGACCTATTTGGGGGACACAGCCCCACCCTTCGGTCATTTTCTGTTTTCCCTTCCTCCTCCAGGAATGGGCAGGGATTCCTCTCGCACTGCCCAGCAGGGAGTTGTCTGCATCACCTCAGCTATCCTGAGTCAGTGCCCAGTGTCATGTCCAGCCTGGAAAGCTGGAAGAAAGCAAGCCCTGGTGGCATTTTCCTCCAGTGCTCCTGCCCAGGTTGGGTGTGTGGGCAGCCACAGCAGAGGAGGAGGCTGGGGTCTCCTGCCATGGGCTGCAGCCATAACACACCTCACCTCCTCACCATGCAACCAGCTTCAGCACATACTGAATATTCTGATGCCATATTTAGCAGAAGTTTCAACTGAACTGGGAAAATGCATTTTAGAAAAGCCTGGAACAGAAGTTCAGATATGCAAACACCCGAGGAAGCCCTCTAGTCATTGATATAGCCAAGAGAAGATGATTCAGATGTTTTGCCTGCATTCAGCGAACCCATCGGTCAGCATCGCCCAGGACTCCATAAAGTGTCTGTTCACCTTTAAAAGCCAATATGAAACCTTTTATTTTTCCCGGCACGACCATATTTGGCACAGATTGATTGCCCACATACTGGGGATGGAATCTGTATTCTCTAATCATCTGTTTTCAGGAGAGTGGTTCAACTTTCTTGAAACCCCGAAGGAAGTGAAATTCACTTAGGTCATTTCTCTTCCTTTTCACGATTTTCTTATTAAAAGGTTTATCCTCTACCAGCCTTTCCCAGCTCACATGACAAGATCTGTTCCGAGATAAATGATACCCTACATCACCCTGAACCAGCTAAGGACAGGACTGAAGCATTACTTAAAGTGATGGATAAAGAAGGGGAACTAAAACAGATACATCCATAGTTTAGAAGTTAGTTGAGAAGAAATAATGTCTAGGAGAGTAGTCATTATTTTTAAAACATAATGATCAGAATTCAGATTATGAAAACTAATTAGAGGATTCCATGCAGATTTGTTACTTCCACGCAACATGAACGAACGAGTCTATTAAATCCCATCTATTTGTTGTTAAAAATAACAGTGATGCACAATTGTTTCCTGATGACGGATCGCTGTGCAGGAGTTGGACCACGTATGTTGGGAGATGCCAACATACATGGATGCCTCCATAGTTAGGAATTGGAAACTGCACCCTAGGGGGAAAAAAGACCAGTCCTCAGCTGTACACTGTGGAAAGTACACAACAATGTTGTAGAAACTGTCCACAACACCATACCACATCATCCTCAAGACAGTCCTTCAAAACGTGATTATCCTCGTTTCAAAGATGAAAACACTGATGGTAGGAGAAAGTCAGCACCGCAGTGGGGAGGTGGGGAAGGGACACGAAATGAGGGAGGGCTTCCTGTAGGGGGCGACAACGAGGCTCGAAGACAGGCATGGTATGAGCTCAGCACAGACAGGGGCAGGGGCAGGGAGAGGGGGGAACAGGCCAGAACAGGCCAGGACAGCAGCAAAATCAAGGGTCCAGAGGGAGAAAACAGGAGGTCCAGTGTCCCTGAAGTACCGGGCACGTGATTCACAGAGTCAGGAAATGGTAGTGAAGAAGCAGAAAAGAAACAGATAATAGTTTGAGGCTTGAGGCTTGTCTCTTTATGTCTTTTTAAAATTATTTTCCTTTTAGAGACAGGTTCTTGCACCATCTCCCAGGCTGGAGTGCAGTGGTGCAGTCATAGCTCACTGCAGCCTTGAACTCCTGGACTCAAGCCATGCTCCTGCCTCAGCCTCCCAAGTACCTGGGACCACAGGCGTGTGCCACCACACCTGGCTAATTTTTTTTTTTTCTTTTTCTTTCGTTCTTTCTTTCTTTTTTTTTTTTTTTTTTTTTCTGTAGAGACAAGGTCTCTATGTTGATCAGGCTGGTCTCGAACTCCTGGGCTCAAGTAATCTTCCTGCCTCAGCCTTCCATCTTTATGTCATTTTAAGGTGCTTGGTCTTTATCTGAGAAGCAAAGTGCAACTTTCAAGAGTTTCAAATTAAAGAGGTTAATTTAGACGAAAGTGGGAGTGCCCCCATCTACTCCTAAGTGCTATCTGGAGACTCCCCTTCCCTTGTCTCTCGCCATCAGAAGAACGCAAATGTGGAGAGCCTCTGGGGGCTCGCAAGACGTGCCAGAGATGGGGATGTAAAGGAGGTGAGCGATGAGCTGGCCTCTCCCACGAACTAACAGTGAATCCATGTACAGCACATTATGTACATATAAGTTCACTGCACCTTGACGAGGGATGAGAAGGCCTGATGGTTACAGCAAATGAAATTGGCTAGATTGGGAAAAAAAGAAAGTCATGAGAAAAGAAAAGGGATTCAGACGTTTATAGGAAGTTCTCTTTTAAAGCAGAGCCCTTCTGAGCCGTGAAAGAAAATGGTTTCTAATTCAGCATCTTTTACGAGGAGAGCTGTTCTCGGGCAGTGACTCTGTTCTCTGATTGAATATCATCAAGTTGCTGGGTTCTGTCAATCAGTTGTGATTTGGCATTTAAATGAGACAGGAAGACAAGTCGTAATTTGTCCCAGTGATCATGGGTGCTTTCATCAGCCCCCTCTGCTGCCCCAAGCACCGGACAGTGTTCACTGTGGAACATTAAAGTCACGAAACCAAAGAGGAGCATCCTGCCTCCTGACTTCATGTTTAGTTGTTTGTTAAAAATCTTTTCACTCACAAAGCACAGAGCATGTTCTCACCTGTGATGATGACTTACGAGGACTAAATGACAGGATGCTTTAGGGGAGTTGCCTTCTTTGAAATGAACACTTGCTCCTGGTATACATATGCTGTTTTATTTGGGAAATTCACAATTCCTTGTGTACACAATGGAAAAATAAAATCTCTAGGACTGTGAATTTCGCTTGCCTGTTGCACATGGCAGCACCTTAGTATATCTTCTTGCAAGTGCTGCATTGCCGGGGTACAAGGAATATTTTTGAATAGGTTTGCCTTGAGTTTTCTACAAATAGTGCAATGGTCAAATCATCTTGCTGTAGAGCCAGAGAGATCTGGGTTGGAAGCCGAGCTCACCCACTGTCTCCCCATTTGCAATTTTCTACCGCAGGGGACCCATGGGGTGTCCAGTGATACCATGAGGAAGATGCTTCCCTGTAGCCTACCACAGGATACACGAACTTCCAACTGGACTCAGCTTATCCAGAGGGGCAAGGAACCAGTCTTGTGTATCTTTGCTCTCTGACTGAGCAGCATCTGACAATCAAGGAGGAAACTGGTAACATATTCTAAAGCATCTCTTTCCATATAAATGCAGAATTGCCACACACTCTTCACACTGGAAAGATTTTCTATCTAATTAGGATGCAAACACCATGATGACAATTGAATTTGTGAACTCGTGCAATGGGAATTTAGATAGATCACTCACTGAAGAAATATTTTGAAGCTGGAAGGAAAGTTAAGAGTCATTTTAGTCCGTCTCCTTCATTGCACAGGAGAGGCGACTGAGGCATGAAGGATGACATTTCTCCAACACTGCACTAGACACGCATCCTCACAGTCCCCACACTACACACATGGATTTTGAAATTCTACGGCCATTGGAACCAGCATAGTTCTAGGTCCTGCTACAGACATGCTGGAGTCGTGGGCTTGGAAAAATGGAGGGACAGTGTGCCTGGGCAGTGTGAGCACTAGCAAGCTGTCGGGCAGTGGAGCCTCCCGGAAGAGAAGCAGCAAGCCACGGTCAGGCACATCCCACCGGTGGTGTGTCTGCTGCAATCCCCCCCTCCCCTTACGGTCACCACAAGGCCTGTGAGTGCCTGTACCAGCAACTGTATGTGCCACTTCCCTCCTGGCCAAATATACCACTCCTCTCTTGGGTCAGAATCTACTTTTTGATCTATCGATTGTCAATCTATTCAAATAATCCATAGAAAACTAGAGAGAAAATAGGCAAGGATATAGAACTGAACAACACATTCAGACAACAGGATCCAGTCCATCCATTGATGGCAGGATACACACTCTTTTCAAGACTGTGGAGCATTTGCCAAGATAGACCATAACCTGGATGGCAAATCAAACATTAACACATTTAAAAGAATTAAACTCATGGAGAATATTCTCTGATCATAGTGGAATCAGGCTAGAAATCCATAACATACAATAGGAATATATCCAAGTACTTGGAAACTAAAAACACACTTCTCTTTTTTGGTACAGAAATGTTCACAGCAGTTTTATTCACAAAAGTCAAAATTTGGAAACAATTCCATTTCAAAACCTAAAACACAATGATCGATCTCCCTCTTCAAGAGTAAAATTTGGGAATGTTTTTCAGTTGAAAAACCACGTCCTCATTGGGACGAAAGTTCTCTATGAGACCAAGTTTTTGTTTTCTTTTAACTTTTATTTTAACTTCAGGGGTACATGTGCAGGTTTCTTATATAGATAAACTCATGTCATGGAGGTTTGTTGTACACATGATTTCATCACTCAGGTAATTAGCCAAGTACCCATTAGTTATATTTCCTGATCCTTTCCCTCCTCCCATCCTCCACCCTCAAATAGGCCCCAGTGTCTGCTGTTTCCCTACAAAACAGGCTTCTAAATAATTCATGAGTTAAAGCAAAATATTTCAAGGGAAATTAAAAAACACATTGAGCTGAATGAAAATGAAAATATGACATACCAAAATTCATGGGATGAAGTTAAAGAATTACAGAAAGGAAAAGTTCCTTACATAAGAAAATAATAGTCTCAAATCAAAGAATCTAAGTTCTACTTCAAAAAGAAGAAAACCAAAATAAGCCCAAAGCAAGAAAAATAAAGGAAATAATAAGTATAAAAGCACAATTGATGTCATTGGGAACAAAAATAACAGAAAAAGTACCACACAAAAAGTTGGTTCTTTAAAAAGGTCAATAAGGCTGGGCGCGGTGGCTCAAGCCTCTAATCCCAGCACTTTGGGAGGCCGAGACGGGCAGATCACGAGGTCAGGAGATGGAGACCATCT
>NW_012115278.1:2705188-2713421 GCF_000951035.1 Colobus angolensis palliatus | reverse complement strand
TTTAGTAGAGACGGGGTTTCACCGTGTTAGCCAGGATGGTCTCGATCTCCTGACCTCGTGATCCGCCCGTCTCAGCCTCCCAAAGTGCTGGGATTAAAGGCTTGAGCCACTGCGCCCAGCCTTAAAAGAGTATTATTAAACACCATGACTAAGTGGGATTTACTCCAGGGATGCCACACTGATTCAATATTTGAAAATCAATTAATATAATCCACCGTATTGACAGAGTGAAGAAATAATCATATAATCATACCAACTGATGCAGTCAAAGGAAGCCTTTGGTGAAATTCAAGGCCCATTCATGATTTTTTAAGTATCATGAAACTTTTTTTTAATGTATCAGAAAACTAGAAATAGACAGAACTTTCTCAACTGGATAAAGAACACGTACAAAATACCGCCAACTAATCTCACACTTTATGGGAAAAGACTGAAGGCTTTGCCCCTAAGATCTGGAACAAGACAGAGATATCCATTCACACCACTGCTGTTCAACATAGTGCTGGGAGTTCTAGCCAGTGCAACAGGCAAGAAAAAATAAATAAAAGATACCCAGATTGGACAGCAAGAATGAACACTCTCCCTATTTGCAGATGACAATGATGGTGTACATAGAAAATGCCAAGGAACCTACCAACACAAAAACAAAACAAAGTCCCAAACTTCTATTACTAATAAGTTCCGCAAGTCAGAGAACACATCAACATACCGAAATCAATTGTATTTACTATACTAGCAATTAACACAGGCAAAATGAAATGTGAAAATACAGTACTATTCACAATCACTCCAAAAAACAATACTTTGTCATCAATCTAACAAAATACATTCAGGACATATCTCTTGAAAACTAGAAACCACTGATATAATGATATAAGAACATAAAGAAGATCTAAATAATGAAAAGACCTATCATATGCATGGATTGGAAGATGCAACATAGTAGAGATGCCAGTTCTTTCCAGATTGATAGCTACACTTAACAAACTCCTACCAAATCCCAGCAGGAATTTTCTGTGGTTACAGAAAAAAGTATTCTAAAATTTATATCGAAAAGCATATGAACTATAAGAAGTTAAGATGAGTTAATGTTGAAAAGGAAGAATAAAGAGGTTGAATTACTTGATAAAATTTGAAGACATAATACAGCTATGGTAATAAAAAATGTGGGTATAGACAGAGTGACAGACACACAGATAAAACAGAACGAAACAGAGAACCAGAAATAACCCACACCAGTCAAGTCAGCTGATTTTTGACAACTTCATAAAAGCAATTCACTCAAGGAAGGAGAGTCTCTCCAACAAATGGTGCTGGAGTAATTGGGCATCCATGGAGGGTGGGGGAAAATAAATTAGATCTAAATCTTACATTTTGATTTTATACAAAAATCAAAACAGTTAACAAATTAAAATGTAAAGGATGAAATTATAAAACTTTCAGAAGAACACAAAGGAGAAAATCTTCAAGAGCTAGGGCTTCATACAGAATTCTTAGACAATATTCTAAAAGCATGCTCCATAAAAGAAAAATCAATAAAATTGGATTTCGTCAATATCAAAAACTTTTCCTCTGTGAAAGATGCTATTAAAAGGATTAAAAGCAAGCTATGGATTTGACATAAAGGATCATACCTAGGATATATAGAGAACTCTCAATCTCAGTAGTAAAAAAACAAAGTAAGACCAAATAAACCAATTTTTAAAAGGGCAAATAAGATGAAGAGACAATTCAATGAGAAGGATATACTGATGGCAAAAAAATAAACAAAAGAGGAGTTCAGTATCACTAACAATTAGGGAAATGCAAATTAAGACAACAATAAGATATCAACCTATTAAATATATACCTATTAGAACAGCTAACATAAAAAATCGTGGAAATACTAGTTGCTGGTGAGGACACAAAGAAACTGGATCTCTCAGATATTGCTGGTGGAAACGAAAAATAGTGTATCCGCTTTGGAAAAGCGTTTGGCGGTGCCTTAAGCAATTAAACATACTTCTGCCATACAACCCAGCAATCGTACTCCTGGGCATTTATCCCAGAAAATACAATCTTATGCTCACATAGAAACCTGTATACAAATGTGCTCAGTCATTTTATTTGCAATAGACAAAAACAGGAAACAATCAAAATGTTCCCCAATAGATGAATGGCTAAAGAAGCTGTGATACACTGATACCACGAACAAATATTCCGCAGTAAAAAAGAACAAAGTACTGACGTATAACAACTTGAATGAATCTCAAAATCATTTTGCTAAAAAAAAAAAAAAGCCAGTCTCAAAAGGCCAATGATTCCATATATGTAACATTCTCAAAGTGACAAAAAGTAAATAAATAAAAAGTAAATAAAGAACAAATTGAGGCCGGGCACGGTGGCTCACGCCTGTAATCCCAGCACTTTGGGAGGCCGAGATGGGCGGATCACGAGGTCAGGAGATCAAGACCATCCAGGCTAACATGGTGAAACCCCGTCTCTACTAAAAATACAAAAATTAGCTGGGCGTGGTGGCGGGCGCCTGTAGTCCCAGCTACTTGGGAGGCTGAGGCAGGAGAATGGCGTGAACCCGGGAGGCAGAGCTTGCAGTAAGTGGAGATCGCGCCACTGCACTCCAGTCTGCGCGACAGGGAGAGACTCCGTCTCCAAAAAAAAAGAACAAATTGAACAAATTTGAGGCTGACAATGGTTAGAAATTGGGGGGAAGGAAGCAGATGTGACAGTAAAGGGATAGCAAGGGGAACACAAGATCCACTTTTGCTTGATGAGGAGTTCTGTATCTTGATTTCAAGGATCGTCACATAAGCCTACATGGGGTAAAATGACACAGAGCCATGTTCCTGCATGGCACCAACATCAGTTTCCTGGTTTGGTATCCCACTAAGTTATCTATTGTGTGACAAGTACAGGAGACCTTTCTGTACTGTCTTTGCCATCCTCTTGGAATTTACAGTTACTCAAAAGTAAAACCTTTAAAACCTATCACTACAGAATATTTTTCTATCAGAATAACAAGAATCAACACTCACTTCCAATATCCGGCCTCAGCTTTTTATCATATTCTCTTAGCAGCTTGTTGAGAATAAGAGTCACGTCAGTGTCTTGGGATTTTGGAGCCAAGACCCACTTTTGGTTTGATGATGAATCTTCATATTCATCCTCTTCCACCTTTCTGGACCTGGAGTTATAGCACAAAAATGCGACAAGTAAGTGGCAGCAGTGGCTCTAGGAGGAGCCTAAGTTTGTCCTATCCAAGTACCATGAAATGGGTAGAAAGTCCCCAGTACTCACAGCCTAACCACACACGTGAAACCCTGAAAGTTTTTTTTAAAAAAGAAACACAAAATAGGAATGATTCCATAGGAAGAATGCTACTGCTATTAACAAGGTATGTTTTCATTAAATGTCACAAGACCATCCCCCATGCCATGTCTGTTAAACTACAGACAACGTGGCAGGTAAACAATATCAGTGGGCTAACCAGCAGGCAACACCACCCTTGAATCCACCCCGAGAGACTGGGAAGGCCAAGGCACAAACCTTCTGGAGGTTTTCCATACGGTGACTGTATCACGTTGTTTCCACCCCTGACCACCAAGACCTCATTTTAGTTGAAGGTGAGATTAGCTTTTGCAGAGTGGACTCATTCAAAATAGTTGAGTCTGACTCTGTGCTTCTCTTGGAGGCGGGAATCTGGGGGTCCAGACACTTGGACATTGTGAGGGGGTCTGCTTTGCCGGCACTCAGGTTGGAAGCAAGGACAGAGATGTCTGCTAGTGACTAGTGAAGACCCTCTGGCAATCTGACACGTCTCAGTCAACACAAACTGATTCATCTTCTGCACAGCAGGCTAACACAGACATGAAAACCTAAGCTTTCGAATACATCTTCAACATTCTGACTTCTTAGTAAATGAGTCTCAGTGAACGCCTGGGCATCTCTGAGCTTGTTTTGTGCAGAGAGGAGCTGGACAGCCTTCTCTCCCGGGTGACACGCACTGACAGGACTGCCTGAATGGAGAGGCCTCAGGATGACCAGCTAGTTTTACTTTTTAATTTTTTTATTTTTATTTTTTATTTTTTTGGTTCTGCAGTTTGGGTTTTTTAAAAAAAAATGGTTTATAATTGACACACACTTGTACCTGACAAGCTGGTTTTCTCAATGAGTGAGACCATCTCGACACTATAGTCATGTGGGCTTAGAGAGCAGACAGACAGTCTCTTTCTGCCTTAAAGCAGCATTTCCAGGCAGACTATCGTTGGCCCCAGCAAGAAGGCATGTGAAATAAACCAACCTTTTCCTTTCTAGTTTGTCAGTGTGCATGCTTTAGTAACTTTTTCTTCACAGAAGAGAATAATAAAAAGAACTGAAAACTGCACGGAGGCAGATTTGTCCTGACTGGATATGAACTCTTTTATGTTTAGCTTCCCAGATGGGAGCCAGAATGTTAGTGTCATGTCAGGACACTTGTGCTCTGGGATGTAAGTTTCTTGAACTTAATTTTGAGAATTGTCTAAATTATCTGTAATTAACAAGATGTTAATTAAAAAAATAAACTTTCACGTTCATTTTTGCTACTTAATTTAGGTCTTCATATATACACATATGCATACTTATGTAATATACACATGAGTCTTTTAAAGTGTGTTAACTAGCCATAATGTAGACTAGAGTGTTGGCCAGATAGTCTAAACCTGGATGAATGTGTACATAAGTGAGAGATCTTGACAATGAGTATACAATATATGTCTCAAAGAATGACTTCCCCACTTACGTTTTTCCTAGGCTGATCTTAAACTGTAATTCTATTTCTTGAGTACCTATTGGCTAGAAGGTTAAATTAAATCATCCATAGCAAACTATAAATTGCTGTTGATTTTTATGCACATTTGATATTCATGATCGATAGGAACTTTTAAAGGTGGGGCACATATTCAGTAAGGAATATGTTGCATTTCATTATTTATAAAAGTGAACATTTACAAGTAATACTACAGAATTTTAAATGTTACTCTAAAATATTTCATGTCATCTGGCCGGGCATGGTGGTTCACGCCTCTAATCCCAACACTTTGGGAAGCTGAGGTGAGTGGGTCATCTGAGGTCAGGAGTTCGAGACCAGCCTGGCCAACAGCGTGCAACCCTGTCTCTACTAAAAATACAAAAAAGTAGCTGGGCATGGTGGCACATGCCTGTAGTCCTGGCTATTCGGGAGGCTGAGGCAGGAGAATTGCTTGAACCCAGGAGGCAGAGGTTGCAGTGAGCCGAGATAGTGCCATTGCACTCCAGCCTGGGCAACAGAGCAAGACTCCATCTCAAACAATAATAATAATAAATTTTAAAATTAAAATATTTTGTGTCATCAGAAGTATTATCAGAAATGTTAATTTTACCATCTTGCAAAATTTTTTTAAAACTTAAAGAGCAGGTTGAAGCATTTAGATAGCTGGGAATCAAGCACTGCCCACAAGACAGGGCAAATCACTACAGAGCAAGGGCATCTGGGGCAGTGAGGAGAGGCTGGTAGCTCATCTCAGCAGAATCTGGCACAACATGCTCAGGACACTTGGCCATTCAGCCCAGGTGCCTTCCTCCCTCCCTCTGCTGTCTCTGTCTCTTCCCCTCTCTCTTCTTCCCCTCCCCTCCCATTCTCCTCCCCTCTCCTAGCCCCACCACTACAGAGCCAGACCACAGACTCCACACTCTGTTATTGTCTATGGCCCTGATAGTCACATACACACAAACCGAGCACAGTAACCAGCTTTTCATCATTCTCTGTGTACGCAGCCTTCGTTTTTGAAAATTACTTCCAGCTACTTACAGGTATTCTAATAAGCCTAATTCTCCCTCTAGTGGCGATGAGACGGTTTTCCTGAAATTGCAAGAGCTTCCTCCTTAGAGGCCAGTACAGGTGGCAGTGAGGGGGACCAAGAAAAAGAAAGCAGAAACGTTCTCTTCCACCCTTTCAGGAGGCATATCAGGGCCCCAGCTGTGTAACCGGGTTGGGTAGGCAGTGGGAAGAGTGAGGCCGAGATGCTCTAGGTCCCTGGGCTGTGAGCACCCTTCTCCCTCAAATCCTGAAAATGAGATAGAAACCTCACATTGCTGGTGCCAGACCACCAGGCCCACAGGAAAATCCTTGCTTTGACGAAAACGAAATCTCATCTCAGAGGACCCATTAGAATGTGGAGAATATAGAAATATTTTCTTTCCCTAAATTCTAAGTGAATTATATATAGTCTTTATGAGCACTGTTACTTGCATTGTTGGATCCTGAACACGATTACTGCAATTAGCTTTTTCTTAAAAATAAATCAGTGATGTATTGTCATTGTAAAAATACAACTCTCCGATGTTATCTTCATGTCTTACACCTTTGCTTAAAGCAGAAGGACCGAGAAAAAGTCTGAAGTATTTTTAAACATGAAAAGGAGTTCCTAAACCTCAGAAAGCAGTTAAGGCATCACCAAGGTCTGAGTGGGAATCGGTGCGTTTTATGAAGCCCATGGGTGTCAAAATGGGGAGCCCCCCTTCTGGGGAGCTGCTGAACCATCACCACAAAGCACAGACATCAGACCCTTATCCAAGGAACTCCCACAGCAGGAAGGATCTGAGAGTGCAAATGAGAAGCCCCTCCGAATTCAAAACAGTTTTGAAAGATGACACTGCACATCAGATTGTTTCACGTGTCTGTACAACCCATTCAGAGAACAAAGACACTCTCAGAGAAGAGGCATATAGCAATAAAGTTAGTATAAAATTGGGATTTTTTAACTGATCTGCAAGCTCTATTATGAAAACTGGGAAACCAACCCAAATACAGAACAAATGAAAATCATTATGTCTGTCTTCCCAGAATGGAAGGATGAAGAATCCCAAGAGATTCTGCGTATATTTGGGAATCCCCAGTAACCGGACTGTTTTAAGGCAGAGGCTAAGGTTATCTTTCTCCTAAGCACATGCAGTAGTGAGGACGATAGTCTGTGTTTCTTTTAGAATGTTAAGAATCCAGAGATCTAAACAGTTGATTACTGAAGCCGAAGGGCTGGTCACTCGTTTGAGTTGGTGGCAATAGAAAGGTGGCAGAGATGTGACTGCTGGCCTCAACGTTATGCCCTGTGCTGTCTACCTCCCTCTCTGCCTCTGAACAGACACACAACCAGGAATAAGCAACCTCAGAAAGCATATTCCCATTTCTTTCACCAGCTGCCGCTTTAGATAGAAAGAAACTTCAGCTGAAAGGCCCAAGGAGTGCTCTGTCTCTTTGAAAGAGTTGCCGGTGAGTCACCGGTGGAGTGGGCTTCCACACTCAACTCAGCCAAGAGGAGCAGTGGCAAGGGGGAGAGCCCGGGCTTCCTTCCTCAGGGTAAGCACCTCTGCCCGGTTCAGCAGGGAGACCCGGGGGCCTCTTGATGTTGGGTAGGATTTATTCATGTGTCTTCCTAATTGCTTGAGAGTTCACAAATATGAATGAAAAGGCCTGATGGTGGCCAGGCTTGTGCGCGCCAGGATGCCCTCTGATTCTCTGGCTCCCAGAGCCAGGAAATGGAGAAGCGTCAAAACAAGAGGGTTTCGGGGCTAGGGGCACGCTGAGCTTCCTAGGGTGGGGAAAGGGGAAGGCCAGACACTGCTCCGATTTTTAAATCACAGGGCAATCTGCAAGTTCTAGCCAGAGATCCAGCCAGAGAGAGAATTAAAGAAACTAAACCCAGAATCTCCAGTTGTGTTTACAGCAACAGGGTTTAACCCTTTGGGTCCCACTGTCTTCGTATCCTCATGTGCCCTCTTCGTCTCTTCTGGAGTGATTCTGAGCTCCCATTAGCTGGCTGGTGTTCTGGGAGGAAGGTTGCGGAATTTATGGTGAGATAATTTCTTACATTACCAGGCAGAAGCCTTATTATCCATTTCAACATGCGTGCTTTATGGGGGTGGGACTGCGTGTGTTCCTGTGTGTGAAAGTGGCTGATCCGGAAGGTAGGGGTGTGTGTGTGTGTGTGTGTGTGTGTGTGTTTGCAGGACCTGGGAGGGGAGTCCTCTCAGACAAGCAGGGCTTTCTGCTGCCCACCTGGTCCCAATCCCCCCGCACCTGCCTCCAATGCATTAGCTCTTTCCAGCCCGGTCTAAACTGGGCAGTTAGAACCGCAGGGCCCGGGTTCTTGGAAATTTCAGAGTGATGGAAATGACAGAGAATGTCAGCCAAAGTGTGTGTGTGTGTGTGTGTGTGTGTGTG
>NW_012115278.1:2701461-2704418 GCF_000951035.1 Colobus angolensis palliatus | reverse complement strand
GGGGGCAGCCGGGCGGCTGTCCTCTGGCAGCGCCTCTGAGGCGGTCCCGGCGGGGAGGAGTTTCCCCAATTACACGCCTGACAACGCGCAGGGCGAGGAAGGCGAGGTTTGAATGGACTCGGAGTTTGAGGCCGGGAAGGGGGCGGAGCTCCGAGGGGGAGGGGAGGCTGGGGATCCCGCAGGGAGCCTGAGGAAAGGTCCCCGGGGTTGCAGCCCGCGGGCCGCCTTCCTCCGGCCGTTTCTACCCAGTGCAGGTTTCCTCCAGCGCTGCCTGACCTCCCGTGGCCGCCGTCGCCCAGGGTTGAGACGGTTTGCTGAAAGCAGCCCTTTCATCGCACTCTTCGTGCTAAGTCGGCTGAACTCCTAGGCACTGGTAAGATTCTGTGCTTGGCAAGGTGGCTTTCTGCGGGAATATTTGGAAAAAAGCACTCCAGATTTGTGCCTTTCTTACAGAAAAGAGAGACTAACACATAGCAATAAACAGTAGAGGTGGAAAGGAATGTTAAAGGTAGGAGCTAGGTGGATCCTAAGGCAAGAAACCAAAGACATTCCGTTTGGCGGAAGCACGAGGGGCGCCTCATCCCGTGTATTTTCATATTCCGAAAACCAAAAATGGCATTTACGATTTCATTTGTCACAATCATTCAGAAAGTTAGTCTTACACCATGTAAGTATGGCAATCTCAACGGTGTAGTAAATCCACTGAGAATTTTACATTTCTATCACTCCCAAAAAATTCTTACAAAATATTTTATAAGTGCTATTCATAGATTTATGTAACGGTGTGATAACTGTTTCTTTAATATTGTCAAATAACTTTGTTCCTCCAGGCAGAGTGGCCCACGCCGGTAACCGCAGCACTTTGGGAGGGCCGAGGCAGGCGGATCACTTGAGTCCAAGAGTTCGAGACCAGCCTGGGCAGTATGCAAAAATGCTGTCTCTACAAAAAATACTAAAGAATTAGCTGAGCGTGGTGGCATGGGCCTGTATTCCTCTGGTGTGTTCCCCCTCGTTTCTGGATAGGCATGAAGTGGAGTGGAGTGCAGTTGTTAATGACAATATTGTTTTTCAACACTGGAGCTGTCATCTCCCTGGCATCACCTTTGTGTCTCTGGGAGGTGCTGAACTCGCCCAGCGCCCCCCTTTCCAGGACTCTTTCTGGCATTGTTATCTTCCTCTGCCCAGCACATCCCTCCTACTTAGGTGCACATGGCCTATAAGGTCCCCTGTTTCATGAAGACTCTGACGCTTGCATTCTTCCACCTCCAACACCTGTACCACACCTATAGGCTTCAGGGGAATATGAGCATTTATCATACTCTGCCCTAATCTCTAATTTTCTGTGCCAAAATCTGAGTACTTTAAAAATCAATTAGACGATGATTTATTGTTCCTTCATTGCTTATAGAAATATGTCGTCTCCATATAAGAGACTTTAGTCTCACTCTGTCGCCCAGGCTGGAGTGCAGTGGTGTCATCTGGACTCACTGCAACCTCCACCTCCCAGGTTCAAGCGATTCTCGTGCCTCATCCTCCTGAGTAACTGGGATTATAGGCACCCACCACCACACCTGGCTAATTTTTGTATTTTTAGTAGAGATGGGGTTTCACCATGTTGGCCAGGCTCTTCTGGAACTCCTGACTTCAACTGATCTGCTTGCCTTGGCCTCCCAAAGTGCTGAGATTACAGGCGTAAGCCACCGCACCTGAGTGTGCTGCAAGACTGCTGCAAATAGAAACAATTCTTTTGTGCTTGCCTTCTTAACACAGTAATAGGAACATAAGCAAAAATAATCATCCAACACTGAACACATAAGATGGGCCAGGGCCGACAGGAAGGCTTTACATTAACTCATTTTAACTCTTACAACATTATTTCTGTTTTGCATCTAGAGAAAAAGCACAGAGAAGTTAAGTCACTTACCCCAAGATCACACAGCTGGTAGACTGAGGATGTTAATAGCCAGGCAGTTGGCTGCAATGTTGCAGTCCTAATCACTATACCATACTGCCTTCCTGAGGAGGAGCTCAGTAGACATTTGTTGTTTGGCTAGTTGATGAAAGTTTTGAACTCCTTACCATATTATTTATTTTTTTGAGCATGAGTTAAAATATTCACAAGTTGTTTATAATAGAAATAGACTGTTACTTGGGTGATTCTGTAAAATATCAGTAAATAAGAAGTGTCCTAAGATTTGTTATTATTTTTACAATTCAATCAGTGGACAAGAAAATGCAATACTGTTTTTACATCCCTGTGCTTTTTATTCTTTTCCTTTCTTGCATATTTCAACGTGCTATTATGGATGAATGCAAGGTGATCCCCTCTGGCCTTTGGAATGCTTTGCTTCATTTATTAGACTGAGTAACTCAACTTGATACGTCTGAATATTTTACCTTGGAAAACCCCTCCCCTCTTCCTGGCACGAGATTTTGTTTTTTTAAAGCTAAATGAACTGAAAGGTTGGGGAAAAAATCAAAGCAAGCTTTCTAGGCGTTAAGTGTGAAAGCAAAATGCAAGGTTAAGAATGTTCAAAGCAGAAGCCACAGGCTTTCATGTAGCTCCCTTGCCCGGGTCGACCTGCGGGGATGCTCTGCGGAGCATGCGCAGTGCGCACTCTCCAACCCGCCTCAGCCTCTCCATCTTCAGCCCGGGAGAGGCGGGCGGGATTTACACTTGCTCCCCCTAGCTCGCAGGAATAGAAAGGGAAATAAAAAGTAGGTGAAAGCGAGCGCCACCAGAAGACTGGCTGTTAGTCCTAAGAGGTTAGGTAACGGATCGGTGCTCAAAACCGAAGCGCAGACGCGGCCGTAATGACGGAACAGCTCCAGCCTGGCGCGCTGCTTTCTTCCTGGCTCGGCGCTGGGTCCTCGGCTCTGGAGGTTCTGGGGAAGACCTGGGCTGCCCGCGCAGCTGCGGGTCGGGCTGCACCTCGGCGGGGGCGGCGGGACCCTAG
>NW_012115278.1:2678984-2701316 GCF_000951035.1 Colobus angolensis palliatus | reverse complement strand
CCCCCAGGCCACGGAGCCGCCCGGCTGCCCACGCGCCCTTCACCGCGCATCCGCTGCTCCGTGGCTGACCCGAATTCTGCTTTGAGAAACATCCCTCCCACTCCCAAAACTGTACTTCTGGGCTACATAATGTTTCGTGGTTTCATATTTTGAAAAAGCGCCTTTCCCTTGTCAATCAAAACAGTGCTATCAAGGGATAATGCACACAGAACAAAAATGCACCGATCTTAAAAGTATGGCTCAGTGAACTATTTGGCATGTGTATACCGTATGTATACGAATAGCATATGTATAGCACCTGTATTATTATATATAACAAATACATAATTATGTAATTCCCAGTGGCTGGGCCATCTTCAAGTCAGTACCCATACTGGGTAACTTTGAACTATTCAGCCTTTGGCCACAGAAGCCTGGTTTTGCCTAGTCTTGCCCCTTGCATAGATGTGGTCATGCAGTACTATCCATTTAATCTCCGGCTTCTCTCACGCAGTGCAGTGTCTGTGAGATGTACCCTTATTGCTACATTACCAGTCATTCATTACTTTTTACTGCTGTGCATGATAGTTCTTTGTGTGAATGCACCATACGTTATTTATTTGTTCCTATGCCAATGGATATTTGGGTTGTTTGAAACTTTGGGATGTTATGAATAAAGCTGACATGAATACTCTTGTCTTTCGATGGACATATATGTTCATTTCTTTTGGTTATCTGACTGAAAATAGAATATCCAGATCACAAGGAAGGCAATGCGTTTAGTGATAATAAATATTACTACAGAGATTTCTAAAGCAGTTATGTTTATCACGCATTGGCCATGAATGAGTTCTGGTGTATACCCTTGATGAAATGTGACCTTGCCATTCTTTTTGTCACCATTCTGGTATTTCTTTATTATTATTACTATTAGACGGAGTCTTGCTCTGTCACCAGGCTGGAGTGCAGTGGCACGATCTCGGCTCATTGCAACCTCCGCCTCCCGAGTTTGAGCAATCCTCCTGCCTCAGCCTCCCGAGTAGCTGGGACTACAGGCCTGCATCACCATGCCCAGCTATTTTTTTTCTTTTTTTGTATTTCTTGTAGAGATGGAATTTCTTCATTTCGGCCAGGATGGTCTTGATCTCTTGACCTCGTGATCCACCGCCTCGGCCCTCCCAAAGTGCTGGGATTACAGGTATGAGCCATAGCGCCCAGCCTGCCATTCTAGTATTTCATTCTGGTTTTGATTTCATAGAACTTCTTTCAAATTTTTACCAGCCATTGGAACATCTTCTTTTATGAAGCGTCGTTTAAGTCTTTTGCCCATTTTAAAACTAGACTGTTGGCCTTTTTATTTGTAGAAGCTCTTTTTGTGTTTTTATGTTTTTGTTTACCGTTACACCTATTGCTTTAATACATACCGTCAATATTATACAAATACATGATTTACAATATCCCCATTATAGCAAGACAAAGAATACAGTCATAAAATAAAATGTCTTTTAGGCATTTATTATGCCAAGCACATAAATTATTGTTCTCATTATGACATAAGAATAATACTCTTTTGGTGACAAAAGATATATTGTATTAGCTCAAGGTCCACTGAAGAGCTTCCAGTAAGTTGGAAAGTAAAATCTGGCCACGTTTTCTATACAATAAATAGAACAGCAACAACCTCTGCTATCCCTTAAGCGTAAACTATCCCTTTACATAAACTTAAGTAAATGGCTTGTTACAAATAAAAATAAATAACATTTTAGAAACTAGTTAACATCACTGGCACAAATGTGGTATTTACTTTCTTGTGTATGTCTAAGAAATTTCAACATGAAATCTATATTAAAAATTAGCAATAATTTCTGAGGTATACATGCGCCAAGCTGCTCACTCTTACTGTGGAAGCAAAACTAACTTCTGAAAATAATCTACAGAAATAATATGTAAACACATAGAGCTTGAGATAGACTGAGAACATCCTTCTATGTTCTATGGACCAAAATACAAAGTTCTCCATTACCTGTGTAAATAAACACACTTTCATTAGTTTGGAATATATTGATATTACATGACTGTGTATGTTTTATGTACACCATAAAACAAATGTTGACAGTGTTTCCAGTGACAACATGCATTCTAGCCCCAACTACTGGAAAGGGTATAAAACCTTAATAAGGAAACTGCTTTGCTTTGCTTTAACTAAAGTTTTTAAGTGAAAAACAAAGCCAGCACTCCTTGTTGCATCATGGACTGAGGTCTAAAATGTTCAGAGTCAACAATCTCTTTGGTTGTTCCCCAATGTAACAAACCACATAAGCATTCTCTCTCTGTTCACGAAGTCTGATCATCTTCAGCATTTTGTCTTAAAAACTGCTTTCCAAGTATGAGGGACCCATGCTGCTACGTTCTTTCTGTTGCCTACTTTACACCTGATGTGGCCATATAGGTTGGCACCTTGTAGCACCACACCCATGATAACCACGGCTAGCTACCCTGAAGGAGAAGAGGCCACAAAAGAAATATATCACCCACAACACTGGGCAGGCATTAAGTCCCAACCAAAAGATTTGATTCAGCCTCTGAAACAGGTTCGTCCTCCCGAGAGGATGCCTTTCTGGACTCAAGCACCCAGTGGCTCTTTCCATCTTCATCATGTGATTCCAACACCGTAGACCCACCACTAGTCCACCTGTGACATTCGTCACTGCCCTAAAGTCACATGACAAGAAAATTGTCGCCATACAAGCAGTAAAACTGCTGCTGACCAATTTGTAAAGAAGATAGACCACAACTGCACTGACTCGAAAGAATAACTGGAAAAGTGAGGCCGCTGGATATCTGATTTTGGATTGTTTTGTTTTGTTAGTTGTCTCTTCCGCATCCAACACTGAAATGTCTTCAGTGTCATCATTACTGTCCTGATGCAACATGGCAGCACTGTGCCGGCCCCTCAGTATCACTTTTTAAAAAATTACTATGGCCTTTTATTTTCTTAATATCTATTATTGTTAGTTCTCTGAATTTGTTCATTTATTTGTTTATTTATTGCTGTTCTAGGTTGTCTGCATCTCCAGATAGATCAGCTTTTAAATTTTCCCCCAATTTTTAAAACTGTTCTCTTGGAAATATTCACAAGTTTACAAATAAATTTGTAAAACTAATCCTATAAGTTTCTATAATATTATCTAATCTACAGCACATAGTCTAATTTTTCTAACTGATCTGATAATACCTGCAATAGCATTTTTCCCATATAGCCCAAGAACCCATTCAGGATCACACGTTTTGCTAGTTACTGTGTCCACTTGGTCTGTTTTTAGTCCAGAACAGGTTGTGGCCGTTCTTGATGTTTCACCACACAGTAGTTTCCGTAGACAAAAGTATTTTGTAGAATGCACCTCTGTGTGAGTCTTTCTCCTGATCAGATGCAGGTTATGTGTTTTGGGAAGACATATGACATAAGCGATGTTGCTTTTCTTGCTGTGTTATTGTAGGAAACGCATGATGTCGGCTTATCTCACTGTGGGTCACACGGATCACTTAGTGGAGTTGGAATCTGCCAGTGTCTCCACTGTCAAGCTACTTATTTTCCTTTTTAAATGGCTGACTGTTCTTTGGGGAAATTATTTGAAAATGTTTAACTATCTTGGTTTTAACATGCAGTGATGAGTCTTGCTTGCTGCTTGTAAAATGGTGATTTTCTAATTTCACTGTTCCTCTACGTTTATTAGTTGGTATCATATCATAGGAAGCACTCCCCCTCTTTTTCTACTATTACTTTCTGTAGAGACTCATGGTTTCTTGTTTTATTCAATGTACTTTAACCCATTACTGTCATTATTTATTGTTATTCTCAAATCATCCAAGATTTCGACAATAGGAGCCTCTTCAAGCTGACTCCTGTATTTAGCATGTCCCCAATATTTATTGTTTGAGATTTGTCTCAATTTTTTTATCTCTAAAAAATTTAAAAATTTCCCCAGGTTTATTGAGGGATAAGAGACAAACAAAATAGTATGCATTGAAGGCATACAAAGGGATGATTTGATATAAGCGTACATTGGAAAGTGGTTCCCATATGAGCTGGTTAGCAGAGCCTTCACCTCACATAGTTACCTTTCTTTCCCCACTTACTTTCTGGAGCAACAGCATTGGCACTCATGTTTTCTTTTTCTCTACCCTTGAATTCAAAATTTCCCTCGGTTCCCTTTTTTTTTTTTTTTGAGACGGAGTCTCGCTCTGTCGCCCAGGCTGGAGTGCAGTGGCACAATCTCGGCTCACTGCAAGCTCCGCCTCCCGGGTTCACGCCATTCTCCTGCCTCAGCCTCCCGAGCAGCTGGGACTACAGGCGCCTACCACCACTCCCGGCTAATTTTTTGTATTTTTAGTAGAGACGGGGTTTCACCGTGTTAGCCAGGATGGTCTCGATCTCCTGACCTCGTGATCCACCCGCCTCGGCCTCCCAAAGTGCTGGGATTACAGGCGTGAGCCACCGCGCCCGGCCCCCTTGGTTCCTTTTAATAGAGAATGATATTTAGAAAACAAATCTAGTTGCTCTGAAGTATTATTGCTTTGAGACCTTTTAGAGGGCATTATATTATGATATAATAATGCTATTTCATTACACACTAGAAATTAATGAGCATGTACTGATGTCACCCATAAAATCCTTCCTTGTCTTTGAACTTTCCCTATTTGTAACTCCTTCCATAAGATTCCCAATTTTTAACAAAATTAATATATTTTTAAATTTGCTCAAAGTGCGATAGACACGATACAGTTTCAGAATCACAGTAACCAGGCCGCAGTGACAAGAAGGCCTCTAGGTTGGGTTCAGAATGCGTTTTCAGATGTTTCTGCACTCCCCCTTTAAGCAAAGAATGCAAGACAGTAATCAAAATGCTATGCTCAAAAGTCATTCGATTTAGTTTTCTTTTCTCCAGTGTGGTTATGCTATTAATTTAAAGTGGTTATGCTATTAATTTGTTTCTATTTGTATGACACTTTAGGACTTTTCCTCATTATTATGGATTTAATTCTATTTTTGAATATGTGAAGTTTTCACATGATCCCAAAAATCAACACTGTACAAGATGAAACAAGAAATATCACGAGAAGTGCCATCCCACCCCATTGCTTCTACTTGTTTCTGCCGTACACATACACAGACACCTCCTCTACATAATACATTTCATCAATTTCTGGTTTGTTTTTCTTTGTCCATAAATAAACAGACAAATAACTATTTTCTAATTCTACTTCCTTTCTGACATCAAACATCACATGCTATACAAAACTTTTGCATTCTGATTCTTTAGCTTCTTCAATATTGCACCTTGGAAATACACCAGTTAACGCAGCTCTGACTTATCCTTTTTACATAACTGCATAGTATTCTATTGCATGTAAATATCATAATGTTTAAATTAATCTACTTTGTTGGGGTATTTTCACAGCTTCCAATATTTTGCAAATACATAAAATACTGAATCATACAACTTTGTGCATGCCAATTTTTGTGCTGTTGAAGGTGTATTTTCAGGGTAAATTTCCAGAAGTAAGATTTCTAGGTCAAAGGGTACATATGTAATTTTATCATATATTGTCAAATTTCCTTCTCATAGGGAAGTTTTCTCCATTTCTCATTTCCACTATCAATGAAAGGTGATACCTATTTTTCAATAGTCTTGTCAATAGTGAATTTTCAAATTCGCTAGATTTTACCAAGCTAAGGGGTAAAAAGTGATATCGCAACATGGTTCTAATTTGTGTTTTGTTAATTATGAGTATATTGAACATTTAAAAATATTTAGAACCAGCTGGGCATGGTGGCTCACGCCGGTAATCCCAGCACTTTGGGAGGCTGAGGCAGGCAGATCATGAGGTCAGGAGTTCAAGACCAGCCTGGCCAACATGGTAAAACCCCATCTGTACTAAAAATACAAAAATTAGCTGGGCGTGGTGGTGGGCGCCTGTAATCCCAGCTACTCAGGAGGCTGAGGCAAGAGAATCATTTGAACCTGGGAGGTGGAGGTTGCAGGGAGCTGAGATTGCGCCATTGCACTCCAACCTGGGCAATAGGGTAAGACTCTGTCTCAAAAAAAGAGAAATATTTAGGACCATCTTATATTTTAGCAAATTATCTTTTTTGTCCTTTGCACAATTTTCTATCAAATTTTTTCATATCTTATCCTCAAATTTTACATGTCACAGGCATTTTTCTGTGGCGTAAGTTGCAAATAATTTCTTCCCATTTATCCTTTGTCTTTTGATTTTGGTTATACGTTATTGATCATGAAATTTTTACATGTTTCTCTAGTCAAATTTATCAATATTTTTTGCATCTGGATTTGGGGAAATAATTAGAACCTTTCCCGATAACTTTCACCTAAGTTATAAAAGGGTTTGCCCAGGATTTATTCTGGTGTCTCTGTGATTTCATCTTCTACACTTACATCTCTGATCCATTTGAATCACAGTCTTAAGTAATATGTAAAGTATTGATGTAACTTAAACATTTTCCATATAACCATCCAGGTCTTCCCATACTACTTATTCAAAAGTTCAACTTTGTCACTCTAATTTGAAATATCGTAATTATCATCTGCTAAGTTTCCATGTGTACCTGGATCTATTTTTGTATTTCTTTTCAATAGCTAATTAATGAGTAATCTGCTTGTACCACTGTGTTAATTATAAAGATTTTGTGTGTGTTTTAGTATCTGGTTGGGCTAGGGCTAGCTGTTCATCTTATTCAGTATTTTCATGTATTCTTACATATTTATTCTTCCAAATTAACTTTAATCTCAACATATATAGCTTCAGAAAAAAACTTCTTCATATTTTATTGGGGTTCTATTAAATTAACTGAGGGAGAATCTGCATCTTTATAGTATCAAGTTATCCTATACAATAACAAGGATTACATTTTCTATTTGTTCATAGGTACTTCGCACAGGGTTTTCATACTTCTTATTAAGTTCATTTGTGAGACTATTATCTATCTTTTTGATACATTTTAAATGGTATTTTCTCTTCCAGTGTCCTCTGATTGCTTATTAATCATGAATATAAGCATTTCTATTATTTCATGTAATTTTTATATCCTGCTTGCTTTCTGAATTCTCTTAATGTTGTGTTAGTTTTATCACTGGTTCTCCAGTGTTTTCCAGTTTTACTGTCATATTATCTGCAAGCAGAAATAGATGTACTTCATAATACCCAATTTTTATGCCCCCAACCTCTGTAAAAATGATAAAGGCAGGAGATAATAGGCACTCTCTTCCTATTGCAGATCATCCTGGAAAGGTCTCCTGTGGAGACAGACAGACTGACAGAAGGAGAAAACAGAGGAGATGCCCATACCTTACTATTTTCAGGGTTTTTATGAAAAAATCAAGAATGGGTGTTGAAACTTGTCAGACCCAATGGGGAGCATCAATTTCTTCTCCACAGTAAATTGCATTATTGAAATTCTTTCTGTTGAATCATTCTTCTACTCCTAAAACTAAATTTGTAAGTTTTCCTTCATTTTGTATGTTTTGGAAAACTTTATTTGGCATCAGAGTGGCATGATCTTTATATGTTTGGTAGAATTTCCCTGTGAAGGCAACTGGCCCTTTCTCTCTCTCTCTCTGTCTCTCTTTCTCTCTCTCTCTCTCTCTGTGTGTGTGTGTGTGTGTGTGTGTGTGTGTGTGTGTGTGTGTGTGTGTTGGCGAGTAGAAGTTCCTTGGTAATTTTCTCTTTTTTCCATAGAAAATGGCCTTCTTAAGCATTCTACCTCTAATAGGGTCAATTTTGGTAGTAGATTATATGTCCGCAAGAAATTCTCCAACACATATATGTTCTGAATTTTTTAATAAAGGTGGGTAGGTCATCTGTTATGACTTTTATTTTTACTGTGTCATTTATTTTATTTATATTCCCCATTTTTTCTTAAATGGTTTGTGTATTTCATTTTATTAATCACCAGAGTTTTGAGTCATTCATTACATCTCTTGTCTTTGTATTCTCTATCTGATCAAATTCTGCTTTTATCTTTTTTTTTTTTACTTTGTGCTTTCTTTTGGTTTTTTTCTAGTTTTGAGTGGGAAGTTAGTTCATTTTCTTATATTTTTATTTAGATTGACATATGCTTAACAATATGAATATTCTTCTAATATGGTTTAAATATATCTCATAAACTTTTAAAATCAAGTATTATTCTACTTTTTGTTTGTAATTCCACTTTTTAAAAATTGAGAAATAATAATTGTACGTATATTTAGGATAAAATGTGATGTTTCCATTTGTATACACATTGTGAAAAGGTTGACTCAAGCTCATTAGCCTTTCTACTACCTCACCTGCTTATCATTTTTTGTAGTAAGAACATTTAAAAACTATTTTAGCAGTTTTAAAATAGTCAATACATTATTATTAACTATGGTCGCCGTGCTGTGCAATAGATCACTAAAACTTTATTTCTCCTGTCCAAAACTTTGCATCCTTTGACGAACGTCTCCCCCTTCTCTAGGAGCCTCTGGTACTAGCCTCTGGTACTAGCATCTGGTAACTGCCATTCTGCTCTCAGCTTCTGTGAATTTGTCACTTTTAGGTTCCATATATAAGTGAAAACAAGCGGTATTTGCCTTTCTCCGTCTGGCTTTAGTTAATATAATGTCCTTTAGGTTCATTCATGTTGTTGCAAATGACAGAGTTTCCTTCTTTTAAAGGCTGTATAGTATTCCACTATATATATAGACAACATTTTTTAATCCATTTATCCACTAACGGACACTTAGGTTGCATTCATTTTTCAGCTATTGAAAGTAATGCTGCAGTGAACACGGAAGTGCAGTGAGCTCTTAGACAGACTGATTTCAGTTTCTTTGCATATGTACCCAGAAGTAAGATTGCTGGATGATATTGTAATTTTATTTTTAGTTTTTTGAGGAGCTTCCATACTGTTTTCCCAAAATAGCTGTACTAAGTAACATTCCTACCCACAGTGTACCAGGATTCTCTTTTCTCCACATCCTAACACTTGTTATTTTTTATCTTTTTGATAATACTCATTCTAACAGGTGTAAATGATATCTCATTGTTTTAATTTGAATTTCCTTGATAATGAGAGATGTTGAGCATTTTTTCATATATCTATTGGTCATTTGTATGTCTTCTTTTGAGAAATGTCTGTTCAAGTCCTTTGTCAATTTTTTAATCAGATTATTTGTTTTCTTGCTATCGAGGTGTTTGAGTTCCTCATATATTTTCAATACTAACCCCTATAGAAAATATTTGGGGTGGGGGTGGTGGCTCAGGCCTATAATGCTGGGAAGGCAAAGGTGGGTGAATCACTTGAGGCCAGGAGTTCAAGACCAGCCTGGCCAACATGGTGAAACCCCATCTCTACTAAAAAATACAAAAATTAGCCAGGTGTGGTGATGTGCACCTATAGTCCCAGCTACTTGGGAGGCTGAGGCAGGAGAATCGCTTGAACCAGGGAGGTGGAGGTTGCAGGGAGCCGAGATGGCACCACTGCACTCCAGCCTGGGTGACAGAGCGAGACTAGCTAAAAAAAAGAAAAAAATTATTTGCAAATCTTTTCTCCCTGTCCATGGGTTTCATCTTCACTCTGCTGGTTTTTTCCCTTGCTGTGCAGAGGCTTTTTAGTATGATACAACCCCATTTGTCCATTTTTGTTTTTCATCGCCTGTGCTTTCGGGGTCCTATCCAAAAAATTATTGCCCAGACTCTGTCACAGAGCAATTCCCTTAAATTTTCTTGTGCTGTATACAATCAAGGCCTATATGACAAGCCCATAGCTAACATCATACTCAATAGTGAAAAGTTCAAGGCTTTTCCTCTAAGTTCATAAATAAGACACGGATGCTTACTCTTATCACTTCTATTCAGTATAATTCTGGAAGTTCTAGCCATAGCAATTAAGTGAGTAAAGGAAATAAAGGCATCCAAAAAGTAAAAGCAGAAATAAAATTGTCTTTTTTATGAAAGATCTTCTATGTAGAAAACCCAAAAGACTCCACCAAAAGGTGTTAGAACTGATAAATTCAGTAAAGTTACAGGACACAAAATCAACAAAAAAAATCAGTAGCATATCTATACACTAACAACAGACTATCCTAAAATAATCAATGAAACAATCCCATTTACCATACCATAATAAAATAAAATAAAATACTTAGGAGTAAATTTAATCAAAGAGGTGAATGATCTATATTCTGAAATCTATAATACATTAATGAAAGAAACTGTGAATGACACAAATAAAAGGAAAGAGATCCTGTGTCCATGGATTGGAAGAATTAATATTATTTAGATCTCCATACTACCCAAAGCCATCAAAGATTCAATGCAATCCCTATCAAAATTCCAATGATTTTTTATAGAAATAGAAAAAACTTCTAAAATTTTTATGGAACCACAACAGATCCCACATAACCAAAGCAATCTTGAACAAAAAGAATGAAGCTGGTAGCATCATACTTGCAATACACTGCTAGACTACAGTAATTTAAGCAGTATGGCGCTCACATAAGAACAGATACGTAGACCAGTGGATAGAGATGATAGAGATAGAGAGCCTAGGAATATACTCACACATGTAGAACCAATAAATTTTCCATGAAGACATCAGGAACACACAATGAGGAAAGGACAGTCTCTGCAATATATTGTGTTGGAAAAACTAGACGTCACATGTAGAGGAATGAAATTGGGCTCTTATTTCACACTACATACAAAAATCAACTCAAAGTAGATAAAAGACTTAAACATAAGACCTGAAACTATAAAACCACTAAAAGAAAACATAGGGGAAAACCTTTGCTACATTAGTCTGAGCAATGATTTCTTGTATCTCATAAATTTTTATGTGTAATTTTAAATTTGACTTTTAGAAATTTAATATTTTAAAATCTTTATTTTCATCCTTTTGCTGTTTAATAGAAGAAATTCTAAATTTCTAGTTGGAAGATACTTTTTTTAAAAGTTGTTTCCATTTTCAATATTATTACCTATGACCAAAGTGTTATTTTATAAAATTTCTATATTATTGGCCTGCATGGTGGCTCACGCCTGTTATCAAGCACTTTGGGAGGCTGAGGTGGGTGGATCGCTTGACACCAGGAGTTTGAGACCAGCCTGGGTAATGTAGTAAAACCCTGTCTCTACCAAAATACAAAAACTAGCCAGTTTCATAACCTGGTCTCAAATGTGTGTGTGTGTGTATATATATATATATATATATGTCTATATTATGAATGTACCAATATTTTTAATATTGATATATGACCCAGCATGTGATTAATTTTGTAGATTTTTCATGTGTACTTGAGAATGATAAATGCTTGAGGTGATGGATGCCCCGTTTACCCCATTTACTCTTGTATGATTACTATGCACTCAATGCCTGTATCAAAATATCTCATATACCCCATAAATATATACACACACTATGCCTAATACCAATACAAATGTAAAGGATAAAATAGGAATGGGGCATGGTAGAATTTAAGACTAATTCATTGGAAAATAAAGTGCATGTTTCCTACAATGGCCCAATTCATATTGGTCTAACAGAGGCATTGCAAACTCAAAGGCCTACAGGGCGAGACAGGATTCACACTGGAGATGACTAAAGCATGGATTGGATGGGAACTGTATAATGGATTCCTTGCTAAAGGCAGGATGAGCACAGGTTCTGATTTGCTCAAGAGCCTTTTAATGTATGCCTGTTGTTCTGATGTAATTATTATGGTTATGCTTGTTAAAAGTGTCCTGGTTTGAAAAATAAATTCCTAATTGAATTCCATTGTTTTTTGAGAACATACTTTGTATGATCTCAATCTCTTTAAAATTATTAAGACTTGGTCAGGCACAGTGGCTTATGCCTTTAATCCTAGCACTTTGGGAGGTCGAGGCGGGTGGATTACTTGAGTTCAGGAGTTCGAGACCAGACTGAGCACTACAGTGAGACCTTGTTTCACTCTATTTTCTAATTCAATAAAAATTTAAAAATCAGCTGGGCGTGGTGGTGCATGCCTGTAGTCACTTGAGCCTGGGAGGTCAAGGCTGCAGTAAGCCCTCATCAAGCCACTGCACTCCAGCTTTGGTGACAGAGAACAACCCTGATTCAAAAAAATGAAAATAAAAATAAAATTATTAAGCCTTATATTATTGCATAAAAAATGCTCTATTCTGGAGAATGGCCTTGAAAAGGATATGGATTCTGCTGCTGTTGGGTGCAGTGTTCCTTAGATGTGAGCCGATCAAGTTGGTTGATAGTGCTGTTCTGGTCTTCTACATACTAGTTGATTCTCCGTCTTATTGTCCCACCAACTACTAAGAGTGGAGAATAAAGTTTCCAACTACTAATGTTGTACTGTATATTTCCCCTTTCAATTCCATCAGTTTTTGCTTCATGTATTTTGGGCTCTGTTGTTGGATACACAGATACATATCTGTTTTTTTTTTTTTTTTTTTGAGACGGAGTCTTGCTCTGTCGCCCGGGCTGGAGTGCAGTGGCCAGATCTCAGCTCACTGCAAGCTCCGCCTCCCGGGTTTTACGCCATTCTCCTGCCTCAGCCTCCCGAGTAGCTGGGACTACTGGCGCCCGCCACCTCGCCCGGCTAGTTTTTTGTATTTTTTTTAGTAGAGACGGGGTTTCACCGTGTTAGCCAGGATGGTCTCGATCTCCTGACCTCGTGATCCACCCGTCTCGGCCTCCCAAAGTGCTGGGATTACAGGCTTGAGCCACCGCGCCCGGCCACATATCTGTTTTTAATTGTTATATCTTCCAGATAAATTAACTGTTCTACCATTACAAAATGTCCTTCTTTGTCTCTAGTAATAATATCTGCATTAAGGTAACTTTTTCTGATATTGGTATAATCATTCTAGCAGTCTTTCAGTTACTATCTGCATAGTATATCTTTTCCATCCTTTTACTTTCCACTTATTTGTGTCTTTGAATCTAGAACATAACTCTTATTGAAAGTATATGGTTATGTCCTTTTTAATTAATCCAGTCTGACATTCTCTGCCTTTTGACTGGACTATGTAATGCGTTTTCATTTAATTATTGATGTGGTTGAATTTACAGCTGCTGTTTTGCTGTTTGTTTTCTTTTGTGTTATTTTCTAGCACACTATTTTAATTCCTTTGGATTGTTCACTACCTTTTCTTTAACTTATTTTCTTTATGGCTGCTCTGGGGATTAAATATGCATCCTACCTTAAAACAATGTAGAGCCCACTATTACTAACTTAATTTCAAAAGTATACACAAATTTCCTTTCAATATAATGACTTGTTTTTCTCCAAGGTGATGCTATTGTTATACAAATTATGCTTATAAACTCATCAGTATAGCTTCGTGATTATTGTTTCATACAATTGTCTTTTAAATTGGTTGAAAGAAGAAAAGAGTAAAAGCTTTATTTACATTTTATATTTACCCATGTAATTTCCTTTATGGTGATCTTCCTTTCCTTGTGTGAGTTCAAGTTAACATCGACTATCATTCCTATATACCTTCTAAGACTTCCTTTGGCATTTCCTGTAGAGTAGGGCTGCTACAGATGTATTCTCTCCATTTTTATTTACCTGGGCCTGTCTTTATTTCGCTTGCCATTTTGAAGAGTAATGTTGCTCAACATAGAAGTTTTGGTTGATGGTGGGGGGTTCTCCACTTTATTTCAGCACTTTGAATATGTTATCTCACTGCCTTCTGGCCTCCATGGTTTTTTATAGAAGTCAGCTGTTATTCTTATTGAGGATCCTTGTATATGATGAGTCTCTTCTCTCTTGCTTTCAGGATTCTCTCTCTGCCTTTGGCTTTCAACAGAATAATTACATTGTATCTGGGTGTGTATTTCTTTAAGTTTACTATAGTAAGACTTAGTTGAGCCTCTTGGAGGTATAAATTAATGTTTTTAATAAATTATGGGAAGTTCAACCATTACTTCTTCTCATTATATATTATATTATTTATTCTTATTATCAAATAGCTGATTTAAAGTCTATTTACTAAATCCAACTTCTGGGCACCCTCAGGGCCAGTATGTTTTGACAGTTTTGTTTCTTGTATACAGGCTGCACATCCCAATTTCTTTGCATGCTTCCTAATAAACTGGAAACACTAGCCATATATTTTAATACCTTTGAAATTTGATCATCCCTTTCTCCCACTGTTTATTGTTGTTGTATTTTGTTGTTGTTGGAGTTAGGCTTTGTTTGTTTAATTACTTTCCCGGACAAGTATGCTAGTGTTTGCATTCCCTATACTGAAGTCTCCGTCTGTTTTCATTTTTAGTCCTGGCTTTATAGGGGTCACCCCTTTGTCAGCACAGCTTAGGGCAGTCAATGATTGGTCTTTAATTCTCTTGAATGCTTTATGGTGATACGTTTTTCACCCTTTGCCATGAGGATCTATGTGTAGTTTGGAGCACGCTTTCAAAGTTTAGGCAGATGAAGTCTTCCTTGTCTTTCACTTTTTGCTTTCACAGGACATCAAGGTCAGCCAGGGATGAGTAAGTAACTAAGACTCTCTCTGCCCTTTCTTGACTGTTCACACGACCCTGCACACACAGACTTTCAGATCCTCAGGAATATGTCTGAGATGTTTATAGTCCACTGTGAACTAGATCCGATTCCCCAGATCTTCCTTTTCCATGTTTGGCTGGTTTCTTTCTTGCCTTAGCTGGCATCACTGCCTTGAAGGCTTCAGTGTTCACCTTCCTCAAGTGATGCTGATCGTCATTATCATCAACAATGCTTTGGGAATAAAACTTTCCCATGGAGCTCCAAGTCAGGTCAAATAGTGGCAAAACTCTGGGGATGGGGCATTTTGTAGAGTTCCAAATTAAATCATCCCCCTCTGGTGGTAACAAGGCTTCCGGTCTTCATGGTACCCTGCCAAGGAGCTGATAGGGAGACAGGGAAATCTCTAAGTTAAAATGGCATAGACCTCACTGTTCTTATTGAAGTTCAGTACTGTTTCTTCAATAAACTCTTTTAATGTGTTGTATGCCTTTGGTTTTATTTCCAGAGTTCTGATGTGTCTGCTTTGATATAATCTTGCCAGTGTTTTCATTGCTTTTTGTGGGGAGAGGATTTACTGAGGACCTCAGTCCAACACTCTGCGAGTCTCATGTCCGGGTGATAAATTTACATGGTCACCCGACCTAAAGGAGCAGCCTGTCACTCAAGCCCAGACAACTGTCACCCTGTGGGATTGTGGGATTGTGTTCCTAGTGTTGTTAGGTCAGCTATAGATAGGTTTATACAAATCTTTGAAATTCTTACTTTATAAATTCTTAAGAAAGGATTTCCATCAGGTGTAATATTACCACCAATTTGCAATCCTTACCTGAAGGAGTTTTATCAGATCCAGTCCACCCACTTATCAGGACTGATTTCTTCAGTCAGTTCACATTCATCTAGCTCCTGCTACTGGCCTGGAATAATGCTGGCTGGTGGGGAGACAATGATAGCAACATGAAGAATGTAGAATAAATTGGACTTAAATGAGTATATTGGATCAATTAGAGTTCACTTCAAATTTTTCCTTCTGAGGTCTCACATTGCAAAATAGAGTGCCTGATCCTTGGTTTATTTGATTTTCAAATAACTCAGAAAAGCTAAGTAAACATTTCTTCAGACTTTTTTTTTCCTTAAATATCTCTTCAGACTTTTATATTAGGGAAATTGTGAGCAGTAAATATTTTTCAAATCACAAGTTTCCATAAAGAACCCATACTCATTTCAAAACAGGCTACAGAGCATTTGAATTTAGAGTTGAGACAGTCTATTGAAAATGACAGTGACAAACAGATAATCATGTAAATCTTTGATGAAATGAACCTTTTCACAGACTTCAAAATCATTACCTTATATCACTGCAAACCTGGCAAGTCATTTCAGTGATCAGAGTAATTCATATTCAAATGCTCAATGTGTTTGCTCAGGGCACTGATTGTCCCAGATGTTCTAGTATATGGTAAAAAGACATTAAGACTAATTTTTAAATATTTAAAACACTGTTTTCACTGAGTAAACTGTGGCATTTCCAATTTCCCAAAGAAAGGGTTCTTTTTGATTTGAAGTTAGTTCTTACAATGAAGGATGATGTTGATTGAAGACTCAGTGTCACAGTCAGTTTTGCTTTCCCTGGAGGCAGACCCCTCCCAAGGCAGTCACATCATCATTCAGGTGGGAGCTTTGGGAGGAGAAATCACATCAAGATCCTTGGCTCTAGTCAATCAGTGCTTCTCTCTCTCTCTCTCCTTGAAGGGTAGTTGGGGGGAGCGCTACCCTAACACAGATCCATTCCGTCAAGACAGGTTTTGAAGATTACAGAAGCACATGTTTTATATAAGAAGGGGCAAACTTAAAGGTCATGTTTTCAGTGCAAAAAAAAAAAAAAAAAAGTTTCTCCAGGGCATTGTTAATGGATAATCATTCAACCAGGGCTTGAAGCAAGATTTTTCATTTTAGGTTACATTTTTGTTCTAAATCAACTTCCAGCTGGAAGCAATTGCGTGGTGTTGTGAGCCCCGGGTTAGAAACTATGAGGACAAGGATCTAGGCCTGCGTGTCTTCCTAACTTTTGATACGATTCTGAGCCAATGGATTAACCTCTTTGGGCTGCAATATTCCTGTTTATAAAATAGAGGTTACTCATTTAGTGTACCTGCTTCTCATAATTTGTCCTATAAACCAAGAGTGTCTGAGACAGGTCTTCATCAATTTAGGAAGTTTATTTTGCCAAGGTTATGGACGCACCCATGACACAGCCTCCAGAGGTCCCGACAACATGTGCCCAAGGTGGTTGGGGCACAGCTTGGTTTTATAAATGTTTGGGAAACAGGAGACATCAATCAATATATGTAAGATGTACACTGGTTTGGTCTGGAAAGATGGGACAACTCAAAGTGGGGAGGGGGCTTCCAGGTCATAGCTAGACAACCTGGCTTAGGGAAACAGTAAAGTAAAGGAAGCAATCAGGTATGTGTTTGTCTCATGTGAGCAGAGGGACGATTTTGAGTTTTGCCAGTCCTTTGTTCACAAGGAACTTCCTTGTGGGCAAACGGTGAGGGAGGTATGTAGCGTCTTATCTTTGTAGCTATCTTATTTAGAAATAAAATGGGAGGCAAGTTTGCCTGACATAGTTCCCAGTTTCACTTTTCCCTTGCTTTAGTGATTTCGGGGTCTCGAGATTTATTTTCACAGTCCCATGAGAGACATAAAGCATTACTAAGACATGAGCATGACAAGTAGGTCAGAAGATTTACAACTTCCTTGTCAATCTTCAACAGAGGATGTTTGCTGTGCTGTTTTAAGTTTGATAGTTACTCCAGAGGCATTTGAACCCAATTATTGTAGACAGACACATACTTTTAGGCCAACATTAGTCAAGGCTTTTCCTGGATAGGTCTTTAGATTCCAAAGTCCAGAAGTAATACTGATTAACAACATATTAGAATATTCTATGTGTGGTGATGTCAAAAGAGATACATTTAAATATCCTTGCTCTAAAAGTAGGGTACTGTAATTTATAATTATTTTCAGAAGTTTTTATTTCTTGCCTTATTATCATTATCCCCAAGGTGATTCTTCTTATGTTCTCATTAAAAATAACAAACACTGAAATATCTACAATACAAAATCAGAAAGTAGAAAACGAATGTGACCTTTTTCACGAAATATTCATCAGAATTAAGGTTCAGCAGCTTGTAAAAGTGGTTAGCCTATCTTCAAACTGGAGCTCACTGGAGGTGTTCTGTAATGAAGGCTAGAACTTGTCAAGAAAGTTACTGCAACCTGATACGGAAGACATTGTTTTCTACTGTGGCAGGGATTTGAGTTACACACAGTGTACATATTTGGCCACACTCAGCAAAGATGCTGTTAATACTTGTGCATGTCACAGTACAAATTTTGCTTCAAAGGAATAAAACAGTAAGCTGGTATTGGACTCTAGTTATAATGACATGCATGCTGACATATGGAGTGGGAAATGCATTGCCATCTGAAATTTATTTTGAAATGTAGCAAAAAGAAAAAAGATAGATTGAGGATGGGTGTATTGATGGACAGAGAGAGGAGAGGTGACAGGTGGTGAGGTCACCTGTTGCTTACCCTCCTATCGATGGATTGAGATGTTCAAAGAGGGTGTTCATGCATGTAGCCATTTGGATATAACTTACAGTATATTTTTCTCCAAACTACAGCACAAAGCTAAACTCTACAGACTATAGGAGAGAAATGTAACTACATAGTATATGAAAACCGGATCTTCTATCGAGCCTTAAGTTTTTTGTTTTGCTGGGATTTTTGCTGTGGTATAACAGAAAGCACCCTCATTATACAAATATCATCATCACTTATAATAGGGAGATGCTTCCTCATGTGAGCACTGAAGAGCACCTTTCCTGCTGGTCTTTACTCTTCCATTTGTGAGATCCTAAAACCAGTTAATGAAGGGGCAATGCAGGAGTTCAGGACTAACATGGGCAATATAGTGAGACCCCGGTCTCTATGAAAAATTTAAAAATTAGCCAGGCATGGTGGTGCATGCCTGTAGTCCCAGCTACTTAGGGGGCTGAGGTGGCAGAATTGCTTTAGCCTTCGAGGTTGAGGCTGTAGTGAGCCATTATTGAGCCACTGCATGCTAGTCCAGGCAACAGAGCAAGACCTTGTCTCAAAAAAAATAAAGGTGGGTAGGGGGATAATTAAATCTTCCCATATGTAAAGAACCAGGTAGTCACCATGCCCACAACAAACACCTACCCTGAAATACACTCAGAGAAGACTCCATCAAGTAGAGGCCCAAGCGGCACTGCACCACTGAGAAATTTCTGATGGGCTATACCTGCTTTCACCTCTCTACCCTCCCTGTGGTTTAAACAAGTTTTCTCTCCAGGTGCTACTCTATGGAATTAGGTTGGACCAGAGACAAGCCACCAAGTAAACGTTTTGTTTTGTTCCGTGTCGTTCCCAAGCAATTTCATGATGGGTTCCATTTATGTCACTTTCAGGAAATGAGTCCACCAAAACATGAAATTTTTAAAAAAGAGTCATATATGTCCACAAGATCAGTTCATTTTTTATTTTTTAATGAACATTTAAGATTCATATACAAAAGCTGACAGAGCAGTAAGTCCAGTCATGAAATACATACAAGGAGATAAAATGGAAAATAACTCAATCACAATTTCTCACCACTGAAGCACTACACGCTGGCTGCAAAGAGAGGTGGTCAGTGTTTCGGAGACAGTGATCACACGGGCCAAGTGCTGAGAATGCCGTCAAAACACTGTTTGTTGTTTGTTTTAACATCTCCTTTCTTTCCTTGGCTGTTGTTCAGGTAGTGGGTGGTGTGGGGTGGGGTAAGAAATGTTTCTTTTTCCTCCCAAAAAATTTAAGCAGTTAATTTTTTTCCTCAGGGAAATATTGTATTTGTGTGTCTAACATATGATGTATTTCTGTGATTAATCTGCCTGCATAAATGTTTGCCTACTCTATTTCTTCATGTAAGATCATGCAGCACTTTCCTAATTTCAGAACAGTAAGAATTATCAGAGGCAATTCATTTTGCACATAAATGTCCAAGTTTCCTCATCATGAAAAACGTGCTCTTTATGATCTCTGTTTCTCACAATATAGTTGGTCAAGTAATAATCATGGAGAGTTTCCTAAAATACATATTCGCTGGGAAATTTTGTATGAAATGACATTTGAAGTATAAAAATCATTGTTAGGTAACACTTGAAGCAGTTAAAAATATACGTATCTTGTTGGTAAACTATCAACGTATGATACTGGGCATCTGAGTGTCGGTCATTGTATCCCGTTTTTCTAGAAAGTTGTTTGCTTGATTTATCAATGGGACATCTTGGAAACATCTGAAGTTACATATAGAAACATCGAGGCAATATTATTTGTACATATTATTAAACATGCAAACATTTCCTGAAAGATAGTGCTCACATATGGAAAGTCCCTGGGAGCAAGACCTCCCCTTGGTACCATTTCGCTGGAAGTATGGCTGTCTTGGAGTTTGGGAGTGCGGCCGGTTATTTTGGAGAGGCAGCTCCTTTTATCACCGGCTCCCGATTCAAATACGTGGCCCAGTACACTAAGTTGAAAGTGCCGAACAAGACTGGGAATACGATTCGGGACATTTTGTCAATTTTGCTGATACTGTTGTAAGTCTTTTTGCTTTCAGAAGTCTTCTCTTCGGAGGGTTTTACTGAGACTGAGGTTGTATTCGATGTCCCTGCTGGAGTCTGTTCCTTCGGAATGTTTGGGGGGTGAGACATCTTCCCAGTTGTAAAAGCATTTGTTGACTTATTTAGTATGACTTCACGCTTTTTCTGCAAAATATAATAGGAATGTAAGGACACGCCATTTGCAGGCAACTGTCAGCTCACCTTGGAGTTCTAAAGGTACAGCTTTCAAAAGCGAGAAACACCTGCTTAGCCTGGGAGAGGCCCTCCCCCACTGATGTCTCCAGGTAGCCTGCAGACAGGGCACACATGAGAGCTGTGATTGCTACGAAAGTCTGCCAATCCCATTACTGGATATATTCCCAGAGGAATACAGACCATTCTACCATAAAGACACATGCATGAGAATGTTCACTGCAACACTGTTCACATAGCAAAGACATGGAATCAACCTAAACGCCCATCAACGACGGATTGGATAAAGACGGTGTGGTACATACACACCATGGAATGGTGCAGCCATAAAAAAGAATGATACAAAGAAGGAGATCCTGTCTTTTCAGGATCATGGGTGGAACTGGAGGCCATTATCTTCAGCAAACTAACACAGGAACAGAAAACCAAATACCACAAGTGGAAGCTGAATGATAAGAACTCATGAACATAAAGAGGGGAACAACAGACATTGGGGTGGAAGGTGGGAGGAGGAAGAGGAGCAGAAAAACATAACCATTAGATACTAGGCTTAGTACCTGGGTGACAAAATGATCTGTATAACAAACTCCTGTGACTTGATTTTCCTACAACAAACCTGCACATGTACCTCTGAACCTAAAATAAAAGTAAAAAAAAAAAAAATAAAGTCTGGCATTTCTCAAGATCTTGGCATAAATGGAAGGACTTCCCCACTTCCCCCCTGCAAGGCAGCCATCACTTCTTTACCTTCAAGTGCACCAGCGGGAGGGAATAAGGTTGTGGATATAAGGGAAGCCCTAAGATGTGGCCTGCCCGGAAGGAGGAAAGGATGCGATTAAACATCATGGTACAGAATGCACCCTTTTGGCAAGGTCTCTTCCACCCAGCACGAGGCTTTTGAGAATCACCCATATTGCTGCGTATATCAGTCATCCTCTCCTTTTCATGGCTGAGTGATGTATCTTTGCATGAATGTGCCACCGTTTGCTTACTCTCCAATCGATGGACACCTGGACTGTTTCTAATCTTAACTCTTACGGATTAAGCAGCTATGAACATTCTTGTATACATTTTTTGCGAAGATTTCTTTTTTGGATATAAAATTCTAAACAGGTAAGTTACATTATGGTGCAAGAAATAAAAAGAGTGGATATGTTTGGAGAGGTGGGGTCAAGCACTGCCTGGGAAGAGGCATGGTGAGCTTTCTGGAGGCTGGAGATGTCCTCTACTGTGGCAGGGATTCGAGTTACACACAATGTACATATTTGGCCACACTCAGCAAAGGTGCTGTTAATACTTGTGCATGTCACACTACAAAGTTTGCTTCAAAGGAATAAAACAGTAAGCTGGTATTGGACTCTAGTTATAATGACATGCATGCTGACATATGGAGTGGGAAATGCATTGCCATCTGAAATTTATTTTGAAATGTAGCAAAAAAAAAAATGACAGATTGAGGATGGGTGTACTGATGGACAGATAGAGGGAGAGGTAACAGCTGGTGAGGACACGGGCATAGGTAAATGTTAACAGCAGACGGTTTCACTGTAAACCTCTTTAAACATTGCTGTGTGTTTAGAAATGTGCACCATAAAATGTTAGACAACCTGTGTTCCACTACTAAAGTAATATAGTCTCATTAATTAAAACTTGAAAAACACAAGAGAGTAAAGACAATAAATCAACCGTTAAGAATAAAGAAAAGATAAAAAGCAGAAAGGCCAAGCATAGAGCAGGCGTCAGGGGACACAGGTGAAACAGGTGAACCAAAACCAGGCCAGGGGCAGGGGCATGAGGACCTCCTGGGGGAAGCGTGCGGGAGCCTGCGGGAGGCGGGCCACACCTCAGAAACGCGATGGCAGTTTTGCCAGCCCCGCCTTCCCCACCGTCACGTGAGCGCTCATGCAGATCCGCCAGAAGAA
>NW_012115278.1:2663092-2678934 GCF_000951035.1 Colobus angolensis palliatus | reverse complement strand
TGCGGGAGGCGGGCCACACCTCAGAAACGCGATGGCAGTTTTGCCAGCCCCGCCTTCCCCACGTCACGTGAGCGCTCATGCAGATCCGCCAGAAGAAACCCATACATGTGAGTTACTGCTTAGAATGGTTCTAGCTCTGGGTGGCACCAAGGGAAGGGCAAGCCCTTTAGAAGATACTGCTCTGTCCTGAGGGTGCGCGTTTTTACTGGGAAGGAATGTGCAGCGGGGTGGGGGCGGGTGGCAGGGAGCACCCGCCTGGGACTCAGCATAGTCACAGTGCTGGTGGTGGAGATGAACACGCGCCCCGGAATCCGCCTGTCCGGAAGGACGTGCTCCCCAGCTGCAGGCAGTGTGGCCGGGTGTCAGCTCTTCTGGCAGCCTGAGCTGCAGAGGGCGGTCTGGCCAGATTCATGCCCCTCCTGTTGGGCAGCGAGGCAGGAGTCTAAAGCCCTGGCCACATCCCTGACACGGGGCAACTCCACTGGCCATCTGCTCCACACTCCCCGGGGGGTGAGCCTGCACCTTGCTAGGCCTGCATCGCGGTTTGGTTTCTTCCTCTCTGAATCTCACTGCCTCCTGTTTCCTTTCCCAGACCTTCACTCCTAAAAACTGCCTTACACCCCAAACGCTGACCCAGTGTTTGCTTCTGGAGATCCCAGCTTGGAACAATTATTTTTTTAAAGTCCTCTCTACATCCATGGAACAGTTTACTCGAATAGGCTGACACCAGGCTGTGGTATTCACGCTCGCGGCTGGAGTCTGACCACGGGGTGTGCTGCCTGCATGCCTGCAGATGCTCCACGCCTTCCAGCACACGGACACTTCCTGGCAGCAGGGGTGGAACCCCCAGCGCCACTGCCTTCCCGGGAACAAGAGAGTCTTGACATTCCACAAGCCAGCCTGAGGCATGCTGCTTATTCTAGAAGACCCTCACTCTCGTCGAATTAGACAATGCAGGTCACCTTCATCCTCTCTCTTCCCTCCAACCCTCCATTCAGAATTCAGATCTACGGTGATTAGATTAGCCAGTGATGGCGACACCCAACACCACCACCCAACCACATGCGTGCTGTCTCCATTCACCCGGGGGTTCATGTTCCTCCTAGACTCACAGACATGACCCCGACAACCTTGGTGACTGTCAGGGACTTCTGGCTGCTCCCTGACTTCATACCAGGCTCCAGCCCACTATCCATCATGCACCGTCTATGTCCCAGGCAGATGACAAACACACACCTTCCAGCAACATAGTGCACAGTGTTGGGAAGCCCCATCTCCCCAAACTCCATTCTCATTCCTCCCCGCACAGCACCTTCTCTGGCCCCCTGGTCTGCAGGAACAAGTTCAAACGTGTCGGCCAAGAACTTCCATCATCTGAGAAGAGCCTGCTCCCAGCTTCCCAGTCCCTATCACCCAGTGCAGTCAGATCACGCCTGTCCCTCCACCCCAGCGCTCAAAGCACACCCACGCCTGAGGCCCCTTCCTCCAGCTTCTCCTTTCCTCCCTCCACGAGAGCACCCAGAACGGGTCCTGCCAGGCCTTCCCGCAGCCCGGGAGCTAGGCTTGGAAGTGGGGCTTCTATGCTGAAACTAGAGCAGGGGAGGGACTCCTGGCACGTGGAAATAGTGAAGGCACAATGGGCGAGGTCAGGCCAGAAGTCCTGACAGCAGAGTCCAGCCCGCAGAGCAAGCACAGGGCTGTGGCTGGGGTGGAAGCAGCCAGGGCCTCCTGCTCTGATGTAACCGGCTTGTGGTCCCTGGCTGGGAGGTCGGGACTTACACTTCGAGGCCTCTCTAATGCCTTCCAGGACTCCCTTCATGCTGATTTACCGAAGGACAGATTACGTTTTACTTTCAGGTCACCCCAATGGCTCTGACCTCCTGTTCTCTCCTTATGGAGAGTTGTGTGTTTGTTTTCTGTGTGCTGAAATTAGCAGTTCACCATATGCTGCTTTATTTACTGTCCATGAATGCTATTCTTATCTCCCCAAGGAGACAATGCAGCTTGGAATCTTGGTCACATTTTTTTTCTTCAAATGTTCTTAAGATTTGGGCATAAATCACCCTTTAAATACTTGATGGTTCTTTGCTTTGAACAGAGTCATGCTTTCACAACAATTTCTGTGCCTGGTCAAAGGGGGTCACATCATGGACTCAGCGGGGCTTGGGTGTGCTTTGCTGATGAACTCCTTCCATTACGCTGGCGCCCCCGTCTCGACCTGAAGGCCGCCTGAAGAGGACAGCCTGCAAGGTGAAGTGGGATGACACGAGCAGAACAACAGATCCCACAATTAAAACCAGACGCGTCGTCCCTCAAGAGACAGGAGTTGCTTCTGCCAAAATAATAGGCTTGAATATAAACAGGCCCAAGCCATTCACATCCTGTCACCTTTTGCTGGAGTGAAATTGGACTCGTCAGTAAGACTTGGTGAGGGCCTTGAGTATAAGGGAAGGAGCATTTGGGAGCTGCCGGGTAGGAAAGAGCAGCACCTTGTCTTATGTTTGGATAGAATCAGGCACACTTTCTCTGTCAAGGGGACCTGGAAGAAGGGAGGAGAAACAGTCAGTACCTTGATCTTAGCTGCTTCCAAGGCTTTTTTGCCATCCCAGGCCCAGCCTCTCTTGGTAAAGTAATTGACCGTGGCAAACTCTATCAGCGCCGAGAAGACGAAGGCATAGCACACGGCTATGAACCAGTCCATGGCGGTGGCGTAGGCCACTTTGGGCAGAGAGTTCCGGGCGCTGATGCTGAGGGTCGTCATGGTCAGCACCGTGGTGACCCCTGCGGGGGTCAGGCGGGGCAGAGTGGAAAACGGAAACAGGGTTCAGTGCCGGCACCCAGGACCCCAGTACAACATGCCCAAAATGATAGACACGAAGGGGACTAGTGATTCTTATTTTTATTTTTATTTTTTTTGAGACAGAGTCTTGCCCAGGCTGGAGTGCAGTGGCGTGATCTCGGCTCACTGCAAGCTCTGCCACCGGGGTTCAAGCAATTCTTGTGCCTCAGCTGCCTGAGTAGCTGGGATTACAGGCAGGCATCCCCACACCTGGCTAATTTTTGTATTTTTAGTAGAGACGGGGTTTCGCCACGTTGGCCAGGCTGGTCTCGAACTCCTGGCCTCATGCAATCCGCCCGCCTCAGCCTCCCAAGGGACTGGTGATTTTAATCCCAGCCTGCGCTTTCCCCTACTGTTTTGCTAACACCTAACAGATTCACAGCACTCAGATAGACAACTGCTGACGTTCCGTGTCTTGACTGTCCCTTCCCTTTAGAATATGAACTGAGGAGGGCAGGGATTCAGGTCTGATTTTGGCTCCTACTGCCATGAACAAAGCCAGGCAAACAGCCAGTGCTCAACAAAGACATGCAGAGCAAGTGATATGTTTCTGTAGCACGAAGGCAAGATCCAAGGCAGAATGACAGTCACATTCACACGGCAGCCAGTAGGTGCCTCCCACTGATTTACCATGCACCTGGAAGTAGAGGGCTCCCTGCAAACAGGCAAGACAGACTTTCACCTGACTGCAGACTGGTAGGAGCCAGAGAGCAACAGAAGTGCCATATCTGAATCTGGGTCTGGGCATGTCAGTCCCTCAAAGAGGGAACAGTGTCCCCTGGAGCCTGCTGTGCATGGAGCCTGTGGCCACTAGGAAAACTCTGCAGTGACCACACAGCCAGGCTGGATCCCTGGAAGACGATGTTCCTTAGGACTGGCAGATTATGCACCAGCTACTGGGTCCGCTGAGTGTCAGACTCTAATCTAAGCTGCCTTCTGGATGGGTGTCAGTATCCTTGTTTGGCAGGTTGGGGAGCCTGAAGATTTGAAAGTATTTAGCAAGGTGCCCAAGCTTGCCAGCAAGGAGACGAGACGACCCACACTGGGAGCCAAGCCTGCTGGACTCTCGCAGTTCACAACGCTTCCACCTGCTAGCCCTGCCTTCTGCAGAAGCATGCACCTGTGTGGGCGACGGGGGTGTAACACACCTGCTAAAAACTGTGGGCCTGCAGAATTCATATGTTGAAGTCCTAACCTCCAGTACTCCAGATTATGGCTTTATTTGGAAATGCAGTATTTCAGGAAGTAATTAAGTTAAAATGAGGTCACTGGGGTGGGCCCTCATCTGTGACTGACGCCCTTATAAAATGGGGAACCTTGGAGGCAGACACCACACAGGGAGCATGCCGTGTGAGGGCTGGAGTGGTGCTGCCATGAGTTAAGGAGCTACCAGAGGCCAAGAGACAGGCCGGAAACAGACCCTTCCCTTGCAGGCCCCAGGAGGAGCCAGCCCTGCCAACGCCCTGATCCCAGCCTTCTAGCCTCCGGAAGTGTGAGATGATACATTTCTGCTGTTGAAGCCCCCAGTGTGTGGGACTTGGGTACGGCAGTCCCCGGAGACCAGCACGGCACCAAGGACACGTAGTGTGCCTGGGGTTTCATTCAATGCCATCGTTCACAGCTCCACAAGCACACGGTGAACGTCACTCCCTGCATGAAATCAACACTTCCAAAGGAATCAATAGAGAGCTTTGATTTTTTTTAGAAATCCAGTTAATCACTGTGTTGAGGGGAGGAGCTCTACGCAGGATCTTAAACAAGCCTCCTGAGTCTTCTTCTTGGGCCTTTACTATCCTAACATGCATTGGGAATCTCCCTCCACTCCCTGCCAAAAAACCCCCGACAGTAACAGGCAATCCCCTGCCCGCTTTCCTTCTGCCTACCAACTCATTTCCCCTAATGAGTTCATGAGGCACATGAACTTGGGGAGCACTGCCTGGTCACCAGCCAACCTCCACACCTTCCTGAAACAGTCCTGACGCTCGCGCGGGCTTGGCAAGCGAAGCTGGACTCTTGGCTGGAGGCGGAGTGATGATGAGACGGGAGCACCCCTGTGCCCCTCGCTCCTGAACCCCCTGAGCGCTTGGTCAGCCTACACTCCGGGGGAGCATTGAGATAAAACGCATGCTACCATTTTCCTGCTTTGGAAAGGAAACTGCAATAGCAAATGCTGATGTGTGAACCGTACTTTACAGTTGACGGAGATGTACGCATCCAGGATCGCCGCGGACTGGCAGAAGTGTCTTTAGTATCTTCCTGAGTCTGAGGCAGCTGAGCTTCGAGGTAATTAAGACTCAGACGCTCAGCTGTGTCTGCTAGTTCTCCCAATTTAGCTGATGTCTTAGGGACGTAAAATGATGCTGCTCTAGGTTCTCATCAGGTATACAGATGTAATTTATTCCTATTGCATCTCTTTGGTTGTTATTTGGTGATTAATTTTAAAGTGGCATGCACATTTCAAAGAAAACTGCCTGATAACTTACAACGTCATACTTGATGAGAACCAAAAATACTACAGACTGAGGATCCCTATTTCAAAAATCTGAAACCTGAAATGCTACAAAATCCAAAACTTTTTGGGCACCGACATAACGCTCAAAGACAATGCTCCGTGAAGCTCATTTCAGATTTTCAGATTAGAGAGACTCAACTGGTATCATGCAATTCTTCCAAAATTAAAAAATATCTGACATCCGAAACACTTTCGGTTCCAAGCATTTGGGATAAGGGACGCTCAACCTGCACAGCAAAATCCCACGTAAAACAGATACATGCTGGCAAGGTCAAACCACGCAAAAAGGCTTTACAGCAAGGAAATAACTGTAAATAGACCATGTGATGTTCCTTAAATCCTTCTTTAGAGAGAAATCCCAAACCCTAATCCTTAACATTAAATTCTTAACGAATTGGTCAATTTGTTTTCCAGATCACACAACACAGAGGCAGCACTAGAAGTTTCGTGGAGGTTGTTGCTGTTGCTTTGGGGCGGTTAGGGTCAGTGGCAAAACACCGGTGTCCAGGCCTGGCTTGGGGACACTCACCAAAAACTGTCCTGGCTGGGACTGATTCCCGGTTCAGCCAGAAGGACACCTGTGATAAGATCACGGTCATTATGCAGGGAAGGTAGGTCTGGATGACAAAGTAGCCAATCTTCCTTTTCAGGTGGAAGTGAGCTGTCATGATTGTGTATTCGCCTGCAAAGAAGCAAATGACCGCACATCAGTCCCCGAGAGTCTCTGCTTGCTGCATCCAGGGAGTTCATCAGGAGCCGCCCTTCCACTCCCCTCTCAGGTGGGACAAGCATTCATTTGTATGATCTGGGTTAAGGAGAGGACACAGGAGGATGCCTGAATTTCTTATCAGTCATTTTATAAGTAAGTCTGACGACCCCTGGTCTCTGAAGAGCCTTTGCTGACGGAAGCTCTTCCTGGGGGAAATCAGAAAATCAGATTTGTGTGTTTTACTAATCTCCGGTCACAATCTGTGCCTCTCTCCCCCCTACTCCCTCGCCTGCTTCTGCAATTAGGATTTCAGGATTTAGCCTCCCCAGATATAACTCAGGATTTCACAGAGCCCTGCAGAGGGTGGACAGAGTCCTTCCTGTGTCCAGTCTACAGGCTCCAGGGAGGTGAGACGACCACTCCCACCAGCAGCAGGCCCTGTGCTGGCTGTGTCCCAGGTGCAGAGTGAGATGCAGCGGCTCAGGAGGCCCTGGGTCCCGGCAGCTCACCCCTTCTGCCACCTACCAGAGTTGTGTCACCTGTTCTCTGAAATTGGGGGCCTTTCCTTGGCGATGCCCCAGTGCCTTCTCTGGATTTGCCTGGCTGTGTGGGAGGCACGAGGAGACCTCCCATTCATTGCTGAGAATGATGCCGTCCTCATGGTGAACTGGTAAGGAGCTGAGGTCGGGGGCTGTGGTCAGGGAGTGTGAGGCCTGCTGGGCCAGTCTTCTTGCTACCTGGATTTGCCTCTCCCTGGGGAGATGGGAAGTGTTCTTTGAGGGGCGGAGGAAGAGCAATTCAAAAAACTTTGACTGAATTGTGAGGAGTGGATGGTGTGGCCGGAGAGCTGCGATGCACTGTGAACGTGGGGAGAACAGGCTTGGGGGCTCCATCAGTGCAGGCCCCGGTCTGTTGCAGTAGTGGTCTGCGGCTGCAGGGACTGCGTGTGGGGACATTAGAGTCTGACATCCCAGTCGCAGTGTTTACTATTGGGATGGAAGCCCACAGCTCAGCAAGGCCCACTGTGGCTGCTTCACTGAGTGCCAACTCAAAACATGTCATATGTAGGAGATGAAGGAACCAGAGCAATCGCATGTGGCAAAATCGGCCTCTAACACAAGAGGAGCCAGCAATCTCAGCGGTGCCTGGACAGGCCAGCAATGCAAAGGTGCACTTTTCCCGTAGTCCGCAGCAGGTGAGGGAGCAGAGCCGGCTCGAAGACCAGAGAGAGAAATGGGCAAAGAAGAGGCAGAGGGTATGTTGGTAGCAAGGACTGGATCTCTACCGGTGATCCAAGTCTGTGTCTCCTTGGCACTTGAAGAAGTGAAATGGCATTCTGTTTTACAGTAGGGCTTGAAATCACTCTCCTACTTCTAATTCTTTTGGCGGTAGTTCTTTTCATTTTGTTTTATTTTTGAGTTGAGGGTAGGAAAATTCGATCGTGTTTGTTTTAAAAGATTGTAGAATGCAAACAGGAGTAGAAATCCCAGTTATTAATATTCAAAGAACTATATGAAACAGTTCCAAACTGGAATATCCTCCTTCAGCATCGCAACTGCTTACACCAAACTCTTGCTACACTACCTTCCACTGGTTTGCATAAAACCGGCCCGTTCCCTCTGCCTTTCCCTTTAGCATGGTAACCAAATGGTGAAGCCATCCTCCCAGACTCTCATATCCCACAGGGATGCCCAGCGCACAGGCCCGTGGGTCAACAGGGTGCTGACTGCGTGTGTGTGCACCCAGAACAGGCTATGCACTAAATGGCCTGTGTGCTCGGCCAGCTGCAAGGATAGCGGTGCTGACAGCCATGCTGACAGAGCGCTCCCCTGCAAATATCCTCTGGGGCTTAGAGCTCATTCTGCCATCAGGGCTCCCTGCCTCCCTTTAGGCTTTTCTCCAAGGATGCAGAAGCTCTTTGGAGCTTAAAACCCCCTCCTTTGCTCACGGCACTCTCTGGTGACCTTGACCTCTATGGCTGGGCCTGCCTGCCCTGGAGCTATCTGGCCACATAACCTGCAGGCTCTGGAGATGCAACGTACCCTGTTCCTTTGGTCTCCCCACCAACTTTGTGTCAGGGGAAGCCAGGCTGGGATACTGACCCTGCAGGGCTCAGGCCAGCCCAGGGCACTTGCCATGGAGAGTGTCTGCTTCCTTCGTGTACATTTCAGCTCTTCTTTGTAGGCTGCCTGGTTGTGCTTTCCCAACTTCAACTCCAGGGAACTCTCTGCACTGTTTAAAGCAGGAGGTGGGGGAGCAGGTAACTGGGGGTATTTGTAGGAAGCTGTCTACCTTTCCTGCTTAGGGGTGTGTTATATAAGCAGGTCCACCGCAACTGCCGGCCACAGCTGGTGCCTCTGTGTGCAGCTGCAGGGAGGGGCGGGCTGGGAGGACTCCCTTGGCCAAATCTCACACAGCTGTGGCCCAGGGAGAGCACAGCTGTCCAGGACAGGGTGTGCTTGGCTGCTGTGCCACCTCCCACGTGGCCCTGCAGAGGGGTGCTGGGAGCAGCGAGCTCTCCGAGGCTGTGGTGGCCGGAGCGCACCTGGGAGCCCTCACCTGTGCTGGTGCTGATGTTCTCAGTGCCCACCGTCTGCCCCATCAGGTGGTACTGGTTCAGTCTGGAGCCATCTTCCGCCACCACCACAGACTTGGTGGAGCCGTTGGTCCAGACGTAGACGACTTCAGAATTAGGGTAGGCATCTGTATGAGGAGGGAGCAGAAAGTGACATAAACATGAAATCATTCCCAGCCTGGAAAACACAGAAGCTTTTACTAAAGTAGCAAGAGAGAGGATGAGAACGTTTGAAAAGTCACGGTTCCACGACCTAAAGAATGCACAGGGTGGTTGGACCAGGGCAGATGACGCTGCAGTTCAGCTTCTTCCCATGTCTAAAGGCCTGGGTGCCAGGCTGCTGTCTGGCACTTCCTGGTACGTGTGTGCTTCTCTGCAGAGCACACGATGGTGCAGCAGGTGAGAATGTGGGCTCTGAGACCAGACTGCCTGGGTCCCTCCAGCTCTGTGACTTTGTCAGGTCACTTATTCTCTGTGCCTCAGTGCCTTCATCATAGAATGGGATTAGAACAGCAGCCATGTCTGAGGGCTCTGGCTATGACTGCATGACCTACATCAAGATTTACAAGCACGGAGCGCCTGAAGCAGCACCTAGCTGCATTCCCTACTCCAAGCCTTCCACTCTCCAACAGGCACCTGCTGTCCATGCCATCCTGTGAAGGTGGTATGGCAAGCAGGACCTGCACCCCTGGTGTCACACCTGTGAATATGGTACCTTACTTGGCAAAAGACACTATGCACATGGAATTCAGGTTCTGGACCTTAATATCAGAAGCTTATATATGATTTTCCCAGGGGGTGCAATCTAATCACTTGCCCCCTTAAAAACAGAGAACTTCCCTAATCAGAGAGGTTAGAAGCATGACAAAGGGCTCCACTCACCACTGCTGGCTTGAGGATGGGGTAAGGGGGGGCCATAAGCCGAAGAGAGTGGGCAGCCTCTAGAAGATGTGACTGGGCTGGAATATATGAACCTGGAAGCTTGCAAAGGAGCCCAAAGCTTAGGGCAGTTCTGACAGTCAGGGACTGTATTAGTCCGTTCTCATGCTGCTATGAAGAAATACCCAAGACTGGGCAATTTATCAAGAAACGAGGTTGAATGGACTCACAGCTCCACATGGCTGGGGAGGCCTCAGGAAACTTACAGCCATGGCGGAAGGCACCTCTTCACAGGGCGGCAGGAGAGAGGAGTGCCAGCAGGGGAAATGCCGGACGCTTATAAAACCATCAGATCTCGTGAGACTCACTCACTATCATGAGAACAGCATGGAGGAATTGCCCCCATAATCCAATCACCTCTACTAGTCCCGCCCTTGACATGCAGGGATTATTATAATCCAAGGTGGGGTCTGGGGGGGGACACAGAGCCGAACCGTGTCAGGGGCCACCTGAGAACACAAGCGTTCATCTCAACAGTGTGCAGGGCACAGGAGACAGTGCTTCCCTCATCAGCTGATGAGGGGCTGACAGCTCAGCGCCAAATCTGCTCAAGGACGAAAGGGAAGCAGGGAGGGAAGAGAAGGAGAGACGCAGGGAGGAGGACATAGAGGTCCTCTGGGAGTGGTAGAGGTCTGAGGGTGGAGGTGCCTCCTGCAAAGGCCTGGAGGGAGGCAGACTGAGGACGTGAGACGCGATGGGATTCGTGGAAGGTGGAGGCTGTGGCCCACCCATCACTTTCCTCAGTGGGACTGGGGACAGCCTACAGTCACTGATGGCCCCTCCTGGGTTCAAGGCCAAGTGGCATACTAACCCGGGACCAGGGGCACGTGCCTGAGCACTGCCAGCAGGGAGAGCTGTGGGGAGGCCGGCTGGGGCCGAGGCCAGCCTGACCTGAGGCCTCGCTGGGAGCAAATCCCGTGAGCCCCTTTCTCCACAGTTAGGGGGCAGAGCTTGGATGATAATCCTTACCAATGAATTCAATGAAATTACCATTGTAAGGATGAGAGATATTACAGTAAGAATCCAATGAAATTATCATTGTACGGATGAAAGATACCTAGAATCACTGAGTGACATATAACGCATCATCGTAATTCACATGATCTTGTTTTTCAAACTACTAGTGACTATTAAATGAGCTATGGACATTGGTGATGCCAATAGCATTAATAATGACAGCAGCAAGAGACAATGTGGTTGCAGTGCGTCAGCTGACATCACTGAGTTCTGCTCTCCTCATCACATTAAGGGTGGGAATAAACGACCTCTTGTGTCCATTTCAGCTCCACTGTTCAGCAACCAACACTAAATTCCTTCTCTGTGTCAGCAGTGTGGCGTTCAATCTTTTTGCGGGGACAAGAGTAAATGAGGCAATCAGGGTTGCAGTGCCAGCATTTGTCTTGATTTAGAGCTCTGGAAAACATAAAGCTCACCCTCCTCTGACCACACGTCAGCAGAGCCAGGCAAGACGGTCTGAAACATTTTCACGCGCGTCGAACTTGGAAATTCATTACCGATTTCCTCAAGGCTTCTTCCCCTGGGTTGACCCTGCCTGTCCTCTCCTAGCCTTGCGAATCCTGACCGGGAGGTAGCAGTGGCGCAAATTCTCGAGGTCTTTCAGAAACCATGGGTCTTCTGCATAACTACAAAGGAAGTAAGGCAGCGTGGACCTGACACTCACTACTAGGGTGGCCTTGAGCAACCTCTTTGAGCTCTCAGCCTCAACTTCCCCATCTGAGTAACCTCCATCTGCTAGTTCACTAGTTCATGACAAAGTGGATATGTGAGCGTCGAGTATTTAGCACACACCTGACTCACAATAGGTACTTCACCAACAGCAGTTATAATGGACACAACCGTGTGGGCAATGATTTTTGCTTGGTGTCAGATCCGAAAAGGTCTTTTTACTTTCATTTACTTTCTTCTTGTTGGTCCAAAGCAAACTCAGTTTGTGAGTCTCTGGTAAGCTCAGGCAACTGTGTGACTCTGTGTATTTGCTGCCTATGACAATGCAGATTAGAATGTAACAGATTCTTAGAATTTTGGGGATTTGAAAATGTACAGGGTTTGAGTTTTTGAGTTATCTAAATCCATATCTCTAGGCTTCCCATTCTTTCTTTCTTTTTCTTTTCTTTCTTTCTTTTTTTTTTGAGACAGTCTCTCTCTATCGCCCAGGCTGGAGTGCAGTGGCACGATCTTGGCTCACTGCAACCTCTGTCTCCCGGGTTCAAGCGATTCTTCCACCTCAGCCTCCTGAGTAGGTGGGATTACAGGCACATGCCACCATGCCCAGATCATTTTGTATTTTTTGTATAGACGGGGTTTTGCCATGTTGGCCAGGCTGGTCTTGAAGTCCTGGCCTAAAGCCTGGGTGAGAATGAGCAGAATAACAACAGCACAAGACCTTGTCACAGCACCCCAATGAAACCATCTGCAGCCTCCTGAGCTGAACAACAGGTCAACACCTAACACCTCAATTGTAAAACTTCAAAATCACTAACGGATAAAGACATGTTATCTCTGATGGCCTACTGGACACCCAATATCTCTGCTTTAAATTTGACAGTAAAAATGACATCAGTGGGGTTTGGCCACACCCTTTGCCTTGCCCAAGATCAAATGGGAGGTAAGAGGAATAAGCCAATGGGGATGAACAGATAACACGTCTGCCCAGGTGCCAATGAAGATACACTCTCATCACTGCGCCACAGTAAGACCCTGCAGAATCACGTAGGTTATGGCCATGACTGGCCTGACAGGGAGAGTCAGAGACCGTGCTGTTAGTGTTTAGGAACTTAATGGGCCCAGATCAGGAAAGAAGAAAAAGAACTGTCACTTTGCCAGCAGAAAAGACTGTCTGCCTTGCAGACAGCAGTGAGAAGCAAGGCGGAGGCCAGCAGTGTTTAGGAAGAAATCCCTCATGTAACAATTGCTTACCCCTCCCTCATACGCCGATTGGCTTTTTTACCTTCAATTCACCAGCTCCTTCCAATTATTTCCAATTTCCTCATGGAAAACAGTATTTCCCAAGTCATCTGATCTTAAAATCGAGCGGCGGTCTTTGAATTGCATCCCTCTTTTCCCCTCTACCTCCACTTTTCATGTCTGGCCCCCACCCTGCTCTCTGCTCCCTCACTTCTAAAGACTTCACGGGAACTCCCAGCTTTTGGTTTCAGCTCCACAAATAGTGATTTTTGCATATTCGTCCTCTGCTTCAACAAATATCACTCACCCTGCCTGCTACTTTTCTTTTTTTTAAGTTCCGGGATACATGTGCAGGATGTGCATGTTTGTCACAAAGATAAACACGTGCCATGGTGGTTTGCTGCATCTATCAACCCATCACCTAGGTATTAAGCCCAGCATTCATTAGCTAATTTTCCTGATGCTCTCCCTCCCCACACTACCCTGACACAGGCCTCAGTGTGTGTTATTCCCCACCCTGTGTCCATCTGTTCTCATTGTTCAGCTCCCACTTATAAGTGAGAACATGCGGTGTTTAATTTTCTGTTCCTGTGTTAGTTTGCTGAGGATGATGGTTTCAGCAAAGGACACGATCTTGTTCCTTTTTATGGCTGCACAGTATTCCATGGGGTATATGTACCACGTTTTCCTTATCTAGTCTATCATTGATGGGCATTTGGGTTGATTCCATGTCTTTGCTATTGTGAATAGTGCTGCAATGAACATATGCATGCATGTATCTTTATAATAGAATGATTTATATTCCTTTGTATATACCCAGTTATGGGATTGCTGGGTCAAATGGTATTTCTAGTTCTAAGTCTTTGAGGAATCACCATACTGTCTTCCACAATGGCTGAACTAGTTTACCTTCCAACCAACAGTGTAAAAGCGTTCCTGTTTCTCCTCAGTCTCGCCAGCATCTGTTGTTTCTTGACTTTGTAATAGTCACCATTCTGGCTGGTGTGAGATGGTATCTCACCGTAGTTTTGATTTGCATTTCACTAATGATCAGTGATGTTAAGCTTTTTTTCATGTTTGTTGGCTGCATGAATGTCCTCTTTTGAGAATTATCTGTTGCTGTCCTTTGCCCACTTTTTAATGGGGTTGTTTTTTCCTTGTAAATTTGTTTAAGTTCCTTGTAGATTTTGGATATTAGACAATTGTCAGATGGATAGCTTGCAAAAATGTTCTCCCATTCTGTCGGCTGTCTGTTCACACTGATGACAGTGTCTTTTGCTGTGCAGAAGCTATTTAGTTTAATTAGATCCCATTTGTCAATTTTTGCATTTTTTGAAACTGCTTTTGACATTTTTGTCATAAAAATCTTTGCCCATGCCGATATCCTGAATAGCACGGCCTAGATTTTCTTCTAGGGTTTTTATAGTTTTGAGTTTTACATTTACATCTTTAATCCATCTTGATTTGATTTTTGTATAAGGTGTAAGGCAGGGGTCCACTCTCAATTTTCTGCATATCCTGCCTGATCCTTTGACTCTTTCATATTTTAGACCCTTCCTGTTTGAGTGGTAAAGCTACCCTGTCATTTCCCCAGATGAGGCTTCTCTTTTGTTTCAATACCTTGACAGCTGATTGGTGGACATTTGTGCTCTGTTATGTTTTCTGTATGCCTCTTTCTATTCCAACCCTACCACGTTCAGCTCAAAGCATGGTCCTTATAATAAATATTCCCGTCTATGAATTCCAAAGGGTTTCAACTGCACAAAGGCATTTAACCCAGTTTTCCAAATGTGCCTATAATGAGCTCCTTGGAAACAGACCATGGTTCGTGCTTCTGTGTTCCTCACTGCACCTAGCTGAGTGCTGAATGCTTAACACACCTGCTATAGAATGAATGTTTGTGTCTTTCACAAAATTCTTATGTTAAAATCTAATCCTAAATGGGATTGGTCGAAAGAGCCTTTGGGAGGTGATTAGGTCATGAAGGGGGAGGCCTCACAAAAGAGGTCTCAGAGAGACCCCTCACTCCTACCACCATGTGAGGGCACAATGAGAACATGGCTGTCTGTGAACCAGGAAGCAGACTCTGATCAGATATCCAATCTGCTAGCACCTTGGTCTTGAACTTCTCAGCCTGCAGAACTGTGAGAAACATATTCCTGTTATATATGAGTTACCCAACATTTGGTATTCTGTTATAGCAGCCTGAATGAACTCAGATAGAAATGAGCGACCGGGCACGGTGGCTAGCACCTGTAATCCCAGCACTCTGGGAGGCCGAGGTGATCACTTGAGGTCAGGAGTTCGAGACCAGCCTGGCCAAGACGGTGAAACCCCGTTTCTACCAAAAAAATACAAAAATTAGCTGGGCATTTTGGCAGGTGCTTGTAATCCCAGTTACTTGGGACGCTGAGGTGGGAGGATCACTTGATTGCACCACCGCACTCCAGCCTGAGCAACAGAGTGAGACTCTGTCTCAAAAAAAAAAAAAAAAAAAAAAAGGAAAGGAAAGAAAAAGAAATTGGCACCAAGAGTGGGGTGCTGCTGTAACAAATACCTCAAAATGTGGAAGTGGCCTTGGGACCAGGTTATGGGTAGAGGCTGGAAGAGATGTATGCTAGAAGAAGCCTACATTTTCATGAATGGACTATTTACAGCAACTCTGGTGAGGGCCCAGAAAGAGGAGAGTTGTAGAGAAAGTCTCCATTTTCTTTGAGAATATCTAAGCAATCCTGAGCAGAACGTTGGTTGGAATATGGACAGTAAAGGTCATTCCAATGAGGTCTCAGATAAAAAATGAGAAACATGTTACTGGAAGGACAGGTGATCCTCGTTACCAAGTGGCAGAGAGCTTGACTGCACCATGTTGGTGTTCTGTTCACAGTTTTTGTGGAAGGTGGAACTGGGAGTAATGAAGTTGAATACTGGCTGAGGAAATACGCTAAACAAAGTGTTGAAGTGGCCTGTTTCTCTAATAGTTTATTGTAAAATGGGAGAAGAGGGAAATGACTTAAAGATGGAATTGTTAGTTAAGAAGGAAGCAGGCCGGGCATGGTGGCTCACGCTTGTAATCCCAGCACTTTGGGAGGCCGAGGCGGGCGGATCACCTGAGGTCAGGAGTTTGTGACCAGCTTGGCCAATATGGTGAAACCTCTTCTCTACTAAAAATGCAAAAATTAGCCAGGCATAGTGGTGGGCACCTGTAATCTCAGCTACTCAGGAGGCTGAAGCAGGAGAATCACTTGAACCTGGCAGGTGGAGGTTGCAGTGATCGTGCCATTGCACTTCAGCCTGGGTGACAAGAGTGAAACTCTGTCTCAAAAAACAACAACAACAAAAGACA
>NW_012115278.1:2652463-2663042 GCF_000951035.1 Colobus angolensis palliatus | reverse complement strand
AAGAAGAAGGAAGCAGAATTTAAAGATTTGAGAAATGTTCAACCTATTTATTTTGAAAGGAATGAGAAAGGCTGTTTGGGAGAGAATAGCAGGGGTGGGGTGTGGCCACAGGACCATTTAATAAAGACCTTCATTAGTCAGCCATCCCACCAGAAGCCAGGAGCTGCTGTGCAAGACAATGGGAGAAGGCAAAGGAGGGATGCTGGTACCTGCAGGACGGAGAGGCGCCCTGCCCTGCCCTGATGTGCACTGCCTTACCTCTTGGGCTCCGCTCCCTGCTCTCCAGCACCACACTCCTCAGCCACCCCAGCAGGGGTTCCTGGGGACCCTGGTGTGGTGAGGGCTGCACTCAACAGAGCAGAGGGGGCACGATGGCCTCCACCTAGACTTCAAAGCACCGGGGTTCCAAGCACAGCCATTAGAACCCCAGTCCCAGAGAGCTGCGGGGACAGGTACAGGCACAAGCTGCTACAGGGGCAGGGGATCCCCAAAGTCATGTGGCCCAATCCTTGCCTGGCAAAAGTGCTGGGACACAGCTGCTGCCCCAGTGTGACTGGAAGATAGGGACCTCTTTCCCCATGGGTCTGCAGAGCAGAGCGTGGGCCAAGGAGGGCTATTCTCAAGTTTTAAGGTCTGATGGAACTTGGCCTGCTGGGTTCTGGACTTTCTCTGCACCTCTCCCTCCCTTCTTCCTTCTCACTTCTTCCTTTTGGAATGGGAATGTCTATCCTGTGCCTGCCCCCATTGTATTTGGAAGCATACAACTTGTCTGCTCACAGTTTCACAGCTTGAAAAGAATTCTGCCCAAAGATAAATCGTACTTTGGGTCTCACCCATATCTGGTTTAGATGACATTCAGCTAAGACTTTGGGCTTTAGACTTTTGGATTGAAACCCTGTGAGAAGAGCATGAATGCTGGGTGTCCAAGGGAAGAATGTGATAGACTAAATAACTGTGTCCCCCCAAAATTCATATGTTGAAACCCTTAGCCGCAAGATGATGGTATTAGCAGGTGGGGCGTTTGGAGGTGATTAGGTTATATGGATGGAGCCCTCATGAATGGGATTAATGCCCTTATAAAAGGTGCCCCTGGGAATTCCACCATGTGAGGGCACAGTGAGATGGTGCTGTCTTAACCAGGAAGCAGGCCCTCACCAGACACTGAAACTGTTGGCAACTTGATCCAAAACTTCCCAGCCTCTGGAACTGTGAGAAGTAAGTTTCTGGTGTTTTAAGTCCCTCAATTTATGGTATTCTGTTATAACAGCCAGACCAGACTAAAGCAACACTCAGAGTACCTCTTAGATGGTAACTGTCTTTAGTCTGCTTGGGTGCCTTCTCATTGTCCTCACATGGCAGAAGGGACAGGAGAGCTCTCCGGGCCTCTTTTATAAAAGCACTAATCCACGCAGGAGGACTCCACCCTCACGTCCTAATCACCTTGTAAGGGCCACACTTCTTAATACACTGGGGATTGGGTTTCAACACATGATTTGGGGAAGAGACAAACATTCAGATTCCAGTGACAACCAAGGGTAACTAGCACATCAACGTGATTGTTGACACAATCTAAATTCAGACACCACAAACTTCAGTGTGTTTCTACAAGTGTTGAGACTGTAACATGTTCACACGAGGCACTCAGAAACCTGGGTTCTGGATCATCCACGCTCATCCTGAGTCAGCAGAAGCTGGGGATGATGAATGCAACAGCAGGCATAATTCATGTGTCTGAATGGAATAGCAGCTCACTCCAGAGAGATTCACCCCTCATTTCCTGAAATTCTCTCCACTGGATAACTACCAAAGAAGCTTCCAGTTCTAATTTAGTATGTATCTTCATGAATCCAGATGTCATCTCATGACTTAAGCTAATATTTAATGAATCACTCCACAAATAAAATGAATGACATAGTCTAAATATATTCTTTTCCTAAATAGTCTTGTTGTGTTTAAGTATTTGCTTCCAAATGGACACCATGCCATTATCTTTAAGGAATTTCCTTATGGACTGAGAAACATCCTTTTGTAAGCTGAGACTAATTTCAAGACTTGCTGGCATTCTTGAGCGTAGAGATAGCAATAACAGAAATGTCTGTTAATTCAGCTCTGCATTAGAGAAACCGGAGCACGTGGCTCATTAGAATAATGACACATATTGCGTTCCTTTGTCTCCTAATAGCAGAGAACTGTTGAATTGAGTAATTTGAAACTCATTATACTATCACATTTAGCCTCTGCATGCTCAGATGCCAATGGTATAAGTGAACAAGTTGGCCAAGCATCTATTTTTAGTAAATCGAAAAGATGAAAGACAAGTAAGAAAAAATCTTTGTTGAATAGCAATTCTTCTCTTAAAATTATCATGTACTGAGTTGAAATCATATAACTGAGGGAAGGTGAAGTGTGTACAGTTTTCTCAACAGTATACACACAATACATGACATATGAATAAAATCATTCTTATTGTTTTTCATAGTAATAATATTAACAGTAAATATAAATGAATTATCAACCTCTGAAGCAAATCAAATCAATCTTAATAGCAGGCAGATAGGCTGGGCGCAGTGATGCAAACCTGAAATCCCAGCCCTTTGAGAGGCCGAGGTGGGCGGATCACGAGGTCAGGAGTTCAAGACCAGGCTGCCAACATAGTGAAACCCTGACTCTACTAAAAATACAAACAAACAAACAAACAATTAGCTGGGCATGGTGGCGGGCACCTGTAATCCCAGCTAGTTGGGAGGCTGAGGCAGGAGAATCCCTTGAACCCGGGAAGGAGAGGCTGCAGTGAGTGGAGATCACGCCACTGCACTCCAGCCAGGGTGATAGTGCGAGACTCCGTCTCAAAAAAGAAAAAAAAAGTAGCAGGCAGATAAAAATAAATTTGACATAAGAGTTCAAAATTCCTACTGAGTTCAAGAAGCACTTCTATTGGTTTTATTTCTTATATATAATATAAATCTTATTTTATGTGATTGAATATAGAAAGTGAAGAGTTCTCATTGAATGAGTATTTTAGCTTTGAGTGTGATAAGTGATTTGACTGCAGTTGGTTCGTTGTTAAATATGATAATTTAGGAAATAATCAGGTCGTCACGTAGTTTTTCTGTACCAAAACTTACTTTTGTGCTACCTATCCTGCTCACCATGAGCATTACATCTGGGTATCACGCTGACTTGAACTTAACCAATGATCAAAAAGATAATCATCTTTGACTTTGAGTGTTTTGTTTTTGATCACATCAAAAGCATAATTTTCATATACAAAGAGTGGCATAATTTCAAGTTGTACAACTCTACTTCCTCTGAGGATGTAAACAAGTAATTTTCTTTCAGAGACATCAATCAGTGATTCCCAAATGAAAGGCCTCAGGGATCTTCAGTCGGTCCTTTGTTCCAAGTAATGATGTCCCCAGCCACCCAATGGGAGCAAATGATTTAAATAAATCCCAGAGAGAGTCCCTTTCCATTATACTGGTCCCCTCAAATAAACGTATATCTTAATCTCTGTAAACATTTAAATCATAGTTTGAAAAAGTTGAATTATTTCCATGTAACCTAACTTTTGGCTCATCACGTATACTTCATCTCCTAATTCCAAAAATTTCTTTGTAATGATGGAAGTAATATAAAATGAAATTCTTGAAATCAAAACAGTTTCCGCGTCCAGGAATGGCAGAACGCCTGCTATTAGGTAACATCCGTTATCTCTGGATGTCAGATTAAAAACTGTTCCCTGAAAGCCCCGGAGAGATGCAAAGACAAGCAGAAATGGACGGGAGTTGCCACTTAGACGAAGGAATGGCTTTTCACTTAAGAAGCTGTGGGTCAGCGCTGTAAGGCAGCTGATGCTCAAATAGGACCCCTCCGTCTCCCTAGCTTGAAGAACCTAAAGAAGAGGCTGGAACTATCAAAGCAGCAGCTGGAGAGTGAGGTGCAAAATCCTAGAAGGAAAAGAGCCACAAGGGAGGCCCACAGTGATGTATACAGATGTACACAATCTCTCTCCAGATCTCTAACTCGCCTCTCAGTTATGCATATGCATGCAGGCAGCATAAGCCTCTACTAGCCCAACTCCAGAGCAAGAACTACCTGCGTTTCAGGGCTTACCTGCCACAGGAAAGACAGAGCTGGGAGTTCACACTCAGCCAAGTTAACTGGCTTAAAAACAAATAAATAAAATGAACACTTTAAATTTGACAGAATCCAGAGCCTGTGCAATGTAACAATAAAATATCCAGGAGACAATTCAAAATTATTATACGTAAAAGAAAAAGAAAAAAAAGGACCTACGCTCAAGAGAAAATGCAATCAATGCAGACTAATCCCAACAGGATTCAGATGATGGATTTAGCATATAAGAATTTCAAAGTAGCTATTATAAATATGCTTCAGAATACAAAAGAGAATATGTAATGCTTTATAATAAAAAATTGCTGTAATAAAAAACTAACAGTAAATCCTAGTAGAGAAACTGAAACTTTAAAAGAATCCAATACAAATTCTAAACCTGATACATATTATATACTGAATAATGAATTTGCTGTTTAGGCTTAAGAGCAGATTGGAAATGACTGAAGAAAGAGTCAGTGAACTTGAGGCACTAAATATAAATTATCCAATATAAAAAATAGAGAGGGAAGACAATGGTTAAAAACATGAACACACCCCTAGTGATCTATAGGATTACACCAAAAGGAATAGTACATGGGATTAGAACCTCACATAAAAAAGAGAAAGAAGATGAGACAGAAAAAAAAAATTAGAAGAAATAATGGTCAAAATGCCTCAAATTTGGTGAAAGACAAATTGAGAGTGAAGAGGCTCAGTAAACCACAAGAAGTATAAATTAAAATGAAAACAAATATAGGGCGATTGCCACTTTCAGAAAGATGAAAATGCATTTTCCTCTACTCCTCCCACTAAAAATAAATACCATATATTTATATTTATAAATAAAAGTGCATATTATATATAAAATAAATGTAGGAAAAATCTGCATGTCTAGAAAGAAGCAGGCAGATGGGCCTTGGGACCAAAGGAATGGCCCAGCGGTGGCTGTTTGGTTTTCTTCCTGTCTTACACATCCCAGGTTTGGAAGCTAAAGAAACCGGCAACTTGGAAACGCCGATGGGCCAGACAAACAGAAACTGACGCCTGTGTGATCTAACCACAGGACCAGAAAGGGTGCGACCTAGCAGGACAAGAAACTTTTAGACACCGACCAATGTACTCCAACCAAGCACCCCAGAAAAAGACGTGGCCCTACTCCATTCCAGGCCAGCAAATGCTGAACAGACAGCTAAGACTCCTGCCCTCACCAGGTGCCCAACCCACGGATGGAGTGACACCAGAGAAGGCCACATAGTAAGGGGGCCAGGACATTCATTCCTGCCAAGCTGCAATGAGGCCCATCCCATCCCCTACGGTAATAAAAGCCATGTGGGAAGCCTGGAGTTTCATCTAAACCAGTAGGTGCAACTCCCTCCTGCTCTTTATGGGAATCATGTCAAAGGATTAGTAGGTGTTCCAAACTTTCTCCACCACTTGGCAGTAATGAGGCCATGCATATGGTGTCAGTGGAAGCTGTGTGGAAAGTGACAAGTCACCCCTAGGGAAGTATCAGTAGAGGCCTAGCATGGATCTGGAAGTCCTGTACGCACCAGCATTAACAAGGAACCCCAGGCACTCTTGGATTAATAGAGGCTAAACTGGAACCTGATTTCTGCCCTGACCCAGTGGTAATGAGGCTGTACCGCACCTTCCCCTGACAAAACAGTGATTAAAAAAAAAAAAAAAAGCCTTGTATTATAACATACAGAATAACCAGGTTATGATGGAAAATTATTCGTCAAACCAAGAGTGAGGGAGATCAAACTGAATAAAAATAAATCAATGGATGCCAAAGCAGAGATGACAGACATGTCAGAGTTACAGGACAAAGGCGTTTTTAAAGCAGCCATTGTAAAATGATGCAACGACCAAGTACAAACATGCTTGCAACAAACTTTTAAAAAACTGAAAGTCTCAACACAGAAACAGAAGCTATAGGGAAAAAAAAGGAAGTTTCAGAATTAAAAAATAAAATATCCATGATAAAAAGTTCCTTAGAGGAACAAAATAAGATGGAGGGGAAAAAGGAAAGAATCAGAGAATTGAAGAGAGAACAACAGAAATTGTCCAATCTGTAAAACAGACAGAAAATAGATGAAAATGAAAAGGTCCTCAAGTACTTGTGAGAGTATAACAAAAGCGCTCAGATCCATGCCTTGGAAGTCAGGGAAGAACAGAAACAGGCTGGGTCAGAAAGAGTGTTCAAATAATTAATTCATAAAACTTCCCAAACTTGACCGAAATATACAGAAACAAACAAGCACACCAGAAAGGTTACTGGTGTAGACCAATAAACCTATAAATACCATATGCCTACACCAATAAACATCATGGTCAAACTTCTGAACACTAAAAACAAAGAAAAAACAAGTCTTTAAGATAACAAGACAGAAATGAGACCTTACTTATAAAGAAAAAAAGATTTGAAAGACAGCAGATTTCTCATCGGAAACCTGGAGGCAAGAAGGAAGTGGCACATTTTTCAAGTGCCAAAAGAACTGTCAAAGCTTAATCCTATATCCAGTGAAATATCCTTCAGTAATCAAGGGCAGAAATAAAGTCATGCTTAGATGAATAAAAACTGAGACAATTTATTGCCAGCACACCTACCCTGAAATAATGGCTAGAGAAAGTTTGCTTAACAGAAAGATAACCATAGAAGAATGAATCTTGGAACACTGAGAAGGAAAAAAGAACACAGTAAGTAAAAATATGGATAAATACAATAAAACTTCCTTTGTCTATTGAGTTTTCAAAATTAAGTTTGAAAGTTCAAGCAAAAATTGCAACACTCTCTGATGTGGTTCAAGGTGTATGTAGAGGAAATGTTTAAGGCAACTGTGTCAGGATTAAGGAAAGGTAAAGGGATATAAAGGGAGGTAAGGTTTTCATATTTCACTTGAACTGACAAAATGAGTATACAGTAGACAGCGATAAATTTTGTATATATAAAGTAACACTAGCCAGGCACAGTGGCTCATGCCTATAATCCCAGAACTTTGGGAAGCTGAGTCTAGAGGATTGCATGAGGCAAACAGTTTGAGGCTGCAGTGTGCTATGATCACCCCATTGTACTCCAGCCTGGGCAACAAAGCAAGACCCTGCCTCTTTAATTAATTAATTAATAAAGTAACACCTAGAAGAACCACTGAAAAAGCTATACAGCAATGAGCACATGATAACATTATAAATAAATCAAAATGGAATAGTAAAAAATGTCCACAGTAAGACAGACAAAAGAAAACAAAGAAATACAAACACAGAAAAAGCAGAAAGCCAAAGAAATGGCAGATTTAAGCCTTAACATTTCAATAGTTACATTAAATATAAAGAGTGTAAATATATCAATTAAAAGATAGAGAAAGTAAATTTAAAAATCTGAGCTATGCTATTTATAAGAAATTCACTTTTTATATAATGATATATAGAGGCTGAAAGTAAAAACATGAAAAAATATTTATCATTCAAATATTAATCAAAAGAAAGCAAGACTGGCCACATGGAATTCAAAGCAGAGGAAAATTTCCAGAGACAGAGAGAAATATTAAATAGTGGACACCAACAATTGTATATGTGTAGGCACCAAATAACACAGCTAAAAACTATGTGTAACAAAAACTGATTAACTTGAAAGTGGAAATAGACAGACAATTACAGCTAAAGATTTCAGTGCCCCTTTCTTAAGAACTGATCCATAACAATAAGACAGAGAATCATCAAGGATAGAGGCGAACTCAGCACCATCATAATCATGATAATCTAATCAAAATTTGTAGACAATCCACCCAGCAACCACAAGCTACACATACTTTTCAAATGTTCACAGAATAAATATCAGGTAGGCCATATTGTGCATAAAACAATCCTCAAAAATTTAAAAGAACTATAATTATACAGAGGGCATTCTCCGGATATAGTGGAATTAAACTAGAAGTCAATGACAGAAAGATAACAGAAAAATCTACAAACAGTTGGAAACTAAGTAACATATATCTAAACAATACGTGGGTCAAAGGGAAAGTCTTAAGGGAAATTTAGAAATACATGTAATGGAACGAAAGGAAAATACAATGACTAAAAATTCGAGCAAAACAGTTAAGGCAGTGCTATAGAAACATTTATAGCATTAAATGCATACATTAGAAGAGAAAAAAATCTGAAATCAATAACCTAAGTTCCCACCTTAAGAATCTACAAAAAAGAAATGCGAACTAAATGCAAAGTAAGCAAAAGAAAGAAAATAAAAAGATGAAAGCAGAAATCAGTGAAATAAAAAATAGAAAAGCAATAGAGAAATCAATGAAACAAAGAGCTACAAATAATAAGATGAATAAAACTGACAAACCTCTATCAATCTTGCTGAGAGAGTAACACAAATTTCCAACATCAGAAATAAGAGATAACACCACAAACACTGTAGACATAAAGACAGTAATATAACAACTATGAACAACTCTACACAAATTTAATATAACTTAGATAAAATGAACCAATTTCTTAAAAATCACAATTTACCCAAACTCACCTAATAAGAGGTACACAATTCAAACAGTCTTAAATACTAAGAAAATTTAAAGCATAAATATCTCCCTAAACAGTTACCTTCAAGCCCTGGTGGTTTCAATGAAGAATTGTAACAAATATCTTAAATAATCAACACCTATTCTATACAGTATTTTCTAGAAAATAAAATAGGTGGGAATACTTCCCACTTTATGAAGCCAAGATTACCCTGGCACCAAAACAAAAGATATTACAAAAAGGAATATATATGCAAAAACTCATTTACAAAATATTATCAAATTGAATTCAACAATACATAAAAATAATTATAGGTGATAACCAAATAGAGTTTATTCCAGGGCCGCAAGGCAGGAATGTAACCCACCATTTTAACTGGCTAGAGAAAACTCACATGATTATACGACCTGATGCAGAAAACACGGAAAGACAGCTTTTCTGAGGGCTGTCTGAGGAACTGGTTTCAGTCTTGCTTGTCTCTGAGTGCTAGTGGGATCCAGCACACCCTAGGTGCCTAGGAGCTGCTTAGAACAAAGGAAGTGAGTTTGGCCAGCGCCAAGGTTGGAGAGGCTCCCAGAATCTCTGGCAAAGGTGGACTGGTGAAGGTCTTTCCCTGTGCAATGCCAGTCTGTGAAATTGGGAGAGGTGAACGTTTTATTTAATGTGCACACCAAATACAGAATATAAAGAAATGAGGAACAGGGATATATGTTCAATAAAATGAAACAAGACAAATCTTCAGAAACTGATCCTAATGAAATGGAGTTATATAATTCACCTGACGAGAATTTAAAATGACCATTATAAAGATACTTACTGAAAACAATATATGAGCAAAGTGAATTTTCAATAAAAAGACAGCAAATATCTTTAAATTACCAGAAAGAAATTATAGAGCTAAAGAATACAATAAAAGAACTGAAAAATTCCTCAGAGGGATTCAACAGCAGACTAGATCAAGTAGAAGGAAAGATCAATGAATTTAAAGATAGGTCACCGGAAATTATTCAGTCAGAGAAGCAAAAAGAAGAACGAAGAAGAGAAAAGAAAGCTTAAGAGACTTATGGGACACCATCAAGTGACTAATAAGTATACTGAGTTTTAAAAGAAGAAGAGAGAGAGAAAGAACAACAACAACAACAAAGCTTATTTAAAGAAATAATGGCTGAAAATTTCCAAATCTGGGAAAGGAAATAGAGAAACAGATCTAGGAAGTACAGAGGATTCCAAATAAGGCAAACCCAGATAAATCCACACCAAGACACATTATAAAAGCATTGTCAAAATTCAAAGACAAAGAATTTTCAAAGCTGCCAAAGAGAAGCCACTTGTTATAAATAGTCATGTCATGAGATTATGAGTGGATTTCTTTCATCAGAAATCTTGCAGGACAGCAGGGAATGATAAAACATATTCAAAGTGCTGGAAAAAAGTCTACCTGGAAGAACTCTCCTTCAAAAATGAAGGCAAGACAAAAACTTTTCCAGAAAAACAAAAGCAGAAAGTACATATCACCACTAGACTTGACTTGCAAGAAATACTAAAGAGAGTTTTTTCAAGTTAAAAGAATGCTAAATGGCAACACAATAGCATAAGAAAGTATAAAACTTGTTGGGAAAGGTAAATACACAGATGAATAAAGAATACTGTATTATTGAAACAATGATGAATAAGTCACTATTAATTCTTGTATAAAAGTCAAAAGGCAAAAGTATTAGAAATAATTATAACTAAAAATGTTAATGATGCACAATATAAATGGATGTAAATAAGTGTGTGGGAAATAGTAGTGACTATGTAGTCTTTATATGTGATTGAAGTTAAGATATTATCATAAGATAGACTGTCATACGTTTAAGATTTTTTTTTTTTTTGAGACGGAGTCTCGCTCTGTCGCCCAGGCTGGGGTGCAGTGGCCAGATCTCGGCTCACTGCAAGCTCC
>NW_012115278.1:2638729-2652358 GCF_000951035.1 Colobus angolensis palliatus | reverse complement strand
TCGTCTCTGCCTCCCAAAGTGCTGGGATTACAGGCGTGAACCGCCACACCCAGCCATGTTTAAGATATTTTATGTAAGTTACACAGTAACCACAAAGTTAATAACTATAGAAGTTACAGAAAAGAAGAGAAAGGAATCAAAGTGTATCAATACAAAAAAAAATTAATGAAGCACAAAGACAGCAGGAGAGTTAAAGAGGAGCAATAGAAATAAAAGACAAATAGAAATAATTACCAAAATGGCAATAGTGAATCCTTCCCAATCAGTATTTACTTTAAATGTAAATGAATTAAACTCCTCAATCAAAAGACACAAGAGAGTTTGAATGGATAAGAAAACAAGATCCAACTCTGTTTTTTGTGTTTTTTTTTTTTTTTGAGACAGAGGGTCACACTATTGCCCAGGCTGGAGTGCAGTGGGGTAAATATGGCTCACTTCAGCCTCTGCCTCCTAGGTTCAGGTGAGCCTTCTGCCTCAACCTCCCAAGTAGCTGTGACTACAGGCATGCACCACCATGTCCAGCTAATTTAAAACAATTTTTTTTTTTTTTTTTGTAGAGATGGTGTTTTCTCACATTGCCCAGGCTGGTCTTGAATTCCTGGGCTCAAGCGATCCACTCACCTCAGACTCCCAAAGTACTGGGATTACACAACTCTATTTTGTCTACAAGAAACTCACAGTAGATTTAAAGACACACATAGACTGAAAATGAAGGGATGGAAAAGGATATCTCATGACAAAGGGCCATGAAAAGAGAGCAGGGGTGGCTATATTTACATAAGACAAAATAAATTTAAGTTAAAAACTGTCACAAGAGATAAGAACAATATATAATGATAAAAAGATTGATTCACCAGAGAGATATAACAATTATAAGTAAATATGCACCCAACGTAAGAACAACTGAAAATATAACGCGAACATTGACAGGACTGAAGGGAGAAATGGCAGTGCAATAATAGTAGGAGATTTCAATACCTCTCTCTCAGTTATGGATAGAAAAACCAGACAGAACATCAACAAAGAGGGTACAGTGGGCTGGAACAACACCAGACATACACAAAACACTTTAACTGCAGCAGAATACACATTCTTCTAAAGCACACACAGAACATTCACATTTTATGTCACAAAACAAATGTAATAAATTTAAGAAGACAGAAATTTCCTACCACAATGGAATGAAACCAGAAATTAACAGCAGAAGAAAAACTAGAAAATTCATACATATGTGGAAATTTAACAACACACATTTGTACAACTAATGGGCCAAAGAAGAAATCAAAGGGGAACTTAGAAGATATCTTAAAACAGACAAAAACTGAAAATGCAGCATATCAAAACTTATGGGATATAAGAAAAGCAGCACCAAGAGGGAAATTTATAAACAACTTAACTCCTCAAGGAATTAGAAAATGAAGCACAAACTAAGTCTGAATGTAGTAGAAGGAGGAAAATAATAAATATTAGAGCAGAAATAAACGAAGTAGAGAATATAAAAACAATAAAAAAGAATCAGAGAATCAGCAAAGAGCTTGTCCCTTGAAAAAAATAAAATTGACAAACTTTTATGTAGACTAAGAAAAAAAGAAAAGTCAAATAAATAAATTAGAAATAAAAGGAGACATTGCAACCGATGCCACAGAAATGAAAAGATTTGTAAAAGACAACAACAAACAATTATATGCCAATAAAATGGATAATCTAGAAGAAATGGGTAAATTCCTAGATACATACAATCTACTAAGACTGAATCACGAAGAAATAGGAAGTCTAAATAGATCAATAAGTAGTAAGGAAATTGAATCTATAATCAAAAACCTCCCAACAAAGAAAAGCCCGGGACCAGATAGTTCACTAGTGAATTCTACCAAACATTTAAGGAAGAATTAATGCCAATCCTTCTCAAACTCTTCAAAACAACTAAAGACGAAGAAACTCAAACTCATGAGTCCTGCATTACTCTTATATGAAAAGCAGTCAAAAATATTCCAAGAAAAGAAAACAACAGGCCAATGTCCTTGATGAATATAGATGCCAAACTTCTCAACAAAGTGTCAACAAACTGAATTCAACAATACATTAAGAGGTTTATATCAAGTGGGATTTATCTCTGGGATGCAAAGAAGGTCCAACACATGAAAATCAGTTAATGTAATACATTACAATTAAGAGAATGAAGAACAAAATGTAATACAATTAAGAGAATAAGAACAAAAATCATTTGATCATCTCAGTAGATGCAGAAAAAGTGTTTGACAGAATTCCACACCCTTTCATTATAAAAATTCTTGGTACACAAGGAATAGCAAAAAATTACCTCAATATGATAAATGCCACATATGAAAATCCCACAGTGAATTGCATACTCAATGGTGAAAAACTGACAACTTTTTCTCTAGCATCAGGGACAAGGCAAAGATGCCCACCCACCATTACCACCTCTATTCAGTAAAATACTTGAGAAGCTATCCAGGACGATTCAACAAGAAAAGGAACTAAAAGACATCCAAATCATAAAGGAAGAAGTGAAACTCTCCCTATCTATAGATGACATGATCTTACACACAGAAAACCCTAAAAACTCCACCAAAAGACTGTTAGAACTAATCAATAAATTCATTAAAGTTGCACAATACAAAATCAACATCAGAAATCAGTTCCATTTCTATATATTAACAATGAAGTATCTGAACAAGAAATTAGAAAAACAATCCCACTTAAAATAGCATGACATAGAACAAAATACTTATTAATGAACTTAACCAAGGAGTTGAAAAATCTGTACACTGAAAACTACAAAATAGTGATGAAATAAATTAAAGAAAACACAAACAAATGGAAATACACCACTCATTCATGGATGAAAAACTTAATGTTATTAAAATGTCCACACTCCCCAAGTGATCTATAGATTCGATACAATGCCCATCAAAATTCCAGCAGCAGTTTTTACAGAAATAGAAAAAACGATGTTTAAAATCATATGAAATAACAAAAACCCCCAAATATCCAAAACAATCTTGGGGAAAAAAGAGAGCTGGAGGCATTCCAAAATATGTTACAAAGCTACAGCAATTAAAACAGTATGGCAAGGGCATAAAGACAGACATAGAGACCAATGGAACAAAATAGAAGGTCCAGAAATCAATCCATGCATATACAGTCAATAGATCTTTGACAAGAGTGCCAAAAATACAAAAATGAGGAAAAGATAGTCTCTTCAACAAGTGATGTTTCTTTTTAAAGAGGAAGGGAAAAATAACTGAAACAGTAAGTGTAAAAAAATAATACTTGGAGAAATAAATATTTCAGAAATATTTTTAAACATTCTAATTTTCACAGTAAGGAAAATGGATTATATTTTCCAGTAAGGCACAGAACTTTTCAACTTGGATATATAATAAAACAGGAAACAGAAAAAAGGAATAGAAGATATCCCAGGCAAGAATTAAAGAAGAAACTGGTGTGGCAACATTAATATTAGACAAAATTTAGTTGCATAGGCATTACTTGTTCAAAGAGAGATGATTTATAGTGATGAGACATGCATCCTGTCAAGAAGCTATAAATATAATGAACTTTTATAGTAATGATAATGATGGGCATTTATTGAACACTTTAACTGGTGTTACTCTGCCAGTTTCAAACATATTACAACAGCTCTCATCTATTTTACAAATGAGGAAAGAGGCTCAGAGAGTCTAATTAACTTGCCCACAGTTACTCAGCAGAGGAGTGGGATAGCCAGGATTCAGACCCATAGTTTTCATGCTTCATCTCAACAAGAACACTGTGCTTTCAAAGTGAAAACTTCATATAGCATGTGCACAAGTGAAGAGTAAAAAGAAAGATGGAAACTAGATCAATTTCAAGTCTGCTCCAAATATCTCACATGTGGGGATGATGCTGAAACAATAAGTGTAACAAAATTTAATATCTGGAGAAATAAATATTTCAAGAATATTTTAAAACATTCTAATTGTCACAGTAAAGAAAATGGATTACATTTTCCCATAAGACACAGAACTTTTCAATTGTCTCAACTGTCAATTCCTCTGTCTGGAATGGCTGGAATCCAGGAATTCCTATTAGAATTGTGTAACTATATACCTATAGTATTGTGATACAGATAATTTGTTTATTTGTTCAAGCAACATATATTTCCTAAATTGCTGAGCATTCTGGGTGAGCACTGACTATGAACATGACAGATGAGGGTGTTACTCTTACGAAACATTCTAGAAGTGAGTCAACACAGCAATGAGTACAGCACAATAAAAAATATCACTGGCTGGGTACTGGGTACTGGTCACCATGGGTACTGGTCACCATTGACGAGGTGAACTGTAATCTGAGATGCCAAAATAAAAAAGAACTGCCTGGTGGAGATCTGAGGAGAAACACCCCCGAGGGGCACATCCCAGATTGTTCAGTGATGTCACTGGCATCGTCATAGTTTACCCTCATCTGTGATGTGTGGCAGGTGTTAATGACCCCATTTTACAAATAAGAAAGCTAGTCTGGGGAGAGCAAAACACTCTCCAGGCTTCTTAAACAGACTGCATCCTACTGTGCTTATGTATATGCAGAACCTAAATTCTTCTGAATAAATGTGGAATTGATCCCCAAAGTATATGTCCAAGGCTCTTACTTGTGAAAATAACTTACAGCTGCCAAATTTCAGAGGGCAAGCGTGCGCATCCATCGGGAAGTCCTCAAGCTGCATGGGGCACTCGGCAGAGATGGTCAAGCTGAAAAATAAAAGATCAAGACCTTTCAATGACTCTCTCACTCTAGCCATTCACTGAGCCACCATCATGTCCCAGAAAGCCATATTAAGTACTTTTAAAATTTAATGTCTTTTATGAGATTATCTGAACTACCCCACCAAATTACGTAAGTTTGTGTTGTAGGTGAGTATCATTCAGAAATAAGGCTTAAATCAAATCTACTCAGCAGTTCAGTGGCTTAGGGTGTGTGTCTATACATATATTACCGCCTGTAAAACAATTTAAGATGCATTTAAAAGTTATTTATTCTTTGTTTCCTATCCCTTATTGAGCATTATCATAAAGCTTTCCTTGACAGGACTGAAAACATATGCATTTTCTAAAATGGCTTATAAGCTCAAAAAATATAAATGTAGAATAAATGCACATATATTCATAGAATATGGGAAAATACAGAAAAAGTTTAATAAAATTACAAATATCTACTATTTCACTTATAACTTCACGTGGTACATTTAGCACAGAGTTTTCCTGCACGCCCAAATTTTGACCAGAACCTGGCTGTAACCATTGTTTAATGGGCCAATATGAAACTGTATAGTAAGTGAATCCGTAATAACAATCTTCTGGTACACCCGAATTATTTTTTTTTAATCCAGGCCTAGTCTTCCAAATTCTAATATCACCGAGCACTACCACTGTCACCAGTAACTACAATAGTGATGGTAACAAGAGCTGGCATGTCTGTGCCAGGAAGCGTGTGAGGGATTCTACCTGCACTGACTCATCTCACCCTAACAGCACGGAGAGATCTGGTGCTATGACCATCTCAGTTTACAAAGAAGAAAAGTGAGGTGTGGATATTAAGGAGTTCGGGGCCAAGAATGCAGAGCTGCTCAGTGGTGGAGCCATGACAATCACCCGGGCTGCCTGGCCCTGCCGCAGAGGTCCCCGAAAGGCACCATCACACGCGGCATAGGCAGGGCTCTGTTCTGTAGGAAGCCAGTGCACACGCGGCATAGGCAGGGCTCCGTTCTGTAGGAAGCCAGTGCACTCCCAGAGCCGCCACACCGTGGTGCTTTTGTTTCTCTACCACCTTTGCCAATTAGGGATGATTTTAAATTTTATTCATGAGTCTATCTTCTATTCCTTAATTCTTCTTTCCATTATTTAAACTAAATGAGACGACATACAATGAAAGATGGAGATACAAAAACGCTCAACTTCGAGTGCATGTTATAATTCTATTTTTAGAGCAAATAATAATTCCAGGTTACATTCGTGCTATTGTTCATTCCTTGTTATATAAGACTGAATATCCCTGATTAGCCTAGGGTGAGAATCAAAACGTAAACATCCATTTTTGCTTTTACTACTTCCTTCTGTGAAATAGATTAACCTTTTGCTGTTAAATTGGGCACATAATTCACACGGTAATTGCAGACTCAGTAGTCAATGTGTGCATTCTCTGAGTGAAACTAAAATACATGTCAGTGGAAGGAAGGTCCGTGTCCATCAAAGATAGGAAATCTTCTGTTGCCAAAACTTTTGACGGATGGTTTCCCCAAAGATAGAGTGACTCACAGAGGCCTGTGTGTTAGATGACCTAGAACGCAACACAAAAGTCTCACATTCAGGCAGGGAGAGGAGTTTTTTTTTTTTGGAGACAGAGTCTTGCTCTGTTGCCCAGGCTGGAGTGCACTGGCACTATCTTGCCACACCACAATCTCCACTTCCCAGGTTCAAGCAATTCTCCTGCCTTAGCCTCCTGAGTAGCTGGGATTATAGACGCCCAACACCACACCTGGTTAAATTTTGTATTTTTAGTAGAGATCATGGTTTCACCATGTTGGCCAGGTTGATCTCGAATTCCTGATCTCAGGTGATCTGCCGGCCTCAGCTTCCCAAAGTGCTGGGATTATAGGTGTAAGCCACTGCACCTGGCTGGGAGAGGATTTTTTAAATGATATTCCACACATATTCCTAGAATAACAAGAAAATTATAAACATCTACCACCCCACTTATAATTTCACCTTCATTTAGCCCTCAGTTTTTCGACATGTACATATATTTTCTTTTCATTCTTGGTATATAAAAGTCAGTCTTCTTTACACCTAACATTAGAGCAGAAGTACTTTCCCCATCACCAAAATCTTTATATAATCATGACATTGAAAGGTTAAATATTTGATTCTAGCATGCATGCGTATGTGTGTGTTTCTGTCTGTATGTGTAATTTTCAATGAGCTGTTGCTGGACTTTTATATTATTTTACCTGACAAATAACCTATAATTGACCACTTCAATCATAAATTATCAAAAAGGGCTGTTATTAGAGACTATGAAATTCGTAAGGTAAATAAAGAAAAAACTTACGGGAATTAGGAAAATTAGAACTTTAAAAAAATGCCTATACGGCTGGTATTCAGCCAACACAAAGGAAAACAGGTTACTTTATATGGTGGTGAGCAAATTCAAGCCATTTGTCAAGTGACGCAGTTACTGGAGCAGAGAATCTCAAGGGGTCAGATGTGCTCTTGGGGACAAAATCACAATGAGCTCAAAATATCTAGAATTTCCTTAAGAAGGAAGACTTTGGTCGGGAAATAGGAAGTATATACAAAGCTGTAAGATTAGATACATAGCAATTGAAGATGAGCACACAAGGAAGCAGCACGGCGGGAGTTTAGAGAACACTTTTCATCAGGAGAGGCATGCTTTGCACTGGCCTGCGGCCTAGCCTCTAACAGGAGCACGCGGGGCCCGCACGGGAGCAGTCTGAGGTGGGGTGGAGGGGAGGGCGTTTCAAGTGACCCGACTGTCTTAGCCCAGCTGCGCTACTGAAGACCTCAACCAGCAGCCCTAGCTCTCCTCTTTGAGTCTCCCGACAGCGATACTAACAACCCCACATAGTCTATGCCATTGTCAGGGTGGATGTGGAGATGGTTGTCTTCTCTCCAGACACAGACATGTCTGCCAGCCTCCAGCAGGCACTCACTTTCCCACTGGGTCTGGTGGCTGCCTAGAAGCCAGTCTATGGGCTGAGTTCTTGACAACTTGGAGAGTCTGAGTTACCCCTGCCCCCTTGCTCTGTGCTGGCGTCCAGCTCCAATCCACTAAGCCACTGCAGGCACCAGACCTGACGTTTCTGTTGCATGCCCCTACTCTCAGAGCAGACCCCAGGGAAACCTCATCCCAAACGCCCCATGAGGCACTCTGCCAGCTCCTGATTCGTTCCTCCTCCTTTCCTGGCCAACACCGTGTGTTTATAAAGGGGCCAGAGCCACTCTTTCTGCCGCGGCGAGCTTCATTCTAGCTGTTTGGCCCTGAGAACTGCCCACCTTCCAAAAATCACTGCACTGACAATGTTGAAAGATGGCATTTTAACAAGGAATGTACACCAAGGAGGTGGCTTTTAGCGTGTTGCAGGAGCGTGTATGTGTGTGTGTATGTGTGTGTGTGCACACAGCAAGGGTGGGGGCAGTGAGGGTACACAAACACAGATGGACAGCATTTAGCTGGATCTACAAAAAAGGCCAGTTTTAAAGAAAAAATAATTCCAGTAAAAATGTAAAAAAGACAGGGTTTTTTTTTTAACATTACCATCTCAATAAATGCTATTATTAGAGCCTTGTGACTTCTCCCAATTTTATAGAGCTCCTTAGAATTAGAATTCTAAACCTCAGGAATGTATACTTCATCTATGATAGTTTCTCTCCTCTAACACATGAATGTTTTATTCAGATAAATCTCTCAATAAGAACTGTTTCAGCCTCAGTCAGGAAATAAATTTAAATTTTCGATCCCTCTAAACATTTCAAAAATGGCCTATGCTTTTATAACACTCACAAAGGATCTCTCTGTGAAAGAAAGCCTTCTATTCATGGGGCTCTTGAAATGTGGAATGCCTTGATGTGGAACCAGCCGCCTCCACACAGAGCTGAGATCAAGGCCTCTGTGCCGTGGGTGACCGTCATGGCGTGAGAGAGACAGCTAGGTCACCTGCTTGAAACCCTCACTTTTTAGATAAAGAAAATCAAGCCCAAAAGGTTAAGAAACTTGACTGTGGAAAGACTTCACTGAATTACTGGAAGACCCAGGAATCCAGTTTTCCAAAGGTCCAGTTTCTACTTCCAATTTCTGTTAAGACATTCAAGCATTCACTTATTGAAGCATAATGTCCCATTTTTGAAGAGCATCTTGATTTTAGGATAAGAAGTAGGGTTTTTTTGTTTGCTTGCTTGCTTGTTTTTGTTTTGTTTTGTGTTTTTTGAGATGGAGTCTCGCTCTGTCACCCAGGCTGGAGTAGAGTGGCGTGATCTCGGCTCACTGAAACCTCCACCTCTCGGGTTCAAGCTATTCTCTGCCTCAGCCTCCCAAGTAGCCGGGACTACAGGTGCCTGCAACCACACTCAGCTAATTTTTGTATTTTTAGTAGAGATGGGCTTTCACCATGTCGGCCAGGTTGGTCTCGAACTCCTGAAGTTGTGATCCACTCGCCTCGGCCTCCCAAAGTGCTGGCATTAAGAGCCACCATGCCCAGTCGGGCATTTTTGTAATTTAAGATAATTGCTTCAACTCGGATTTATATCATCGTAATTGAGGGCATAGGGTCCTAAACTCACAAAAGAGCTCTCTGCTTGGTCAGGAGCAGCTCATGACTGAAGAGTGCTTTATGATGGGTAAAACGGCCAAATTCGGCCGGGCACGGTGGCTCAAGCCTGTAATCCCAGCACTTTGGGAGGCCGAGACGGGCGGATCACAAGGTCAGGAGATCGAGACCATCCTGGCTAACACGGTGAAACCCCGTCTCTACTAAAAAATACAAAAAACTAGCCGGGCGAGATGGCGGCGCCTGTAGTCCCAGCTACCCGGGAGGCTGAGGCAGGAGAATGGCGGGAACCCGGGAGGCGGAGCTTGCAGTGAGCTGAGATCCGGCCACAGCACTCCAGCCTGGGCCACAGAGCGAGACTCCGTCTCAAAAAAAAAAAAAAAAAAAAAAAACGGCCAAATTCTAGAGTAGCTTTGCTATTAATTAATTGTGTGACCTTTGTAAAACTGCCTAACATCTCTAGTCCAGTCTTCTTGTGTGAAAAAAAGGAAAAAAATTATTTTATTCTCTGAAATAAATAAATGATAGGTATAAAAAGGGTAAAATGGCTTTGGCTATGACCAGTTCGATGACAATGAGGTGATTGAAGAAAGTCTCCAAAATTCTACCAAAATCTTCTTCAGATCGAAGCCTTTTTCATTCTCATGGAAATCCTGCATCGGTGCAGTAGGTGTGACAGTGGCAGGCAAAATTACGGCACTGCAGATATGTCCATGTGCCAATGCACAAAACCTCAAACCTGTGAGTGTGCTACCTCATGCAGCAGAAGGGCTTTGCAGATGGGATTCACTGAAGGATCTTGGGATGGAGAGATAATCTTGGATTCTCCATGGGAGCCCAATATAATCACAAGGCTCCTTCTAAGAGGGAAGCACGAGTGTCAGATTCAGAGAAAGACATGTGATGAGGAAGCAGAGACCAGTGCGAAGTGGCCAAGAGTCTCATGATACAAGTGTCCTCTAGAAACCGGAAGAGGCAAGAAACGCCCTCACCCCTAGAGCGTCCAAAAGAAATGCCGTCCTGCCAACAGCTTGACTGTGGCCTCCTGGGACCCTTTTTGGAACTACAAGACAATTGGAACTACAAGACAATAACTTTGTTGTGTTTTAAGCCAAAATTTGTATTTCCTATTGATGCTGTGACAAAATGGTGGTACCCAAAGATGTGCGTGTCCTAACCCTTCCTATCTGCCAATATGTTTCCCTCATAGCACAAAGGACTTTTCAGATGTGGTGAAGTTAAAGCTGCAGAGATGGGAGGTTTTCCTGGTTTATCTGGGTGGGATAAATGTCATCATGAGACCACGTAGAAGAGGAAGATGGGAGTGTCAGAATCAGAGCAGGAAATCTGACGGCGGGAGCGGAAGCAAGAGTGATGCAGGGCCACAAACCGAGGAATCTGGCCCCTCCAGAGGCTGGGAAAGGCAAGGACACAGACTGTCCCCTAGAGAAGCTAGAAGAGAGGCCGTCCTGCCCACAGCTGGATTTTAGACACACAAGACCCATCGCAGACTTCTGGTCTCCAGTGCTGTGAGAGAATCAATTGGTGTTGAAAAGTCACGAAGTTTGTAGTAATTTGTTAAGCAGCAACAGGAAACTCATACAAGTCTAATGACCAGCAGTTATTGTGCTAAAGAGCCGCCCCATGCATATTTTGAAATCATTTTCACAAAGTTGACAAATAAATTTAGTAATATTAGCCAATTTGTAAGTAGCTGACACCACGTTCACTGCACTGAAAATTCCGACTTTGATAATGAAATAGACGTCTCATGCGAGGTGTCCTAGCTGGGTTGGTTACCGAACAGCATGCTGTGCCTCAGCTGGAATTACTGGAAACATGACCTCCCTGTGAAGATGCTACCTGTGACTCTCAAGCAATACAGGGAATTTATTTAGGGACCCTTGAAATTCAGTATCGACACAGTATCTAAAGATTGATGTTACAGAAAAGAAATAAGGCTTAATTTCATCATGATCTTTGTCTAGTCCTGAGAGGCCTTGTAAAAAACACACCAATACTTAATATAGAAAGCTTTCTGTGCAGCAGAGCTGTGGCTGTCGGAAAGCCTGCAGGGTTTGGAGACACAGGGTGTGGCATTCTGCAGCTGGCATGATGGTAGGCACTATTCTTCTATTGGGCTGCAGCCTGACTCTGGTGCCTCTGGTGTACTCATAGCTGCAAATCTGTGCAGGGCTTATTCAGCACGCCAGTAGGGATGCTGCTGGTGAATTTTCACTCTACCACTGAGTCACATCCTTAGCAAGGATGGAAGAGAAGATTCACAGCATGCACAGGGAGCACAGTGTGTGCTATGAGTGGGACGTCTTGGAAAGGAAACCCAGCTGTAAGGATTATAGGCCTGTTTCCCTACAACTGACTCAAATCAAGATTGGCAAATGAAGAGATACTGATCCAAATATTCAATTAAAAAGAACTGGCATACATAGGCATACATACAAATGTATACATACATACATACATATATATTTAATAATTTACTGATGCTAGCAATACAGGTAGCCTGTTTCTCCTTCAGAAACTTTCCCATGAGCCCTGCCTGATGCCTAAATCCTGTCTGGCTAGACCTTTCTCCCCTGTACTGCTGTGCTCATAAAAATAACTCCAAACTTGTTTATTAAGGAACAGAATGCACGATGTATTTGTTTTATTATATGCAATCAGTATCATGATGAACCGTATGTGTTATTTGTATACCTGTAGTTAGGCATTGCTTGATTTTCTAGGAACCTAGCTTCAGCTTACAATATTTCAAGAAAAAAAGGATTCTGAAGCTCAGTCAACTATACGAAAACTGAACTTTGGGAACAGAAACGTCGGTAAGTCAGGAACAGTGTATGTTGGAACCCAAAGGTCACTGCCAGGTTCAGCAATTCCCTCGCCTTTTTTTCTGACTGTGACGTGGGTACTGGTCCCATTCTGTGACAGTTGTAGATCCACTGCAGTTGTGTTTGGTCCACACAAGAACTGCAGACCTAGTTTCTTTCAGGGCCTGGCCATTGTGATTGTCCTGGTTCACCAATCTCCTAAGGGATCTTTACCTTAGCACTAAGCCTGACCCCATCAAATCCAAAGCAGGGTTTTGCCTGTGATAAGAAATAGATGAGACATCAAGTCCTGCTGTGGGGCGAGAATGGGGAGTAGGCAGCAGAGAGCTAGAAGAATAACGTGTACAGCGACCTATTTTATATGTAATAGAATTAAAACTCAGTGAAGGGCAAGCTTGTAAAAATCAGCTTAATGTATTACTGAAATTTTAAAACTTTCAAATAAGAATACACTAAAATGATCCACATGTTGGTTTATAGACTGTAGACTTCCTTGCTTTAAAAAAATCTGCTATTGGGATAACAAAGTGACTGTCTCCTTTTTAAAAATAGATCCAAATTCTACAACTTACTTTGAGTTTGAATTACAGACTTCATGAATTATTTTAAGGCCAATGGATTTCTTTTGTATCCCTGCATGTAGTAGGGAGATACACGAGACCAACCACCAGAATTATACTGGGCTAGAACTTTTTACTGTGCTTTTCACTATTAGGAGTCTCATTCCTTTTTGGCCACTGAAAATAAGATGTCAGCAATTCCTATTTATGTTGGGAAAAGCAGCATAAGTTTGATAATTTTGAGATATTAGTATATTTCTTATCCAAAAGAGATATAAAGTATATTGATCTATTTTGATTAACATAGCTGTTGCTTTTTTCTAATGCTCATGTTTCTCAGGAGGACATTGTAACAATTGACATGAAATGGAAATATTTTTGTTTAATTTGTTATGTGCATCTACACACCCCATAATAAATCTTCTTAACAGATCAAATGTAGGAAAATACACATAAGCCTGAACAATTTTTTAAAAATACTACAAAAGAGAAACAGCACAAATCCACAAAAAAGGTTCTTTCTCAAAGTAAAATTCAAAGTTTAACTTTAAGAAATAAAAGCATTTATTTCATCATAAAGCTAGGAAAGAAGAGACTGCGGAAAGGTATACATAAAGAACAAGGGCTGTAAAATTCCCACTTACACCAGGAAATCTAAGCGGTCACGCGCATGCCCAGGGCCGGACACATACTAAAAAAATACCTAAAAAGACCCAAAGTTTTCACATCTGGCTGACCTTCAAAACTCCACACAAGAAGAAAGTGAAGTTATAGCAATGTTGTAAACTATCTGGCTAGGCACCGAAAGAGTGTTTCAACATGCACGCAGATCCTATCTGCAAAGACTGAGAGAGGCTTTAATTGTTTTGGTTTT